>NC_066362.1:154603593-154936093 GCF_013377495.2 Cygnus atratus | reverse complement strand
AAAGGAAAGGAAAGGAAAGGAAAGGAAAGGAAAGGAAAGGAAAGGAAAGGAAAGGAAAGGAAAGGAAAGGAAAGGAAAGGAAAGGAAAGGAAAGGAAAGGAAAGGAAAGGAAAGGAAAGGAAAGGAAAGGAAAGGAAGGAGAGGAGAGGAAAGGAAAGGAAAGGAAAGGAAAGGAAAGGAAAGGAAAGGAAAGGAAAGGAAGGAAAGGAAAGGAAAGGAAAGGAAAGGAAAGGAAAGGAAAGGAAAGGAAAGGAAAGGAAAGGAAAGGAAAGGAAAGGAAAGGAGAGGAAAGGAGAGGAAAGGAGAGGAGAGGAGAGGAGAGAAAGGAGAGGAAAGGAAAGGAGAGGAGAGAAAGGAAAGGAAAGGAAAGGAAAGGAAAGGAAAGGAAAGGAAAGGAAAGGAAAGGAAAGGAAAGGAAAGGAAAGGAAAGGAAAGGAAAGGAAAGGAAAGGAAAGGAAAGGAAAGGAAAGGAAAGGAAAGGAAAGGAGAGGAGAGGAGAGGAGAGGAGAGGAGAGGAGAGGAGAGGAGAGGAGAGGAGAGGAGAGGAGAGGAGAGGAGAGGAGAGGAGAGGAGAGGAGAGGAGAGGAGAGGAGAGGAGAGGAGAGGAGAGGAGAGGAGAGGAGAGGAGAGGAGAGGAGAGGAGAGGAGAGGAGAGGAGAGGAGAGGAGAGGAGAGGAGAGGAGAGGAGAGGAGAGGAGAGGAGAGGAGAGGAGAGGAGAGGAGAGGAGAGGAGAGGAGAGGAGAGGAGAGGAAAGGAGAGGAAAGGAAAGGAGAGGAAAGGAGAGGAAAGGAAAGGAAAGGAAAGGAGAGGAAAGGAGAGGAAAGGAAAGGAAAGGAAAGGAGAGGAAAGGAGAGGAAAGGAGAGGAAAGGAAAGGAGAGGAAAGGAAAGGAGAGGAAAGGAAAGGAAAGGAAAGGAAAGGAAAGGAAAGGAAAGGAAAGGAAAGGAAAGGAAAGGAAAGGAAAGGAAAGGAAAGGAAAGGAAAGGAAAGGAAAGGAAAGGAAAGGAAAGGAAAGGAAAGGAAAGGAAAGGAAAGGAAAGGAAAGGAAAGGAAAGGAAAGGAAAGGAAAGGAGAGGAAAGGAAAGGAGAGGAAAGGAAAGGAGAGGAAAGGAGAGGAGAGGAAAGGAGAGGAGAGGAAAGGAGAGGAGAGGAGAGGAGAGGAGAGGAGAGGAGAGGAGAGGAGAGGAGAGGAGAGGAGAGGAGAGGAGAGGAGAGGAGAGGAGAGGAGAGGAGAGGAGAGGAGAGGAGAGGAGAGGAGAGGAGAGGAGAGGAGAGGAAAGGAAAGGAAAGGAAAGGAAAGGAAAGGAAAGGAAAGGAAAGGAAAGGAAAGGAAAGGAAAGGAAAGGAAAGGAAAGGAAAGGAAAGGAAAGGAAAGGAAAGGAAAGGAAAGGAAAGGAAAGGAAAGGAAAGGAAAGGAAAGGAAAGGAAAGGAGAGGAAAGGAAAGGAGAGGAAAGGAGAGGAAAGGAAAGGAGAGGAAAGGAAAGGAGAGGAAAGGAAAGGAAAGGAAAGGAGAGGAAAGGAAAGGAAAGGAAAGGAAAGGAAAGGAAAGGAAAGGAAAGGAAAGGAAAGGAAAGGAAAGGAAAGGAAAGGAAAGGAAAGGAAAGGAAAGGAAAGGAAAGGAAAGGAAAGGAAAGGAAAGGAAAGGAAAGGAAAGGAAAGGAAAGGAAAGGAAAGGAAAGGAAAGGAAAGGAAAGGAAAGGAAAGGAAAGGAAAGGAAAGGAAAGGAAGGGAGAGGAAAGGAAAGGAAAGGAAAGGAAAGGAAAGGAAAGGAAAGGAAAGGAAAGGAAAGGAAAGGAAAGGAAAGGAAAGGAAAGGAAAGGAAAGGAAAGGAAAGGAAAGGAAAGGAAAGGAAAGGAAAGGAAAGGAAAGGAAAGGAAAGGAAAGGAAAGGAAAGGAAAGGAAAGGAAAGGAAAGGAAAGGAAAGGAAAGGAAAGGAAAGGAAAGGAAAGGAAAGGAAAGGAAAGGAAAGGAAAGGAGAGGAAAGGAGAGGAAAGGAGAGGAGAGGAGAGGAGAGAAAGGAGAGGAAAGGAAAGGAGAGGAGAGAAAGGAAAGGAGAGGAGAGAAAGGAAAGGAAAGGAAAGGAAAGGAAAGGAAAGGAAAGGAAAGGAAAGGAAAGGAAAGGAAAGGAAAGGAAAGGAAAGGAAAGGAAAGGAAAGGAAAGGAAAGGAAAGGAAAGGAAAGGAAAGGAAAGGAAAGGAAAGGAAAGGAAAGGAAAGGAAAGGAAAGGAAAGGAAAGGAAAGGAAAGGAAAGGAAAGAAGGAAGGAAGAAAAAGAAAGAAAGAAAGAAAAGCATAAAATGTCCAGAAGTAGAATTAGATATTTGAACTTCAAGAGTTAAGAAGCAGTGAAAAATCAAACGCCATGTTTTAAAAGTTTCAGGGGTTTTGTTTGCTTTATTTTCCAGAGAGGCCTTGAAATAATTTTGGAAATTATTTTTTATATCAGACAAAAGTTCAATATGGAAGGAATCTCAAAAAATGGCTTTAGAAGAACACTGCAACAGCTACTGTTCTCACAATGCAATCTGTCCGAACAGATCAGTGCACTCAAAGTACCCTTGCTGGGCTTTGGGTGCACAAAACAGATCAGATCTGATCAGTGCACCGAAAGCAGGCTTGGGTGAATTTTGTAACAACAGCTTGTCAGACAGTGGGTTTTTGTTTGTTCTGTCTTGTTGGTTTTGTTTGTTTGTTTCTTTGTTTATGAGGATAATTTTAGTTTAACACAGATGTTGTTATGAATCCTCCTTTGTTATCATTATTTTTCAGGATTTAAGTATTTTTCATGTGCACAACAGACATTTCATCCCTCTGCCCCATAGTCTTAGTATTAATATTCTTATATTTGGAGGAGAGGCAGGTAAAACGTATTAGGAAAAGTTTGTGGAAAGACAGGCCAAGGATATAGAAACAAATATTGTAGCTACTAAGACCTGTGCTTAATCTGGTGAAATAAAATAATAATTCTAATACTGAAAAGAAATTAAGAGTCCTTGATCATCTTCACGTGTAGTCAAGACCAACTCATGCAAGAGCATAAAAGAAAACAATGACCTAAAGCCAAATTTTTACAGGTCTTTTTCATAGGATTCCTGCCTTAATTTGTGCAATAATTGCTCTGTATCTATGTCCCCCTTCAATTCAATTGAAGCTCCTTCCACAGTTTGATTCATCATCTGTTAAGGTAGATCAGACAAATTAGCCAGAAAGAGAGTCTAAGTTAACTTGCTCACACTTAGAAGTCTAATTTTATAGCAGCTGAACTTCACTTTATGTTGCCAGTGAAGTGAGATCATAGAGGACAGGCTTTGAAATACTATGCTGAGCTATTTGCCAATTCTTTCCTGTACCTTCTGATACCACTCTAATGAAACAACCATCGTGAATGATTTTTCAGAGTAGAATTGCACTGTAAAGACTTTAGTTTTAATTTCTTCCATCTTTCCCTCACTTCCAATGTCTCCATCTTCTTCTTGAAATTTTCTTATTCTCTGCTTCCAGGCCTCTATTCATTTCTGATTCTCTGCTGCCTTCTTTCCCTTCCAATATACTAGTTTTAGCTGTAGTCCCTTTAGGGTCTGTTCTAGTCCATTCTTTCCATCTAGTATGCCACATCTCAGGGTAATCTCAACTAAAAGCAATCTAATTAACTGCTTTTTTCTTCTGGGAAGGTATGTAATTTACTATCAATGCCAATCATGCTTCCTTCTATTCAAGTTAAAGCTTTGTTTATCTGATCCCTCCATGTTACCTGTTCTTATGTTTAGCTGCAGAATATTTCTTCGTTATCTTTTTCTATAGCATTTTGTACAGCAGAGCCACCTTTCTTCTCACAATGTCTTTTATCAACTGCCACTATTAGTTTTCATTTGGTATTTCCTCCAGGTTACACCTAAGTATTGTAGAAAAATTTAAGGTTATATCAAATATTGACCATCTTTATTGCATTCACATGCTTTTAGAGAGCCTCCCAGAGTCACAGTGTCATCTTTTTCTGACCTCAACAAATGCAACCTTTTCTGCAAATCTTTTTGTAAATCTTTTCAGCAATCTTGTTAATGGTTCCAGAATGCTGCATATTGTTCTCCTAAACATTTGTTCATTGTCTTTTCAATCTTCTATTGAGCATCATTTTCATTAACTTAAAAAGGGGATAAGCTTGCTATTAGCTTTACAACTTATCCCCTCTTCTCATGCTATTGTGAGCCATGCAACCATATCACAACCAGTCTCCATCCTTGATCTGCCCCTAGTTCTTATTAGAAATATCCTTATAGTAAAAAAAATAAAAAATAAAAAAAATGCTGAAGTGATATCCACAAAGTAACAGTGAAATTGACATCATTGGTACTGTTGATGTGTTACATATTTCTATTGCCTATTCAACTGCTTTTCAGTTTGTGGTTCAATCCTTGGGAAGAGCTGCTTCTCCCAGTTATCCTATCATGATCAGTATATATATTTTCTTTTGTTCTGTTTGTTTTTGTGTGTTTTTTTTTATTTTTTTTTTCTTCATAATCTTTTTACAACAGGATCTTCATTTATAGTTAGAGTTCAAGGTACTAATGAAAATTAAAATAAATAAATATAAGAGAACTGAGGGATTTGATGTAATATTTTTATTGATAAAATTGTAATCAATACACTGTAAACTGGGTAATGACTTTTGCAGGAAATACTAGAAACTCATTTTTATTTATTCTTACATGACAAGTTACAATGACAGACTTCCTGATGGCTACAGAATATTTAAGCAGTATTATAATATTGTTGTTTACTTTTTTAATCTGATGAAAAGTTTTACTGCTAGGAGAAATAAAGTATTGCAAAACCGACCCTATGCAGATGCATAATCCTAACAAAGGGCATACAAGATTAGAAGTGATCATATGTTCCTTTGAACATGAAATTTTGATGAATGTTACAAGTTTATCACACCTTTCATATTTTCTGCATAAGCAGTACCCATTCAGGTTGTTTGAGATTGGTTTCATAATTTTACTCCATGTGGCTCAATTATATTGTTTTATATTATTATTAAATTTAAACTTACAGCATTACTATATAGTGTAGCAAGAGCTCCTTCTGTCAAAAAGGGTGTTATTTCTGAATTATCATTCTCCACTAACAGAACTCAGCAACCATGCTTATTAAATCAAAACTTCAGAAAAGAAAGCATAAAACGAATAGTCCATATAGATGAAAATATGTTTCTCAAGATTTGAATTGCTCAGATGTGAAAATCAGTGAAAGTTGTACACTTACTTTTATATTGTGCTTATGAAGGAATTTTTATAACAATAGGATCTGAAATTGCATGTTTTCTTTCTCCAGGACAATTGTATTGGCTAATTTTGAATCATTTGTAGGAGACAAATGTATAAACTCCAAAATTTTGAGTTACTCCGTCAAACTAGAAATTTGTTTGTTTGTTTGTTTGTTTGTTTATATTTGGATATCTGGTATCGAACTTCCTATATCCAAAATATTTGGATAGGAAGGTGTCAAACTAATTTGAAGTTTTGGCTCACAAGTACGTGGGACTTAGGTACCCAGATAACAGTCTGATCATTTCTTTAAAAGGACAATCTGCTTTTGTCTGAATCTGTTTTAAAAACTTAATTTAACTTTTTTTTTCTAATTTGAAACAAGTAGGTTCCTGCAGATGCTTGCTCTATTAGCTTTTGATTAGAGTTCCTTCTTTCTCACTAGTTTCTTTTTTTCATGGGTATTTTTAGTACATATAAAAAGTCACTTTATATAGTAGTCAAGTTGTCAAACAGCAGAATTCAGATGGCCTTAAAAGAACACAAAACAAGTTAATTCATTTTTTTCTCAACTGCCTATTGACAGATGCATACAGAAAAATCTAATGGTCTATGAAGGCAGGCAATTCTCAGATCTAGAAAAATAGTAACTGATTTAGTCATACTCTAAATAAAATCTTACAAAGTATTTTAAGCATTTGTTTTAATGTCACTTTTTCTATAGTAGATCTATGCTATAGCTTTGTTTACATAACCTCATATCTCAGTAATAATGTTGCAATGTCTAATTCAATATGTAAAAGAAACATATGTCAATGAAATAACACTTGTCATCTCATTACTGCACTGTGAGGCAACTACAGATGAATTCTCTGTTACAAGTACTTTGCTTGCCCATCGGAAGTTTTGTTTACATTTACATCTCTCTGATAGCTAAAAGCTTTTTCTTTTTTTCCCAAAAAAAGTGTGCAGATGCATTCACTAGGAAAAAATCATCAATCAAAATTTCATGTGTTAAAAATTAATGGTCTTTGCTTGTAACATATACCTAATGTGTGATTCATAGAATCATAGAAAGGCTCAGGTTGGAAGCGACCTTAAAGGTCATCTAGTTCCAATCCCCTACCACAGGCAGGGATGCCACCCACTAGATCAGGTTGGACAAGGCTCCATCCAGCTTGGCATTGAACACCTCCAGGGATGGGGCAGCCACAACTTCTCTGGGCAACCTGTGCCAGTGCCTCACTACCTGCACAGTGAAGAATTTCCTCCTAACGCCTAGTCTAAATCTATCCTCTTTTCGTTTAAGACCATTCCCCCTTGTCCTATCATTATCTGCCCGAGTAAAAAGTCCATCTCCAGCTTTTTTAATAAGACCCCCTTAAGTATTGAAAGGCCACAGTGAGGTCTTCCCAGAGCCTTCTCTTCTCCAGGCTGAACAGCCCCAGATCTCTCAGCCTTTCTTCATAGGAGAGGTGCTCCACCATGCTAATCATCTTTGTAGCCCTCCTCGGCACTCGCTCTAACAGGTCCACATCCTTTTTGTGCTGGGGGCCCCAGATCCAGGCGGGGCCACACAAGGGCAGAGCAGAGCGGGACAATCACCTCCCTTGACCTGCTGGCCACTCCTATTTTGGTACGGCCCATGATGCAGTTGGCCTTCTGAGCTGCAAGAGTGCACTGCTGGCTCATATTAAACCTTTTGTCTACCAAAACCCCCAAGTCCTTCTCCACAGGGCTGTTCTCAATGAGTACTTCTCTCAGTCTGTACTCCTGTCTGGGATTGCCCAGACGTAGGTGCACACTTTGCACTTGGACTTGTTGAACCTCGTGTGGTTCACATGGGCCCATTTTTCCAGACTCTCCAAGTCCCTTTGGATGGCATTTCTTCCATCTTTGGTATCAAACACACCACTCAGCTTGGTGTCATCTGCAAACCTGCTGAGGGTGCAGTCAATCCCATCATCTATGTCATTAATGAATATATTGAAAAGCACCAGTTCCAAGACAGACCAAGATGAAGTGTTGAGAACTGAAGGGACAGCATTTTTGTCCCCTTGGTGCATAAAGGATTTAAGAAGCTTCAAATAATCCAGTTTTCTACTGTTGTGGACTGTGAAACACCAGGAATATGACCCATCCCTTCACTGACACATTAAACTATTGCAAATAATAATGAGCAAATTTATTGAGAGGAATATTCTCAAATATAAAAATATAAAAATTCTGCAAATATAAAAATAAAGACTTTACTTTTGAGATAGGATGCCAGCTTTGGAGAAGCTTCAAATTTAATTATTTCCAATAACCTGAAAGCAGGCAGGAAATCACAAAACATCAACTTTGGTATTCTTTGTGTGTTTAGTCTGCTTGAGGATTATGCCTGGGGTTTTTAAAGATGCACGGAAATGTTAAACCTCAGACCAGCAAAAGTAGTGAAAAATTAATTCTAAAGAACATATGTGCTCTGTCTTTTTCCTTCCCAATATGAAAGATGTTTTAAGTCAAACTATCCATCTATTTTTTCTGAAATTCTTAACATAACAATTAACTGCACTGAATATTCAAGAACATTCCTGCATGATATCCTTGTCTCTCCCACATGATATTCTTGTCTCTAAATTGAAGAGACATGGATTTGATGGATGGACCACTCAGTGGGTAAGGAATTGGCTGGATGGTCACACTTGAAGAGTTGTGGTCAATGGCTCAGTGTGCAAGTGGAGATCAGTAATAAATGGTGTTCCTCAGGGGTCTGTCTTGGGTCAATATTGGGATTGTTGCTGTTTAACATCTTTGTTTGTGACTTGGACAGTGGGATCAAGTATACCTTCAGCAAGTTTGCTGATGACACCAAGCTGTGTGATGTGGTCGACATGCTGGAAAGAAGGGATGCCATCCAGAGGGATCTGGATGGGCTTGAGAGGTGGTTCTGTGCGAACCTCACGAAATTCTACAAGGCCAAGTGCAAGGTTCTGCATCTGTGCCAGGGCAATCCCCAACATGCATACAGGCTGGGTAGAGAATGGATTGAGAGCAGCCCTGAGGAGAAGGGCTGTGGGGTGTTGGTGGATGAGAAGCTAAACATGAGCCAGAATGTGCTCTTGCAGCCCAGAAAGCCAACCGTATCTTGGGCTACATCAAAAGAAGTGTAGCCAGCAGGTCAAGGGAGGTAATTCTCCCTCTCTACTTTGCATTCAAAAACCACCTGGAGTACTGCATTCACCTCTGGGACCCCCAGCACAGGAAGGACATGGACATGTTGGAACAAGTCCAGAGGAGGACTGCGAGGATGGTCAGAGGGCTGGAGCACCTCTCCTATGAAGACAAGCTCAGAGAGCTGGGGTTGTTAAGCCCGGAGAAGAAAAGGCACTGGGGACACCTCATTGCAGCCTTCCAGTACCTAAAGGGGGCCTAAAAGAAAGTTGGAGATGAACTCTTTGTCAGGGAGTGTAGTGATGCAACACGGAGTAATGGTTTTAAACTAAAAAAGGCTGAATTTAGATTATATATAAGGAGGAAATTCTTTACTGTGAGGGTGGTGAGACATTGGAACAGGTTGCCCAGAGAAGTTGTGGATGCCCCATCCCTGGAAGTTTTTGAGGCCAGGTTGGATGGGACTTTGGGCAACTTGGTCTAGTGGGAGGTGTCCCTGCCCATGTCAGGGGGGTTGGAACCAGGTGATCTTTAAGGTCTCTTACAATCTAAACTATTCTATGATTCTATGATTCGTCTGCTTTCAGGAGAAGGCTGGGGGGTCTTAAGCTTAGTTTGTTCATATTGTAAAGAATGATTATTATGTAGAGAGAAAGAGTAAGCAAATCAAGTGAACAAATACCCAGTCTTAATCTAAATTGATTTTTCTTATGAATCTTTTTAAAGTTATAATTTTACTTCTTTATAAGAAAAACTTTTTAAACTAAAGTGTGTCATTTGTCTTCAGGTACTTTAAAATGAGTTCCTAAAACAAACAAACAAAAAACCTATGCTAAAATGCAGAAGGGACTCTCAGAAGTTACTAAATATTCTAAGATCTAAAATAAAATAAAATAAAATAAAATAAAATAAAAGTTCTAAAACATTTCCATATTGTACTTGGACTATTGTATTATTTAGTCAGTTGTATGCACAGAAATTGCAAACTTATCAGAAAATTATTCACAGACTTTCTACCTAATGAAAAAGTAGTTTTCTGAACTTTGCACAAGGTAATAAAAAGAAGGAGGCTAATGTAATGTTTCTATCAGTTATTGTTGTGGTTTAGCCCGGCTGGCAGCCAAACACCACACAGCCGTTCGCTCACCCTCCCCCCTCCCTCTCCGGGATGGGGGAGAGAAACGGGAAAGTGAAGCCTGTGAGTTGAGATAAAGACAGTTTATTAAGACAGGGAAAATAATAATAACAACAACAACAACAACAACAACAATAATAATAATAATAATAATAATAGTATTAATAGTGATAATGTGTACGAAATAAGTGATGCACAATGCAATTGCTCACCACCCGTTGACCGATGCCCAGCCTATCCCCGAGCAGCCGGCCCCCCCCTCCACCCCGGCTAGCCACCCCTATATATTGTTCAGCATGACGTCAGATGGTATGGAATACCCCTTTGGCCAGTTTGGGTCAGCTGTCCTGGGTCTGTCCCCTGCCAGCTCCTGCTGCATCCCTAGCCTGCTCGCTAGCAGGACAGAGAGAGAAGCTGAAAAGTCCTTGGCTTGGTGTAAGCACTGCTCTACAACAATTAAAACATCAGCGTGTTATCAGCGCTCTTCTCATTCTAATCCAAAACATAACACCCTGCCAGCTACTAGGAGGAAAATTAACTCTGTCCTACCTGAAACCAGGACAGTTATCTTGTCCAGTGATCAAGCAATCATAGGTAGCCTCCATTTTAAGGAGGAATTACCTCAGTGCCTATACCTTCCGTAAGAATAAGGACAACTGTCCCTTTCTGACATTGCCCTGCTGAGTGACAGAATATTTGGAGATCCTGAAATGCCGTGACTATTAAACTGCACAATGCCATTCTTACAGGTCACTGAAAACCCTTTGAGATGTTTTGTTATATTTCAGCCACAGATAAATGAAGCAGAAAATGATGGTGTTAGAGACCCGTCAATTAAAGAAAAAAAAATGCTTACCCTTTTCTGTCCTTGTTTTGACAGATTTATTTTAGTTTCTGTAACAGATTTTTTTTTCTGAATTTAAAAGTCTGAAGAAAAAGCTTACATGTGAAAATGAGACTCTCATTTCTGACCAAGGGAATAGAATTTCTGCTTAGCATGAGCATGTGAGATTTGTTAAAATATTTTTTCAGCCCTTTCAGTGGTGGCGTTTTACCTCTAAATTGTGTTGCCTGATGCATTAAGGAGTATGGTACATATGTACACTGTACAGTTGTTTTGAGTCTTTGACATACAAGTAAGCATTTTTAAAAATGTACCTTGAGTCAATGTCTGTCTACTGCCTATCTTATCAGAACAGGCACAGTATTAAACTACAATCCACACATGAACTGCAAACAAAAAATACTTTTATAGATGGAGAAAGGTATTCTTTTCCTATCCTATCTTTCATATTTTCTGAGTCACTAATTTATTACACACTATGAGCTATTTTTGGTAAAAACAACCAAAAAGCAAATGTTGTTAGTGTACCTCTTTATTCACATTTCTATAAATAAACCATTCCAATGAATTGCATGAGTACTTCGTAGTTCATTATGAATGTTCTCTTATTAACATGAAAAAGCTCTTAGCATAGTTTAAGTGCATTGACTTTGGACTTAGGAGCAAATGATTAGGGTAAAACTTCTTCCTTGACTTTGAGCACAAGTTGAATATGATCTGTGTAGTATGATCTTCACGCTATTACGTCCCATGAAATTGACTGATTTACAGGTCTACAGTGAAGAGGATTTTCTGTATCAAGGTCATTGTTACTTGGCATGTCTAAATGAGAACTTCCCTAGAAGTACTTCTAAGTCATCTTCTTGCCAAATAGCACTACAATCACAAGGCATGGGCAAGCAATTTCTTTTTTCACAACGTAAGGCTTGGGGGGATACTAAAAAGAGCCACAGCAAGGTAACATTTCCCTTGTTTTCTACCTGCTCTCCCCTCTATAGTGTGTTCTATGCAACAGTGCACCAAAACTCTGTCTATGCAGAGACTGTACGATTCATCAAGAGGAAGAAATGCTCCTTTCTATGTTTGATCATGTGCATTTTCTCATATATGTTTGAAGATACTTTGATATATAAAGGACTTAAAGAGGAAAGTCTCACTTGAGAAGTTCCACTGGGAACATGAAGTACAAGGGACAGATTTTAGTCTGTTTTCAAGAAACAGAAACTAACTAAAAGCAAGAATGACATACACAGTTTTCTCTGTTTTTCTTCAGAAAACAGAATGGCAGACAGAAGTTTCTTGCAACAGTCAACTGTCTGTTTCTCCGCACTTCAACCCATTTCTATACCAATGGGTTTATGTGGGTCCATTATCTATACATATTTCGTATTAAGATATCTGTGTTCTGCATGTTTTTCTATCAAGCAAAGAGTGTGGAAACCATTACTAATACTGCCTAGAGTTTTCTATTTAATTTTTCATTTTACCTGGGAAAGCTGCTAAATGAACAAGCATTGACTTTCTGAGATAAAAATAAACCTATAAAAAATAAACCTGCCTTTTTTTTTTTTTTTTTTTTTTGGTAAAGAACCATCATTTCATAATTTCATCCTTTTGGAGTGTTATGGTCTATAACTCAAGTTTAATGATCTGATTCACTGAAATGATCTGAATCTGATTCACTGAAATGATAAAATCTCAGCCTCGCTACAGCTTTTTTTGCTTTTTAATAGCCAGATTTATTGGTTCATTTAAGGGCATTCCCTTGTGCAGGTCTAACACTGTCAAATTGTCTAAACCAGGCTACATGTTTGTTACCTGGACACAAGTAAAGTCTTAGAGTTCTGTATTGGAATTAACAAAAGAACAATGATTCTATCAATAATGACATAGCAAGGTTCGTTATTTGATTATCTGCAGTTGTGTTTTTTTGTTTGTTTGTTTGGTTGGTTGGTTGGTTTGCTTTGGTTTGGTTTGGTTAGTTGGTTGGTTGTTTTTTTCTTACTTCTTATGTTCTGGCAACTGTATACTCAGAGCAGCAGCAAGCAGTTTTATCAGAATTAAAATGGACAATCTGGGAGTGGTGGTTGAGGAACAAATGAACATTTATACAGATGTGAGTACAGTGGAGGAAATAATTCATTAAATATTATAGGTTTCATTACTGTTGTATAACACGTGATAGAAATAATGGAAATGCTTAATATTTCAATCAGGAAAAAAAAAGTTAATAGGAAGGCATGGAATAAACCTGTTTTGTACTCAAACAGGGAGTACTCAAAAGAGAGAAAGTGTAGCTCTCAAATAAATATTTATCTCCCTCTGTTTCATTATTTTTTTTATTTCTATCAAATGTAATGGTTATAAAAATAAAACTCAAATGTTCACAGAATTACTGAATGGTTAAGGTCGGAGGGCACCTCTAGAAATGGTCTACTTCAAAACTCCTGCTCAAAACTGGGACAGCTAGACCAGGTTGCTCCAGTTGAGTTTTGAAAATCCCCAAGGTTATTCTACAATGTATCTGGTCAACCTTTTTCAATGTCTGGGAAAGGCAAGGAGAGGCAAGAGGGAGAGGCGAGAGGCGAGGTGAGGAGAGGAGACGAAGTTTATACCTGTTACTTTTGTCCTGTAACATGGCACCATTGGCTCCATCCTTTACCCCTCTCTGATATCAGGTATTTATACACAGTGATTAGATTCTCCTTTAGCCTTCTAGCCTTCTTATAGTCCCACCTCTCTCAGCCTCTCTTGGTATGAAAGATGCTCCAGTCCCTTAATCATTTTTATGGTCTTTTGCTGGACTCAGTCCAGTATGTCCATAAATCTCTTGCACTGGTCAGCCCAAAACTGGAACCAGCACTCCAGGTGCGGCCTCACCAGTATTGAATAGAGGGGATGTATCACCTCCCTCATCCTGCTGGCAATGTACTTAGTGCTGGCTGTCTGCCACAAAGGCATGTGGCTGTCTCATATCCAGCTTGGTGTCTGCCACAAAGACCCCTGGGATCTTCTTTGCAAAGTTGCTTTCCAGCTGTCAGTCCACAGTGTGTAATGGTGCATGAGGTTATTCCTACTGTTTGGCTGGAATTCACATGTCCCACTGTTGAACTTCATTAAGTCTCTGTCGGCCCATTTCTCACAACTGATGTCTAAATGACTCCTCCCAGTTTTATATCACCTACAGTCTTGCAGATGGTGCACTATGTCCCATTATTCTGTCCCATTATTCCCTTACTGTCCCAAGACTGTACTATACACCACTATCAACTGACCTCCACCTTGGCTTCATGCCAACAAACACAACTCTTTGAGTACAGAAGTGCAGCCATTTTCAATCTACCTCACTGTCCACTTATCAGGTCTGCACTTCTAGTCTGATCAAGAGTGGCCTCACAATGACATCAGATAGTTCCCTCAGTACGTGTGTGCAATCTGTCAGGTCCCATAGACTTGTGTACATCCAATTTGTTTAAACACTCCCTAACCTGATCCTTCCCCACTGAGGGTAAATTATACCTTATTCAAGACTTTCCCAGTGGTCTCAGAGGCCTGGGATTCCTGAAGACTGGTCTTAACAGTAAAAAACAAGGCAAAGGAGGTCATGAATACCCTTAGCTATTTCCAGGTCTTCTGTCTCCAGGTCCTGTTCCACTCAGCAGTTGGCCCTCAATTTTTCTTCTGATATCCCTGTAGAGATTCTTCCTGTTGCCATTCATGCCCCCTGCCATACTCAACTCCAGATGGTCTCCTGGCTTCCCTAACTTCACACTTTCATGCTTGGAGAATGCCTCCATATTCCTCCTAGGTCACCTGTCCCTGCTTCCACTTTTTGTGTGCTTCTTTTGGGGGTTTGTGTACAGTAAGGAGCTCCTTGTTGAGCCTTGTACCTGTACATTGGGATGGGCGTGAGCTTATAAAAGGTGATACTTGAAAAATTGTCATGGATCCATAACCTCTCCAATTCTGTATGCTCTGGGGTTCTTCCAAGCAGGTCTTGGAACAGGCCAAGTCTGCTTTATTAATTAGAGGCCTATGATCTTGCTATTTGTCTTTTTGCCTCCTCTCAGGATCCTGAACTTCACCACCTCAAGGTAGCTGAGGCTGCTAACATCCTTCACATCTCTGACTTGTTTATGAGACCCAGCAACATTCAGTAACTCCTTAATCACCAGAAACAGGAAATTGCTCTCCAGTGCATTGATGATTGCTATGGAACTCAGCAAAACCTGAGGCTCACTATCAGATGGTTGTCCAACTCTCTTTTGTTTCTGTTTCTATAGATGAATATAACCAGCACATTGCTTTTTAGAAGCTGTGGTAAAACACAAGGAAAATGTGTTTCTTAGTTTGAATTGATATTTATTCAAATTACCCGAGATGTAAACAGAACGGAGCTTGATTCCTCAGAATTTCGGAGAGTCATAGAATTGGAGTTATTTAGGTTAGAAGGGATTTTTAGAGGGTACATCTGATCTAAGAAAGGAAATCCCATGGCCTCTTAGGGCAACTTGTTCCAGCACTTAATTACCCTCATCTTGTTTTTTAATTTTCTTTACATCTAATCAGAATTTCCATTCTTTTGTCCATTTTCTCCTGTCTTGCAATTATCCATCTGCAAGAAGAGTCTGTCCGATCCTCTCTACACTTCCCGGTACGTAGTTGTTGACAGATGTTTTTTCTCCAGGCTGAACAAGCCCAGATCCCTCATCTCAGCCTTTCCTCACACACTGTATGCTTGACTCCCCTCACCCTCTTGGTGGTCCACTGAGTGCACTTCAGTATGTCTATGTCTTTCTTGTAATGGGGAACCAAAAACAGGACATAGCAGTCCCAATGTAGTCTCACCAGTGTCAAATAAAGTGGGAAAATTATATACCTCAACCCACGGTCTACACAGCCCAGTGTGCAGCTAACCTTCCTTGCATCACAGAAATCACTGGATAGTTTACGTTGGAAGGGACCTCTGGAGTCATCTGGTCCAACCCTCCTTCTCAAGCAGGGACACCTAAAACAGGTTTCCCAAAACCATGTCCAGATGGTTATTGAAGGTCTCCAAGAGTTACATATGACAGTATCCTTCCTGTTACTGCTGTTATTAACAGTGAGATAGGTAAATAACCAGACTCAAAGTAGAGAAAAATAGCCATTTTCTTTATTTCTTTTAAACTAAGCAAGAGCTAGACCATACTTCCATAAGGACTACACTAGGCAGGTCAAATGCTAAAATCAGGGCAACATAATAGTAGTCAATTTATCATCATGGGTTTTGGATCAGAGGCTGCTCATAGGTCTGTGATCAGGAAAGAGTTGTATAAAACAAAACCATCTTGCACTCTGCCAGATCATCTAATGCTGTCATCAGGAAAAGGTTTATTGTGGTCTACAATGCCCTGCAGCATGAATATGTTTATCCTCTCTGGGTAGAGAGCTCCCCAGAGTTTACCCTTCTGAATATGTTTCACCTTAAGGCAACTGCTAACAAGCAATGAGATTATCCAACTTTTAGAGGTTGTCAGATTTGTTCAAACTCAGGATGCAAAAGGTATTTCTCCAATGTTGATAAGTTGGAGCTGACTGGTGGTTTCTAAGGCACAGGGGGCAATGGGGGATATTTCAGATTGATTAGGCAAAAATGTGGTTGGTTGATTCATATCTGATCCAGACATTTTTTGTACCACCTTAGTGATTCAGCAAGGCTCAGTCTTGGTATTAATGCGTGTGGAACCATAAGATCAGTGCTTCCCCTACCCCCATCCAGTGGGAAAACAGCTCTTCTGGAGCTCTAGAAGCTAAAAATTTTTGCTCCTACTACATACTTCTCAATAACCTTCTCACCTTCCTCTACCTATGTTATCGTCATATATGCTGAAGGAACTCTTTTGTACTGTGCTGCAAACTAATCCTTCATATGCTGAGAAATAAGATCATACTTTCTTCACAGAATGGATAGCCAAGAAAAAAATATATATATTTGAAAGAAAATGCTTAATCCAATACTGAGTAATCATATGCTCAATACAGAGTGGGTCCATGTTGCTTCTGTTCTTTTACTGAAGGACTCTACTCCCCTGTAATTTCTGTTTTGCAATATCCTGCTACTAATTTTTTCCTAAATAAAAACAGAGGGGAGAGGTGAGGAGGGTCACAGTTCCTCTTGATTGTAAGTAACCTTTTGCCAATGAGATTATCTGCAGGAGCAAGGACTGTACATTGCTGAATGTGTTCAACCTTTAGGTGATGGAGTTAAAACCTGATACTTTTTTTTTTTTTTTTGTAGCCAGTGGAAATCATGTATTCAGACCTTGCAGTCAGCACCTGTGTTTTCAAAATTAGCAAATATTCTGAGATAGCTACACAGAGAGAAACAATTTGAGTGTCTAATATCTGTCCTTCATTGAGTGGTATTTTATTTTTAGCAGGCTACTTTCTTTTCAGAAATAGAATTTCAATACAGAAATCATAGAGAGTCCCCATCTGACAGGTACAGACACCTATGCATTTACACATGCATGCATACATGCACTTAACACACTATGCATACTACATACCCATTTTTGTCATTCAAATTTTAAACAGGAAGAAACACCATCACAGATGCCTCTCAATAGTTACCTATTATTGAGCATAACATCAGACTTTCCCAGAGCTTGCTCCTGGATAATTCTCATCTACTTTGCAAGAGAATGAGTTCAGTAATTTACCCTTATGGTTTTGTGCATACCCATTCTTTAAAACAGGGGAAAAAAACAGGCTTTTGGAGAACAATTTAACAGATTTATATTTGAGGACTCAAGTGTTTTCAAGTCAGAATGGTTGACAGGTTCAATTTCCATTTCAAATTCAAAGTCAACTTCATTCTTATTAAATAAGTATTGACTTTCTGCAGAGAAATTCTAATCAGAATGCTACTGACAAAAGAAAAGAAATTGAGTGTAGAAGAGAAGCTGTGTGAAAGAAGATAGGATATTCAGTGCTTCCTATTTCTCTAAAAAGAAATATGTTTTTTTTTGGTTGGTTGGTTGTTTTTTTTTTGTTTTGTTCTGTTTTGTTTTGTTCTGTTTTGTTTTGGGGGGAGGGAGTTTTGAGCTTGATGTCCAAGAATCTCTTCAAAGCAAAGAGTTTGAAAATAAATACTAAACTTTTGGACATTTTTATAGCTATATAGATTCGCTGCTGTTGACCTACTCCAAACTACAGTGACTGTTATAATAGTTTGAGCTAGCAAATATTTTTGTGAGATTTAAGGCCAATCCTTAAATCTAAACTATTTTTTCAGGAGCTTCACACAATACCTGGAAGATACTGGGTTTTCTTGTTTAATAATGAAAGAAGATGCAGGTAATTCACAGAGGTCAGTGGGAAGGC
Organism: Cygnus atratus; assembly: GCF_013377495.2. NCBI lineage: Eukaryota > Metazoa > Chordata > Aves > Anseriformes > Anatidae > Cygnus > Cygnus atratus. The sequence goes on along the minus strand of NC_066362.1, from coordinate 154,918,323 downwards.
ACCACTAGGATTATGGGGTTTGGTCACAGAGACAAACTAGTGTAGAACTTGCACCTTATGATGGACAGAGTCCTGAACAGTCTCATCTTTCTTTGAAGCTGGCCCTGCTGAGAACAGGGGGTTATCCCAGATGACTTTACAAGGTCCCTTCCAATCTGAAGTTTTCTGTAATACTATGATATCAGTGAAAACAGATCTAGCCAGTAACACCTGCTTTGCATTCCAACTCCATATCAAGGAAAGTTTTGGATATGCTTCACTTCTTACACCGTTTCTTTTAGCACAAAACTAGAAGTTTCTTGGCTAGAGCACTTTTGTCTTAACAGTTGCCACAACATAATATATTTCAGTTTTGCTATCTAAAAAATATGACAAATCACCTTCCCAGTGGCCACGGCTTCATGGTATTTGTAATCATGGTCAGCAGCAAAGAAGTTAAAAGACCAGAAAAATGCAAACTGTCACCCCCCCCCCCCCCCACCAGAGGGCTTTATGAATGGACTGTTATGAATGTCGTTAGCTTTACAGCTACAAGACATTTTAAATGATGGATGAACAAAAGCATCAACTGTGCAAACACTGGGATATTTGAACCCAGAGGAAGGTTCGATAATTAGTCATGCAGAATATTAGTAATGCCCTTTGGTCATATTCCAAGTTCCTCCTGGATTACAGCACAATGTCACAAATCATCCATTGCTGTTACTGGTATTTTGACAGAAGAAAAGTTTCCTGGTGGTAGTACTGAACCTTGGAATAATATTTAACTCTGCTTTTTTCCCTAAAACCTGATAGTGTACAATGACTGTTTCATTCAGCAAACAGCTTTTTTTCCTTATATTTCTGGAAAAGGAATGTTTCTTCCTTTTCTAATCCCATCATCCCTACAGAACTAATTATGTTCAGCATTAGACAGCTGGATAGTTTTCTACTGTTTATATTATCAGTATAACTATTTAACTATGAGTTAAATATGCCTACTCTTCTCTGTTATAGGTTAAAATGAATATTCAGATGCCTACCACTGTGGGCCCTAAACTACACAGGGGGAGGTAAATGCAGGCAGGATTTGAAACCAATGGCTTGTCTTTCTCAGTTGTGCCTGAAGGAAGCATTTGCCCAGGGGAAAGGTTTTGAATAGCCCCATGGAGGAAAAAGCATAGTTTAGTTTTCAGATTCCAGAAGGTTTGTAGAACAAATACGTAGGTAAAAAATTACATTTCAGTCAGTAAGGTAAGCAAATTTGATCTGGAAATCGCTTGTATATAGCAAATATGGAATTTTATGTTACTGTTTTTCGCAAAAGCACTTTCAAAGTAGGACTGCACTTTAAATCAAGCAGTCTCAAATAGCTCTGGACTGTGGGGACAGTATGGAGACAGAGATTATGTAAAAAAAGCAGTGGAAAATATTAAATATCTTTCTCTTCAGCTTTCAGGTTCTCCAGCATCTAGCAGATTTCACAGTTATTGTCATTAACAGCAAAGTCACATATGGTGTTAAAGATATCGATGAAGTACTGTAAATTACTTAAAACAACAACAAAAAAAAGCCTATTCATCTAACACTGTAACTTGTAACTAACACTTTAAACTTGCTCAATGTGCACTTCTTAACACTTCCAGGTAAAATAAATAAATAAATAAAATAAAATAAAATAAAACTAAAAATAAACAAAAACAACAACAACAACAACAAACAATTTGGGCAGACAGGTCTAAAATAAAACTCAGTCAAGCACACTTTCTTGGATAAATCAGACTAACTTCAATACACACATAACTGAAATCTCCTGTGATGAAATATTGCCTCTGTATGACACGACATCCTGGCTGTGACTTCAATTGTCTGTTTTAAAACACAAACCTCCTGCAGAGAAAAAAAAAAAAAAGACTATTTAGTTAGCTAAATAAAGTGCTTGTTGAAAATCTGAAGAAATCATTTGTGTGATAAATAAGGTTGCTTATTACCAAGCTAGGATGATTATAGCTATTTTATGAAATTTTAATTACATTATGTGGCTGCTCAAATATTGGTTTTGAACATTAATCAAATTAACTTGGGAAGCATTTCACGGAAGGGAAAATAAAAATGAAATGGTTTATTTACTTATCCCAATGTATTAAAAACAAAATTCAGCAGGGAAATCATGAAAAAGCCATCAGGGAGAAAGTACTGCCTAAGAGTGTTCACAGTCAATAGAAGTCTGAAGCAAATTTTCACTTGAATGATTCACCAGCACTGACTTGGTAGTATCTCCATGCTCCAGACAACACAATATACTTAAAAAGCTATATGTATAATTTTAGAGGTAAGTTTATAGCCTGAAGCGCTCAGATGTTTTTCATGTTTAGGAAACCATAAGATACTCTCACGTTACTAGATAAACAATATGTCTACCAATTTTTTTATTCAAAACAGAAAGCTATTTATGCACTCTGAAAAATCAATAAAAATTCTTGGTAGGAAAGTTTGAGGAGAGGTGAATGTAAGCCTGTATTAACTAGACAGATACAGATTGATACTGAACTGATGTGACAGGTTCCATGTTTTGCCATTGCATATGTTTCCTGTCTCAATGATTTATTTCCTGTGGTAAATTGCACAGAACAGAGACGTCGTCAGAAGTCTGCTGCATTATTTCACTTTATGTTTTTATTAGCCTTCAGAAATATTGCAGGTTTGCATTAACACTGCTGTCTGGAGCAACGGTTCCAGGGCACTAGCTATGAATACAGCTTTACTATGTACGTATCATCACTGATGATGGCAAAAGCATCCTGATGGTGCTTCATCATTTATATCCATGAATGCATAGTTATATTCAACAAAACTCTTTAATATGAGATACATGGGAACACCTCTATTGCATGATGAAAGAGAGAATTAATTACAACTTAGCTCTGCTTTTCCCTTATCCACAATGGGAGTGAAGTGGAAAAAAAAAAAAAAAAAAAAAATGGAGACTTATCTCCATCACAGAAATCATACAAAGGCCCAACAGATTTTTTCTACCCAGTCAGCCAGGAGCTGCTGCTTTCCAGTTTTCTAAGGCTCAGAAGGAAGAAAAGCCCCAAGAGCTGTTGCTTTACTCAGTTGCCGTCATGACACATCTTTGGATATCATACTACAGCTAAGGGCCGCATTTAGAAACTGTCTAGTATGATATTGTTTGTACTAAAGAGAAGGACTACCACAAAGCACAGTCAGGAATATAGCTAGTTATTTTGAAGTTTTATTATGATTTGACATTTTAAAAACAGTCTATAGCTTTACTGTGTAACTAGCTATGCAAATTTGATTAAGAGTCACCAAAGATGATAAGAAAAATAATACTAAGGAAAGTATCATAAATTTTCCTGCACAATGACATCTAAATTTTAAGCATATCAAAGTTATTTATTAAGGCATGTTTGCAGTTTTCTTTCAAACTAGTTGATATTTGTGTGCAAATGGCATGATTTAATGAATAAATTATGACACTACATTAAACTCTTTGGCAATGAGAATTTCCCATTAATTCAAACATTGTTCTCAAGTCTTTAAGGTTTAAATCTGCATTCTTCCAAAAACTATTTTAATTTTATTGCAATATATATAACTTATCCAAATAAAATATTGATATTTATTAATAATAACTTCCTTACAACATCTGTTAAGATTTGTGGTATTTCTTTTCCTTTCTCACAAGACAAAATGTCATATAAAAGAACAAACAAAGTAGAAGTTTGGAGATAGAATACTTAGATAAAATTTTGAATCTGAATATTTTTATTGCAACAAAGAGCAAGATAGCATGAAAAACAAAGGAGAATCTAGGTGCTCTAGGAGTGCTTTACACAGCTATTGAACCCAATAAACCTTTATTTAATCTCTTTCCAAGTGCTGACTATCACTTTCCTGCTTATTTAGATCAAAATATTGTTTAGATCACTTTGAAACTGCTATCCAAGACTACATTTCATTCTGCTATTAAAGACAGTGGTATTTAGGACTGAACATTTGTATCAACAGGGCATGGATATAGTCTGTAAATATGATGGAGACAATGCATATGTGAATCTCCAAACACATAAATTCATTTTGCATTTTGTTTATACAAACTGCCTTAAGCTGTCTTGTAATTGCAAGTGTTAATTCTTAAGAAACTTTACCTAGCTTTAGCTACAGAGAAAATAATAAACTATTTTGTACCAATCTGAAATGAATGGAATTCAATACATTCCAATAAAAATTTTCTTCACTTTTTTTTTTTTTGTCGCTGTTTGTTAATTTTTTCTTTCTTTCTTTTTTTTTTTTTCTGAATTGTTCAGTAAGGGTATATAGACCATACTTATCTGAATTATTAACATCCCAAAGTTATATTCCAAGAACAGAACAAGTTTTGAGCACTTATGAGTTTTTGTGTTTCAGTTTTTCAACTATACATTTAGCCAAAATTAAATATGGTAAAACTTACAAGGAACACAGTAAAATAGATTTGCTGAAGACTGCTTAGGGCTATGCAGTATCTCATAACTTCTGAACACCATTGGAGATGGTAGTTGTTCCATAGCATTTCACCTTAAATGTCTTAATGTCTTAAATTAACTTTGAATAGGAGAATATTGAGGGAAAAGAGAGACTTTCAAGGAAAATTAATTCTTCAATGCAAAAGCCATCCAGGTCCAAAGACGTCCACATTTCTGTCTTTTGTTCTTTTTATATTTCAACTCAATAATAATTAAGAATATTTTATATTGATATAATTATGTAATTATTTGCTTTTTGTAATACCTATCATTCTAACGAATCCCAAGAAACTTCAGTCTTCCTATGAAAGGACTGGGAGATGATTTGCTGAAAGATACCAGAGTGTAGTTGGACAGGAAATAGCTTTTTGTCACATAATTTTTCAGGATTTAAAAAACTGTTTCTCCATTTTTTTTCCTCTCATCAAGTTAGGGACAAGCAAACTCCTATGAATGAACAAGACTCTACTTGATTCATATTGCACATACTTCAGCCTAAGTAATCCTCATTTCTCTCTTGCCAGTGATTCTGCCCAGCATTTTTCCCTTTCTTAAATACACTCTCCCAGAGGCACATATACACATACACACACACTACCAAAACCTTACCACGTAAAATCAATACAGCTTTCTCTACACTAATGAGTGTTTAATTGTACATATTAACCAGAAAAATAAATAAATAAATAAATAGAAGTGGTTGGAAAAGGAGGAATCTCTCGCTTCCTTCTCTTACTTGTTTTGATAGAAAACCTGATCTTTGATGTGAAAAAGTTCTTACTAAAACTGATTTTTCAGCTAGTCAGCAGCTAAGTGCCCACAAAGCCATTTACCCCCACAAGGACGTCCCCATTAGGGGACAACAGGAAGAACAAAAGCCAGAAAACTTTGGGGTCATGACAAGGACAGTTTAATAAGTCAAGGAAAGAGGAGAAAGTCAGACAGTCTCTGAGCAATATCTGCTTTGCAAGAGAAACCCCCCCAGGTTCTTACTGATGATCATGATGTTATTTGATATGAAGTATTCTCCAGGTCAGCTGTCCTGGCTGTGTCCTCTTCCAATCCCTTCCTCATCCCCAATCTAATCACTGCAGGGGCAGAATGAGAAAAAATGCAAGCCTCAGAGCTGTGCAAGCATTGCTCAGCAACAGCTAAAAACACTGTTGTCTTATCAACACTGTTTTTCTCTCAAATCTAAAATATTGCACCATACAGGCTGCTGTGAAGAAAGTTAACTTCACCACAGCAAGATCCAGTAAAATCAGTTGAAGTAAGAGACTTCAATTTTGATAATTCCACATTTTCAGATGGAAAAACTGGTTTACTGGGGGAAAAAAAAATCCAATCAGCTTCATGCTAACACATCTGTTCTAAAAAGCTCCATGTATGGGAGAACAAACTTTAGTTTCCTTCCAAGGGGACCACACAAATTAAAGTGCCTGGAACCTCATTTATTTACTTTGAAATCACAAGATTGCTCAGCTTCCTGACTTCAGATGTTACTTATATTTTATGCTCAATAAATGGTCTTGAAAATAAGGAAAGAAATGAGAAAAAGATAAAACCACAGGATTATATATTTAGAAGAAATGCATTTAAATTAGTAGGTTGCTCAGCTTATCAGGGTATTTTGATTGTTTACAATCCCTATGCTATTTGTTGCTATATTCTTCACTACATAATTCAAGTGTTCTGCAAACTCAGTGTGATCAGGATGCTCTTTTAGTGGATGCATTATGGAAGAGAATATTTTTTAAAGAAAACAAAACAAAAATCTCAATGCTGAAAGAGCTCTGGGAGGTTATAATTACAAAATCTATAAATTAAAAATAATCATGATATATATAAATAAAGCTGGAAAAGAGCGTTTTCAAATAAGTGACTTGGATGTTAGTATAGATAATATGTGCCACAATACCTAAACTGGAATTAAAATTTAAGGAGCTATAGTAATAGTCAAATAGCTGTTCTTTTGGCTATTTTTAAGGGTTTGGAAGCTTGTAGAGCTGCGCTCTAGTAAACCTATGTGAATCTTATTACATAGAACATGTAAGTAATGCAGAATCAATACCAACATAGAGATGGAATTCTGTCCTCCTTAATTTAAGAACTGGTCTTTTTTCTTCCTCACAAATAGTTTCACAGTGGATTTCTACCATCTCCTTCTCTTCCTTCACCTGGGATATTCCCTGCATTTTGCTTGCTGTTCACTAAAGCCCTGTGCACGGCAAATTTGCTCTGTGCATTTGTTGAGTGACACAACTTGTCTTAGTTGCTCAGATATTTAAAACACAGAGGACCTTTCCATGGCCCTGTCAAATCCTACTACTCAAACAAGAAAAACTTCTCTCTGATATCCTTCCTTGTAATATTTGCCTCTTTTTTCTTCTCTTTTTTTTTTTTTTCTTTTTTTCTTTGGTCTAATGTAATTGTGCTTTTCCTCCCTCTGGAGTTTGAATAAGATCTCCAAACATTGCCAAACATCTTAGAAAAGTCTTAGGCCCATTGAAATTGCACAGAAGATAAGTATTCAGTATCTTAAGATGTTTTATAAATGGTATTCCTTTTTAAGTTGTTTTCAAAAATAGTGTATTGCCTCTGAGATGGGAGAACTATGAGCCATGGTGACTTACTTCCTAGATTAAAACTTTACCATTGTGTGAAGGAAAGATACTGAAGCCAGAAGTTTTCAAATACTTTCAAGATCTTTATTATCGAGTCACATAAACTGATAAACTGAAATAGCACTTAAGCTCAAGAGAAATTTCTTCTCTGGGATTTTCTTTTAGTGGTTTAGACATCCTAACATCTCACTGATAAGATGAAAGTGGACATCTCTCTGTCCTGTGGACATCTTTCCTGTTTTAGAATTAGAGAGGCTCAGGTGCCTAAATCAACATGCTGAATTCCCTTCCTGAAATCGACATGTATCAGGTTTGCAAAGGGATGCTGACAACACTTCCACTTTGTTCCCCAATGGAGTAGACTCATTTCCATGCTTACCTGATCTTAAATATCTATTATCTGTTCCAAGATCCCCTCCAAGCTGTATTTCAAGCAGAAGAGTCATTGCATTTTCTTGAATCACTTTTTTCAACAGAAATTGCTCTTAACTTATTCTTGATTATTCTGTGAAACTTTGTTGACAAAAAGAAACATTAATGTAGTGTGTTTAAAACATTTGGCTTTGAGAATATTTTAGTTATTTAGTATTTAGTGGTAGCCATTCTGCTTGGATAGCAGAAAGGCAAAATACACTACTCACTTACTCTAACAGAGTTGCTCAGAGAGGTTGTGGATGCCCCATCTCTGAGGTGCTCAAGACCAGGTTAGACGAGGCCCTGAGCAACCTGATCTAGTGGGTGGCATCCCTGCTTATGACAGGGGGGATGGAACTAAGATGCTCTGTGAGGTCCCAACCAACCCAAGACATTCTATGATGATTCAATCTATGAACAGAAAAGGGACTTTCTTTAATGTTTAAATTCTTTAGGTAGCATGGGATGGATTCACTCATCATAACTTAGTTAGAAAGAGCAAATAGCTCTGGTGATTAAGCATACACTTCTTTTTAATCACATAACTTGTCACTCTTGTAGTGGTCAGATTTTTAAGCCTGTATCACTCTGTGGTCCTCAAGGACAACAATGAGGCTTAGCACTTAAGATAAGTCCCTTTTATCACATTGGTTTGTTGAAAGGACACATTTTCTATATCAGAATTATTATTTTTTTTAGAAATCATGTCTCCTTTTAAGTTGAGCTCCTTTATTACACACTTTTGCTTCTAATATATGCTGTCATTCACTGCATCTCTGCTGAAGCAGTTGATTTAGTAGATTTATTTTTATTTTCTGAAGAAAACCTCAAACTAGAGGAACAAAACCCTTGAAAGTATTTCTCAGTTTTCTGCAGCATGTCATAGAAGGAAAAAGCCAGACTATCTATCACTCCTATCAACTCTACTGTATAAAACCATTTCAGGAAAGCATTCAGTCCTTAGCAGAATCACTTTGGCAAATACTGAATGGAACTGTTGACATTACTTTTGAAGGGAAATTTAATCTGATCATGTAGTACAGGGAGGTAGAAGATCAGATCACATGTGAGTATCTCGAGCATTTCAATTCCTTTTACTGTGATTCAACTTCAATAGCATGCTTAATTACGTACATGTTATTTCAGATTTTGATTGACTTCTGTCTTGTAACTTTTAGAGTATTTTACTGATAATAAGGACCTATTCCAGGTAGATTTAAGACAAAAATCAATCCAGCAAACTCTAAGTTATTTGATTATTGATGAAACCAGAATTAACAGAATCTTCGCTTATGCAGCAACAACTTGTTTATATCTTCTTCTAAAATAAGATTTACTGTGAAGATAAAAGGACAGTATGACACTAGAATTTCTACAGAAAATTAAGTGTTTCAGCAGATTTTCCACACAGTAAGTGTTTTGGTGTTTTTTTTTTCCCTACCTACATATTTTTTTCCTTTATAGGCTCTTTAATTTTTCTTCTGTCAGAACTAACTCATTCTTATAGACATTATCAGGGATGTGTTCAATATTTATAGCTATAGTTCTTATTGTGTGTTAAATTTAAATGTATTTTCTATAAATTCCCAAAGTCTGAACAGATTTGTTGAGACTATTTACATTCTTGTCTGGACAGTCTTCCTATTTTTTGCAGAGCTTATATTTAAACGGTTGCTGAAGAAATAACAATATATGAAGAGACTTTCAGAGGTGCTGACCAGCCAAAGATTCTATTGCTTTCAGCAGGAGCTTTGTATGGTATCTTTATAAAAAATGTGAATTGTGTCCTAGTTGAAGAAGTATGTTTCAGTACAAATTATTTAAAATTTCAAGACTTTATGGGTGTAGTGCCTGAATGTTAATGCACTTCCAGGAGGTGGATAAAATAGTAGATGTCTTCTGAAGCTATGGTAACTGCTAGAAATGGAATGGTATTTTATTTATGTGAGGTTGGAAGTTGGATAGGTTTTTACAGTATAAGTGTAAAATAAATTAGTGTTATTGATAGACCTATTCTTGACATCTTTTTGTTCTTGCTGTTTCTCTCCATTTTGCGGCAGCCCTTGACAACCAAAATTGGTTTTACTTCATCCATCCCTCATATCAGAGAAATAAAATAGCAAGTACTGACATGTCTGAGACAAGTTTATCTATACGATATCACTTCTTTTTCATTTTGGTCTGTCACCTTTTTTTCATTCCACACTCATCCTCACTCCCAATGAAGAGATACACATAATGCAGTAGTTCTACTGAATGAAAGGAGGAAACTGAGTTTTGTCATCAGTTATGCTCCACCTACCTTGAAGTAGGAAACGTTTGAAAACATGATATGAACTATATATTAATATATTTTTTCTAAATGGGTTTCATATCTAGTTTTCATGCTTAAATACTACCCATTCATAGGTTTTGGCTTTGATGTCAGTCTATTTGTCAGGTGAATTGTTAAAGTTGTTGCCTGTTGTTAAAGTCAGATGAATTGTTATATCTTCCATTGTATCTATGGCTATAGATACATAGTTCTACCAACACTCTCTAAGACTGAGTTTTCAGAACAGAAGGATAGCTAAATGCATGTTTGTGATTGTGGGGGTGGGGGTGTGAAGGGGGGGGGGGGGAGAGAGAGAGAGAGAGAGAGAGAGAGAGAGAGAGAGAGAGAGAGAATTCTGACCTTCTATACACTATACCTGTGTTAACTAATTTCTCATCAGTGAACATCTTTTCCTTTTATTACTCTATCATCATCATGATCATCGGTATTGTTCATAGGAATATTTGCAGAGAATTCAGTAAAAATAAGTGAGGCTTTGATACCATTTAGAAACAGGCTTAAATATGGATTTTATCATTTATTTTATTGTATTTATTCATAGAAGCAGACTGAAAGTGATTGTTTTATCTTTTTCATTTATTAACATGAGAACATACAAAATTATACTGTTCATTACAAAATCATCAGATGTCTTCTCAAAATTTAGATTGCTTCAGTATCAGTCATGAGTTACTAATAAGTAATCAATCTCTATATTAGTGCAAATCATTCTAATAGATTTTAAAATATTTGTGATATTATATTATATTACATTATATTTATATCAATAAAACATATAATATCATAATAATATTCTATCAGGCAGGGTGTATAGCCAGGAAAAAATGAACATTATCATCAAAAGTGTCTTAAAGGAATGTTGTCCAAGTTATAATATTAAGTGTGGTGTATGTCATACAGTAGGAAGGTTCTTTTGCAACAAGTTGTGTTTTGTTTTTTCTCAATAAAGTTGAACTTTCTGATATAATTTCACATAGGCATGCATGTTTAGATTTAATTTTAAATGCAAAAGAAAGCAAGTTTAATTTTTCCCCATCTGCACCATAGAGTCATTTGAATTCTGGAAGAAACAGAGACAAAGGAAAAGACAGATGTTTTAGGCAATTTCAACAGAAAAGAGTAACACACATATCCTGCTGTATGAGAACATGATTAGGGAAACACACTAGTTTAAGCAAAACTTAGTGATCCCTAGTGTTGCACATACTGAAGCCTTTTGTTAAATACAAGCACAGTGGTTAAATTAAATCATGATGATTGTTGTATCACCAATAGACCACTCCTCTTGGGATTTTTGCTGTTGGATGAACTCCTTTTGGTTCTACAGTACATTTCCTAAGTCACTTATACTACATTTTACATTCCAAAGGAAGGCAAAAGAATGGACACATAATCTAAATGTTAGGCAAACAGAGAAGTAGCTGCCTGCCTGCTTATGGGAAGCTATATCAGCAATAAATTCTCTCTATTTGCCTCTTTAATAATATTCTTTTCACTGTTATGATTTTCATGAGTTGCAATACAAATGTTTCCTTTAGCTTTATTTTAGATTTTTGGAAAATATTATTGACAATTTTTTTAAAATAATTAATTGTCATGTTTTGTTTAGAAAATGTCAGATATTTTTACCTATTTTATATAAACTATACAGATCAAAATTATTGGTTTCTGGACATTTACTATTGTTTTCAAGATTGGCAAAGAAAACTTTTTTTCTGTTAAATATTTTTCTTTAAAATGTGACAAAGACTTCCCCATACATAGTGTTAGAAAAGGAAAAAAAAAGAAGGCATCTAGATGAGTCCATTTGTGGTAGTCATCCTGTATTCTGTTACTTTGCTAGAGAGGTTGTGGGCAATGAAGAGCGATGCATTATGCCTGTATTTGTTAAAAATACTTTGAAAGAAATGGAAGCATTCTAATCATCTTATTTTTGCAAGTACCTGGGTACCTGGTGCAAGAGGCACCATGTAATGAAAAACATATTCCACATTTCCAAATATCATGACCTCCATGACCTCCCAAGTAATATCATTTGTGGCTTTAGATGATGATAGAAATTCATAGAGGAAATTTTATAATTGCTATTATCTGGCTGATTTGATAATATGTCAGGAGTTACAGAAATGTTGTAAATGTTTAAAAATCCACATAGAGTGTGTGTATATGTGTGATTTATTTATTTATTTATTTAGTGCTGATCAGTCTTATGTTTTAAAATATACATGTTTGCTTTTGGATCATTTCCCTTAAACAGATGGCATCTTTGTGATTGTTGTGACACTTCATTGTTGCTACCAGCTGATGACTCACCAAAGGAAAATCCCAGCACACTCAGTAGGAGAAAATAAGGCTGTTTGGTGTTCTTTGCTGCATCTAATTTTCCAAGAGAATTTCGACAGATGTGACAATTTTGCTGAAATGTCGTCAAAATAATAGCAACAAGTTGACAAATCAAATCTGGTTCATGTTCACTCCCCTAGTATTATGCCAGTTCATCTGCAATAACAAGGGAATTTATTCAGTGTCATACTTGACAACTTGATCATTTCAGATGTCATATTATCATTTTTTTTGTCTTTCCCTAGGCCTTCCTATTTGTGCCATATACTGTTCTCTCTGGTATTTTTCACAAATAATTATTACCAAAGGTAGAATAGTGGGCACTGATTCTCAACTGGTAAGAAAAAAAAAAAATCTTAAGCCTAAGAATTATAAATCTGAGGTCAAAATATGATGGAAACTAGGCTTTAGTAGAGAATTGTTCTATTTGTGCTATTTATCCAAGTAAAACTGGGAACAGCCCGCCCAGAAATGCCAATACTGCACAGCACTGGAGTCACAGTTTCACAAAATAAAACAGAGGTCTTTGGGAATGCGGTCTGGCTATGGCATCTGATGAAATATGTTCAATAAGCTTCTTTAGATGTTATTTTGTTCACTTAACTAAACATTCTTATGTAAAGATATTCTTGTGGCTCCACAATGAAAATATTTATTGAACATCTTCCTCTGAAAAAAATGATTTTGACAAATATTTTGTGGAAATGACATGAGGAAAATGGAAGAGGAGCCAAAAGGATAGATGGTCTCCTTGAAGTAATGGAGATAAAAATTCCTGCTGTCTGACTGTCTGATTCTGAACACAGAAACACCAAAATTTCTCTGTCCACTGCCTGAAATAAGAGACTTGCAATACATTCACTGTATATATAGATATATAGTAGACTTCTCAGCTGCCTTTTTTCTTTTTTTTTTTTTTTTTTTTTTTTTTTTAAACAGGAGCTTAAATATTTACTAGGCAGAGGCAAAAAAACTTACTTCATAAGCTGATTGTCATGCAGAAGAGGAATTTGAACCTTAGACTTTCAGATTCTGTCACTTGGTCTCTCAGGGAGCTATTCCATATCTTACAGGCTCAGTTACTCTGCACTGTGCAGTGCAGTTTCTGATTTATATAAATTGTCATCTGTGTGAATTACAGTCATAGATGTAGTGTGTGAATGTGCAAGTTCACAAGAGATAAAGTTTAAATAACTAAACAGATATAAACCAATCAAAGCTCCTCGCATGCAATGCTGTTAAGTAATCAATAAGACATTTCAAAGTATGAAGCTTGATCCTTATACTGGAAAGAGAACAAAATTTTCTTTATTTCTTTTTTTTCTTTGTATGCATTCTTTTAAGATACCACAAAATAGTTACTTGTTGGTAAAATAATCCCAACAGGAGCCTGAAATCTCATGTATTGTTTAGATTCTTTGCCCAGTGCAACTTTTTGAAAGAAACAAAAGCACTTAAAACAATATTTTGTAAATTCGCAACTCAGTAAGTATTTATATGAATTCATTCAGGTAAGTTTTAAAATATTCTGCTATTGGTCCAGGTCTCAGTGCATAAACAACAAGATCAGAAATGACACTAATTGGTACATCTGTTGTTACGCTCTGTAGAAAGGTTAAGGGCTAAATAGTAATTCCTATCTCACAACCATAATTGTAGCCTGATTTTCAGAATATGTTGACTGATTCACCATTTTACAGCAATGAAAACTGAATGGAAAATGTAAAAGAAAACAGAAGGTAAGGTAGGCAAATTTGAATGAGGCAAATAGCACGTTCTGCAGAGTTTCATGTAAATTTTAACATCAATATTCTGCATTTGAATGACATAAAAATAGAATGTAAAGAAGATGTAGGCAGATAGAAAAACTGACTTTCCACATCAATAGTGAAAACAAGTGTAAATGTGTTTAATATGCTGAACACTTTCTGTAAATAAATATGATGCTAGTTCTCACAGGTGACAATTTAATACTTTGTAACGTAACTCTTTTATATACAACATGTTAATGAAGAATTAAAATAGATCTGGTACTTATCTTTCCACAGCTGTGGTGATTTTACTCAGGTGGGCAGCCAAGCTCCACCTCAGCTGCTCTCTCATTCCCCCTCCTCAAAGGGAAAGGGAGAGAAAATATGATGCAAAGGGCTCGAGTGTTGAGATAAAGATGAGGAGATCACTCAACTATTATCATGACAGGCAAAACCGACTTAGAGTAGGGAGATAATAAGATTTATTGCCTATTATTAACAAGCCAGAGGAGTGAGAAACAAGGGAAAGAAAACAAAAATGCTTTCACCCTCATCCACCCTCTTCCACCTCCTCCTCCCGAGTGGTGCAGGAGAATGGGGGAACGGGGGCTGCAGTCAGTCTGTAGCACTTCATTTCCGCCACTCTTTCTCGGTCACTCTCTTCCCCTGCTCCACGTGGGGTCCCTCCCATGGGATGCCGTCCTTCCCAAACTGATCCGGCGGGGGCTTCCCATCAGGCAGCAGCTCTTCAAGAACTGCACCAGATAAGGGTCCATACCACAAGGTCCATCCATCAGGAGCAAACTGCTCCAGCATGGGTCCCCCATGGGTAGCAGCTCCCCCCAGACCCCCTGCTCCTGCGGGGGCTCTCCATGGGCCACAGCCTCCTCCAGGCCACATCCACCTACTCCACTGGGGGCTCCTCCACGGGCTGCAGCATGGAAGCCTGCTCCACCATGGCACACCATGGACTGCAGGGGGATAACCTGCTTCACCATGGTCCTCACCTCAGGCCTCAGGGGAACTTCTGCTCCGGGGCCTGGAGCACCTCTCCCCCTCCTTCTTCACCGACCCTGGTGTCTGCAAGGCTGTTTCTCAATCCTCTGTCTCTCTCAACTGCTGTTCCACAGCAGGTTTTTTTTCCTTTTCTTAAATATGCTCTCACAGAGGCACAAACATTTCTTATTGGCCCAGCACTGGCCAGCGGCGGGGCCCTTATCTGACACGGGGCAGCTTATTCATTATCATTATCTTATTATTATAAGCTTATTATTATCATCTATCAGTAGCCACCCTTATGGCCCTCCCGCTACCAAAACGTTGTCACGTAAACCCACTACAACAGCACATTGGGTAACATCAAAAATATAATTTACAGTGGTCTGCCACCTCTAAATGTCATTACAGTGTTTATTGCCATTACACTTCTAAAGTGTCTTTACATTTTCTATATAACATCTTCTGAACAACGGATATCAATGTGATCATAACTGTTGTGTGACAATAGTCAGCTAGGAGTATCAGACTAACAAAATTGAGGGGGTGAAAAGAAAGAACGGTAGATTAAATTAGGAAAAGTTACTCTTCTAAAATAATTGTCTTGATCTAAAATGAGGCTTCTAACTCTTTACATTTTCAGTCCCCTCCCCTCCATTTCAGGATTAATTTGAAAATGTAGTTTGCAACATGTCAGATATACTGATTAAAATATATATAAATGAAATGGTCTTTTATTTAAAAAAAAAAAAATGAAAAGAATGACATCTACGAGTTAAAATCAGATCCTGAATTCAAGTCAGCTTAGACCTTTGCTACAGTCTCAGAGGTCACTGTGTGCTGCGTCATTGCCTCTGTTTCCAAGTGCTTCGAAATGCTGAAAAGCAAGCCCAGCACTGGAGTCTCATGCTGTCTGTGCTGTTATTCACCACCAACTTTATGGAGAATCTAGAGACAGTTCTGATGAAGATGCTCAAACGCAGTCTGGACCTTGAAGAAAATTTACAAGTGTTCCAGTACATGAAGTTTAATCTATCAAAATTCAATGGGCTTTAGACTTCTAAATTACTTTGAGTCAGAACAGCTAACCTCCTGAATGGCTTTGTAGATTTTCTCATTGGAAAGATCACAGAAAAGCCATTAGCAGCATTTTAATAGGAATTGTAATCAGAGTGCACCTCCACAGGGGTGCAAGGACTATAACCTCAGCATTTGCAAAGAAATGTTTTGTTCATTCCAGCCAGTAGAGAAAGACTTGTGTGAATTGCTTTGACCAACAGAACCTGCTGTTCTGGTCTTATGAAGCACAGAGGAAAGCTTGTGTCATTTTTCATTTAGGAAAAAATAAATATTTTATTTTTAACAGCATTCTTTAAAGCTCTTCAAGCTTCATATACCAGTACCATATACCATATACCATATATCATATACCATATACCTATCATCAGGCTTCATATACCAGTTTTTTCTTTTCCTTTTTCTTTTCCTTTTTCTTTTCCTTTTTCTTTTTCTTTTTCTTTTTCTTTTTCTTTTTCTTTTTCTTTTTCTTTTTCTTTTTCTTTTTCTTTTTCTTTTTCTTTTTCTTTTTCTTTTTCTTTTTCTTTTTCTTCTTCTTTTTCTTTTTCTTTTTCTTTTTCTTTTTCTTTCTTCTTCTTTTTCTTCTTCTTTTTCTTTTTCTTTTTCTTTTTCTTTTTCTTTTTCTTTTTCTTTTTCTTTCTTCTTCTTTTTCTTCTTCTTTTTCTTTTTCTTTTTCTTTTTCTTTTTCTTTTTTCTTCTTCTTTTTCTTTCTTTTTCTTCTTCTTCTTCTTCTTTTTTTTTCTTTTTTTCTTTTTTCTTTTACTTTTTTCCCTTTTTCTTCTTTCCCTATTTTCCCCCTTTTTTCTTTTCTTCTTTTTCTGTATTTTTTTTTTCCTTTTGCTTTTTCTCTTCATCAGAAAACAAAAGTTGTTCTCTATACCTATATTTAGGACTTGATCATTCACTGTTTTAATTCCATCCTGTGTCTTTCTCATGGTCATGATTGTTTAATTGCAAAGGGATGTGATGTGGCAGAAGTTAATATAGAGCTAGAGAGCTAAGGCAAACATAATGCGTTCTTGAATTCCATTTGTATCAAAAGAAAAAACTTTATAATAGAGATAGCTCAGGATGTTTTTTCCCACATGTTAAAGTTGGAAGAAGGGAGGAGGAAAGTTGAGGGATCATGACCTCTCCTCCTCCGGGTGCTGACTAAGTGAAATTAGAAGTCTTTCCTTGTTGGTTGATTCTTGAAGTGATTATGATTGCTCAGAACAAAGAAAAATATGTCAGAGCACTGATGACATTGAGGGGGAACACTGATTGACTCCTGAGTGACATTTGGGCCCCACCACAGCCCAGGGCTCAAGTCTGACCTTGACTAGTTCCATCTTCTGCCATATACCTAAAATAAGTTTGCTCTGCAAAGATAGCATTTACATTAATAGACATACCAAAGGGAGATATTTGCTAAAGCCAGGGGCAGTGAACTTACCTGCCTTTTCCTTGTTCTTTACTAATCTGTATTTATGTAGTCAGAGCAGGCAAATCTTTTGAGACACACAGACTCATTTGCAGGAAAACCACGCCAGCAGCACTGTATGATTAGTAACCTTCTATCACAAATCAGAACAGGTTAAAGAAATACAGATTGAGATATGCTAAAAGCAAATATACAAAATGGAGTTTTGCACTTACTGAGAGCCTGAAATAATGCAGGATTCCAACATAGAATGTTAGTTATTGCTGGATTTATTATTTTTTGCTATTATTTTTATTTACAACCCCTATGCTAGGCACCTTACAATCCTCACAGAAGGAAAAATCATAATCCTTGACTCTGTAAAACTTTAAAAATAATTTCAGCTATTAGTCAGTGAAAAAAAAAATGAATGAATTAAATAGAAACAGGTAGGCTGTAGCAGGACAATAGAGAATGTAAAGGAAAAAAAGATGCAGCAGTCTATTTTTTTTCCAAAACCTTTACTTAAGGTTAAAACAAAACAAAACAAAACAAACAAACAAAAAAAAGGACTGGTGGACTGGTTTAGGAGTACCTATCTGACTTTATTGAACCTATATTTCTGTGAATAAGCCTGCTCAAAAAACTAAAGATGTGAAAAATTCTTCCCAGTTCTACACTGCTTATATTGTAAAAGTGTAGGTGAGCTGAGGGCATATCCTTCACTGTGTTATAGGCATACAGTAAAGTATGTAGCTGAGATGGTAGTGCTACACTACTTGTTCCAGAGTTTGATTACCTGCTAACTCAAGAGTCCCTAAGCTATGTTTCACTGTTTACTTCAAGCATATACATAAGCAATCATCATACATTAACAGAAGTAGAATCGCGAGTCTAGAGTATTGCCAAGTCATAGGAGAATATGCAGCCCTTTGGACTACAATATTCATAAAGACCTTGCAAGGAAGTACTAAAATGAAATTCCTTTAAAGACAGTTACTAAATTCTGCTTTCCATGTGAAAGCATAGTTTGGTTATAACCAGTTAGGAGTTTTAGATCCAGGAAAGATCAAGTGAATAAATCTTAATATACCTCCATGGATTGATTTCACTAAACATCATGAACATTTGCAATGTTCTACATCCTATCACCAGTGATAGGACCCACAGGAACGGTGTTAAGCTGAGGCAGGGGAAGTTTAGGCTGGACATCAGGAAGAGGTTCTTCACCGAGAGGGTGGTTGCACACTGGAACAGGCTCCCCAGTGAAGTAGTCACTGCACCAAGCCTGTCTGAATTTAAGAAGCGGTTGGACTGTGCACTTAGTCACATGGTCTAAACTTTTGGGTAGACCTGTGTGGTGCCAGGAGTTGGACTTGATGATCCTTACAGGTACCTTCCAATTCGGGATATTCTATGATTCTATGATTCTATGATTCTACTATCAATTTAAAATTAATAAATATGAGATTTATTTAGAAAACAGAGAGAAACTGGACAGTTGACATTGAATTAATATATATTAACAAGGTCTGATACAAATAATGCTGTATTTTCTTTGTTGTTGCTGTTGTTTACATGTTGCCAGATTTTTTTTTTTTACTCTTTAATTAAAATCTATTTTTATTAATTGTATATGTATGTTGATTTTTAATTTTTGCAGACTATTATGCAGTTTCCTTAGAGGATTCTATGATTCTATGTTATACTGAACATGCTGAGATCTTTGTCATGTCTGATATCTCCTCTCTCCGCTTCTATTATTTCTTTTAGTATCAAAATATCTGTTTACTTTTCAGCACTGTATTAAACTGGTTTTGATCTTGAAATTATTTTTCCTTTCTCTTACAATACATTATCTTATTCTTCATGTGTCTCAAAGGGGCAAGAATGATCCTTTTCAATCAATAATGACCTTGTTTGAGTGACCTGTGAGACAAACTACTGAGTTATTCAGAGCACCAGATTTCCATCTCTCTGTCACTTTTTTTATTATTAATACTTCATAGAAAAAAGTGTCCAAAAGCTGCTTGTGAACCTCTCAGTGTAATAGATCCATAAAATCAGGACAGCTTCAGGTGACATCAAATCAGAGGAAACAACTCATGCAGCACTTCCCTGATAGCACCTTCACTCCCACCAAACACCAAGCAGAATGTGATATGTCTCTGAAATCTTGGAAGCAGTACATGACACGTAAAAGTAAACACTGTTGGCAGTAGCCCACCAGTGTCTGCAGTCAGGAACTGTCACCTGCAGCCCCCTCTAACTGTACAAGAGCCACTACAGGAGATGCTCTCTGTCTACCCGGTGCTACTATAGGTGACCCCAGCCTGCTCCCCGAGACTGGGGCCCACAGGGCTTAATTTGTGGTTTGTCAAATTCTGTGAAGAGCCTTCCTTTTCCCATTTTCGTGGTTGGCCCAGGAGGTAAAGAAAACCTCTTCGTTTAAGTATGCAGTGCTGCAGCATTGCTTCTCTTATTGGGGTCACACTTGTCTGGATAATTCACAAAGGTCTAGGAGTTCCCTCTTTTCCTCCTAGTATTTTGGGGATGTTTTAAACCAAGGAAGCAGAGTAGTTGGTGGTGATAAATATGATTTCAGTGGGATTGACTGCATAGTCTCAGAGTAAGGGAGTAAGGATCCAGACTTCTGTTATGACTGGTGAAAGACATGCGTGGAGCAGTGTGTAAGCAGCTTGTACAAGCAGTTTATTTTGCTAATCACATTTCTACAGAGGTCTGAGGAAGTAGAAGGAAGCAAATTTTTTTGTTTTGTTTTGTTTTCTTTTGAAATTAATGCAAAGGTTTTTTAAAAAATGGAAAAAGAATATATTGCATACTCTAAGTAAAAATTCTAACCTTTCACTCCTGGAAGCTCTTTTAAGGAGACACAGTCTAGTGTCATACTGAGTTAGGTAGGCTAATTGGTAAAAACGCTCCAAAAGTTTTTCATCAAAATGCCTCATCCATATACAAGTAATATACTCTGTTAGACAGTGTCACCTGACCTTGTTATGTCTTATTCATTCTTAATTAGAAATGAAGCATCCAGATGTTAAAGGTCATTACACTAGTTTCTATGACTCCTATCACAGCATATTTGTATCACCTAGAATTTTATTAGAAATGCACTGAACAAGCCCAGCTCTCTCCACCATATGTTTATTGCCATGTCCAAGGACCCGCAGGTAAAAAGAATATTTTGTCTACCCAGATGGTTATTACCACATCTGGTTTTTAACTTCCACAGCATCTCATAGTGCTAATTGGTTCACTCTGATGCCAACATACAGAGATATTATTTTTGGTAGTAACAACATTGATAGCAACTCCTCTGAAGACTGGAATGTAAGAAGATTGTAGGGACTTTCACCGGTAAAAGCAAAGCTTTTTTTTTTTTTTTTATACTAATTCATGTGAATTTTTTTTTTTTGAGTATACTTTTACTTAGGAGTCAAAGTTGTTTTGTTGTGTTTTTTTTTTTCCTTTTTCCTATTTTAGCTTTTTGAAAATTCATTTCATGCATGTTTACTGAAATGTTCAGAATATAAAATAAAAGACAAAAAGGATCTTAAAAAAAAAAAGAAAGTTTAAGAAAAATAAATTCATCTTTAAACTCAAACATTTACCTCAAATATATATATAGTATTTCAATGTATATGAAACATAGTAGTCATCACATTTTTCAATTGCAGTTATACTAGGTGACTTCTGATATCCTATTTAGTCTGAATAGTTTTGGCAGCTCATACCATTAAAATCAATCACACCACTTGCTAAAAAAGGCACCATTCCATATGAATCCAGGAGAGCAGAATCTGGCTCAAAATTGATACTGTCAAAATTGATTGATTATACTTTTGTCTTAAACTAACTTGGATACCAAAAAACATCCAGGGTCTTTCAAAGTCCTGAAAAATGTATATGTAATGGCTTCAGGAGTCTCCAGTAATTACATGTGTAAGGTGTACTGATTGTTAGTTTTGAAGGAAAAAGCTATGATCCAAAACTACTTTGCACAAGCACCATTACAACAGGTCAGCAAATTTCTTGTCCAATGTTAATATAAGGGTGATTTATTGTCTACATATTAAAATTAAGTTCTCTCTTTTCCCTGAAGACAAAGATAGACTTTGATGTCTCTAAAGATTGCCATGTATCTACCTATTTTTTCAAATGCAACAGTATGTAATTTGTGAGTGACTTTCAGGTAATTTTCAAATATATCTGTTCCATTTTCTTAAGGTTTCAACATGCAATGAAAGAATGTTACATGTCAATCTTTCATAAAATACAACAGAGAATTTAAGCTGAGATACCCAGGCTCTTGCTGTAATAAAGTTTATGTGTTATATGTATTCTATATATGTGTGGTAACAGAAGTCTCAGTGGGACTGAGGATATTTCATTCAGGCATCATGTTCACAGCTTCTCTCCCTAGCAGTTAAGCAAGCTCTACTGAGAATAGTACAAATGATAACATTGCCCTGTTCATAGCTCAGTCAAGTCTGAACAGGTTTTCCCAAGGATAGTCACAAACATTCTTCTAATCTCTTCCAAATTTTAGATACTACCCACAAATGATATGTCTGCTTAAGACTACTTTGAGGGATTTTTTAAAGACAGAAATAAGTTTATAATATCAAGGGTCAGGGATCCTGAGCAGTAGATCCTTTGACTGCTTGTTATAAAGATTAGTCTGTAAAACCAGTATCACTTTTCTAACAGACCATATAAAATAATGTATTTATTTAATTATTTATTAATTGTATCTTCATGCATAAGTTGCTTGCTTTTCCAATTGCTTGCTTTTCCTAATAATTTGGTGATCAACAGATACAGGGTGGATCTACCAGGAAACAAGCTTATGGGCTGTCCTCTGGATGGTGACGGCATGTCATAGAGCTCATACCATGTAAAGTCTAAGCTCTTTTCCACCCCAAAGCAGGCTGGTTTTGTCTTTTCGAAGGTGCCTTTTGAGAACAGCTGTCCATCAGACAGTGCCCAGATGTTGTCTGTACAGCTGTAGGCAATATGAGCCATAGCCACTTTTGCCACACATTATACATATAGACCTTTGGGACAGCTGCCCAGCTCTTGCTCTTGCCAGGCTCAGATTGCTGTTAGGATCTGCCAGAGCCCTCCCCCAGAATGTGCAAAGATGATGTGCTCAGGAGACCTCATCTGCCAGGCATCTAGACCCCCTTCACAATCCCATGCCTGGGTTTCTTTAGACACTAGAAGCACTCATAGGATCAGTGATAGAGGTAGGCATAAAAAAGGCAAATGTTTGTGATATTGATGGTCAAAGACCACATCAAAAAAAAAAAAAAGTTATTCTAGATTTTTTTCAAACCAGTGTACCGTACAATACATTGAGTGTAGCTTTGTCTGTTGGTAACTACATGAACCCATGTACTTTAAAAGTAAGGAGAAAAGAAGATATAACTCTTAAAGTTATCTTTTAAAAATAAAATAATGTGTGATGGTAACGCAGAGACTCTTGTGTTGTACTTGACTTCACACAACCTTAGCTTGATGGCTGTGATATGGAAGATCAAAAATTTCTTACCCCTCTACAATGAAATTTTAAAATATAAAAACTTCAGCAATTCATTTTATTGTTAACAACAGGTATTACCCATCCTTTGTCATTATCTTTGACATAGAATCTGTCAGTCTAGATGAGACCTTGTGATTGTTTATTATTTGCTGCCTCTAGACCCAGCCTTCAAGAAACTCTGGACACAATAACTTAGATTAATTTAGCCCAGATGAAGCTTTGTCTTGACTGAACAATTTAAATGAGAAGAAGATAAGTTAGCCCATCAAAAAGTGAAAAACGCCAGGAATATTCTGCTATGTAGTTATTGCGTGAGAAATTGCATTTTTGCTACAAATATAAAAGGTAGATCTTTCTCTGAGCACATGCTATTTACACTAGTCTAATTACTGAGTTTGAGGGTTTTTCACATTTTTATCATTTATTTTAAAACTATTCTTTTTAACAAAACCTATTTAAGAAATCCCTCAGATGTTTGGAGAACTTCTGTACAAATTTTAAGTTACTGACTACGGTAGCTTCAGTGTTGTTTTTTTTTATTTCATTTTCAAACGTTGTTGGATTTTCTAAGGACACATCTAAATGTTGATCATACTGACTGAAGTTTTCTTTTGCCTTTCCAAGTCCTTTGGGTTTTGAAACAAACAAGAAAACAAACACAAACACATACACACAAATAAAAATAATTAAAAATATTTTTTTTTTTAAAAATGGGAAATATCACTTGATTTTTTATATTACATAGTAGGGTCAGAAGTACAATTATTTATGGAGACTGCCATAGCCCTTCTGGGGTAGGTGATATGTTATTACCACAGGCCAATTTCTTGTGGGTCAGAACCTCATTATTTATTCATAATATTAAAAATGAGAAGGGGAATTAAAAATTATGTCTCTTGCGTTTGCTTGGAGATATGTGAGATGATTGATGACATGAAAAACAACAGTTACTGCCATAAGCATATCAGCTATATAACACATATTTCCTGGGCTGTGAATCTGTTTGGTATAAAGCAAATATTCAGAGTAGAAGACCAGTGGGGCAAGACAGAATGAAATTGCAAGAAGCATGGCAGCTTGGATTCACTTGAAAAAGGAACTTGGAGTTCCCCCGTCTACTGCCTCCATTCAGCTTAATTTAAGAGAAAAATTTGTTGGTGTTGGAACTGGAACATGGTCAAAATACAGGATCCAGAATTATCATGAAAGCTAGATCCCTGTGTTGGCAAATCTGTGGCTTGAGGAGTCAGAGGGAATTATTTCAGAACAAGTTTAACAGCCTCTAAATTATTGTGTTTTGTCTAAAATGTACATTTGTACATTTCCTCCCGGACTTGGAGGCAGAGACATATGCACTCACTGATTTTCCCACAAAATCATCCCAGACACCTTCCACCTTGCCAGCTGCATTATTATAATGATCAGGGAGACTGGAGATGTGAAGTGGCACAAGCTTTAAATTCTGCTAGTTGGGTCATATATGGAGGCATTAAGGTTTCCAGAAATTGGCGCTGTAATTTGTAGTCCTTCTTTTTCAGGCTCCTTGCTCTTGGAAACTTTTTGTTTTGCTTGGGTTTTCTGGTGTAAGAGTGAGCAGGTCTCATTGCCCATGGAAAATGTGAAGATGTAGAACATAAGGCAAGATTTTCTTCATTCTCAGAGAATTAATCTTCAGTGGATTCTGCTTTTGGATTCTTAAAGTAACTCTTGGAAAGCTCAGTCCGGAACTTGTACAAATTCCCACTTCCCACTTTTACTTTTTTTTTCAGAAGGCAGATTTACAGTGGTGGAAATACTGGCATGTAAGGTGATTAAATCTTTTCAGTTTTCCATAGGTGGGATTAGTACTACAAAATACTTGGTAACAGTGGAAAAGAAGGCACTTAATGTTGTGAAATATATCACTCTGTGTGGGGTTGTCAATATTAGTTATAATTAATTGTTATAAAAGGTCATAGTTTAACTCCAGCTTTAAAAGAAAACAAATTTCACAATTTTCTTTTTAATTCTTAGCCAAAAGACCTGAAAGTGCTATTCTAATGCTTCTTAATCCTTTCCAATTGAGTCTTTACCAACTTGAAATGAAATATTATTGATTGAAATGCATTATAGGACAATTAGTATGTTCAGCTGCTCTGCAAACTGACTTTGAAAATATTAACTTATGACATACGGCACCTTCTCTCATTCAAGGTTTAGCCAAGTAACTGCTTATCTACATGAAGTGTCTAACGCATTGTCTAGTACCCAGCATACCTTCAGATGGAGGATGTTAGAGTCTTCTTGGCAAACAGCTGAGCAAACTAAATATAGATATTATTAAATGAGTGTTTATTGGAAGCAACATATGTTGTAAAAACTTGGCAAGCATCTCATCTTTTTCATTTCTGTTTGCAAGCCATTCCCTAGCTACAGTAACCACAGTTTTTTGTCCAGGTTTAATATTAAAAGATAAGAAGGGGGATGGTGGCAGGTGGAATTTGCCTGTCATTGTAGAAATGCTATTTAAGCTCTCTTTGTAAATGGAATTACAGGATATACAGGATAGTTTTAGGATAAATAGATCACTGGCATTTAATGGCATTTCTATTCTTTGAGATCTTGCTTATTATTACTTATAAGAATAAATCATTTTTGGCAGTCATCCACATTGGTTCTATGTTTGTTCAAAAGCAATGAGTTAAGTGAGGTTTAGCTACTGGTTCAAAAAAGTTTACAATGTACATTCATTTTTCTCAGCTCACAAGTATAACAGCTATATTAATATGTAAGAATCTACAGACGTTCAGTAAAACAAGCAACAGACCCATTTGTAATGATGGGCCAAACCTTCCTACTGTCTATATTAAAAATAAATAAAAAATCAAAATCTCCAATTTATACGTTCAGGCATTATAATAGTAAAACATAAATAAAGAGTTAAAATATAGTTATCCCATGGTATATCCTTCCCCTTTCCTACAGTATTATTTAGCTCTTTGTCTTCTCAACTTCTTGGAGTTTTGCTTCAAATATTTCTCAAGTATTTCTGTACAAAGATAGATGCTACTTAACTGGGGCCAAGATGCTAAAGAGCAATGACCTCTGACATGCTGTATGGGTGATTATTCATAGTTAAATGCTCATCGCATCAGTTTTGATATAAGACCTTGCTAAATATTAATTTAAATGAATTTTCTGTTAAGTTTTTATCTAGTTTAAGTAACAAGGGGACCTCATTCTTTATGTGTTTAAATTAGGTGATATACATTTATCTACGCAAATAAATTTCATTGCCAATGGATGTTTTGTGAAAAACTATAAGCAAGTATTAAAAGGAACATTGGAATCCTAAAGAGACTGTGGCAATCTTAATTAGTTTTGTAGACTGAATCTAATTATTGTTTATTGGAAGCCATGTTGTGTAATTACACTGCTTGCTATTGGTTCAGAAACTACTTCACTACTGCAAAGGAGAAAACATTTTTATGAGGTTATCAAGATATTCTTTATGAAACTGGAAAACCATTTGCATGAACGTCATGTCTGCCATTTTAACAAAAATAAAGGGGGGGGGGAGGGGAGGACACGACGACCTATGCCCTATATTTCATGCAGACAAACGTAATACAGCAGCAGCAATAACACTCTCCAGCAGGTTATCTTCTCTTTTTGTCAGCACTTGAGACCTACTGCAGTTTTAATCCGAAATGATTCCTCATTTAGGAGATGGCATGATAGCCAGCACTGGAGACTGCAGCACAGATCTCCAAAGCTAACAGTACAGGTCACTGCTCCTTGGAGTAACACACAGAGGAAAGGAAAAGGTGAAGATTAGTGTCAATTCTTGTCATCTGCTGAGTAGCAAAGCCAGTGGTTTACACAAATGCTTGCAATTCTGATGATGAAAGTATGATTGCATGTAATTTAACAGAGACCTGATCAGTCTTCTTGTCCCTGGGTAGTGAGAATTCAATCTTTTGCTATTCAAATACTAATAAAAAAAAAAGTATTCTACTGATTCTAGCGATAATAATTTCACTATATCTCTTTTCTTTACAGGGATGAATGTCTTAACATTTAATTACTGTTAACAAGACCTTTATGGGAAGAATAGAAAATTTCGTGTACTGTAATAGCATTAGCATATTAAATGTAATTGCCA
Source organism: Cygnus atratus (assembly GCF_013377495.2). NCBI lineage: Eukaryota > Metazoa > Chordata > Aves > Anseriformes > Anatidae > Cygnus > Cygnus atratus. Next base: position 154,891,160 of record NC_066362.1, on the reverse strand, counting down.
GGTGGCCCTCCTAGGATTACTCTTCCTGATTGAAGCATAGTCAGCTTTTTCTTTATTGTCATTTAAACTTCACTAAATATAGAAATTCATTCCTTTTACTCCTATCTGTGGCAGAGTTGCAGTTGAAGTTGTGCAAGTAGGTAATTCATTTTATTTGATCAATAGAAATTTGATCTGATTGCATTCTGATTTGGAATGGTCTGAAAGACAAGATTGCTTTGTCAAAGTCAAAATAGCCATAGAAATAGTTACTATTATGTAGAAGTAAATAAGTTAGAAACTGTTCCTGTTTTATTTCCTTTCAAGATGTTCACATGTATAGAAGTTTGCTCATAAAAAGCTGGAGTTTAATATTGCTTTATTTTTCTAATACTCTACTTGTGCTTTGGAAGTGCAACCCTGATTAATATAAGGAACCAACATATATAATTAATATAAGGAACCAACATTTTTAAAAGTCATTTTGAAGACAATAAGATGTGACCAAAATCAGTATTCTACAGCATCAAGGCTCCTTTTACTAAGTGAATATATTTTAGCCTTCCAGAAGTAACATAGTAGTGAATTTCACTACTTCTCTGGTTAAAATAATAAAAATAGGATGGGAAACTTTACTTTAAAACGGTATGTAATATTCCCCACACTGCAGAGCTGTAAAGAAGCTTCTGACACTTGGAAGAAGTGAACAAAATAGCGATGATACCAAGCTTTATCACAAGCGGTTACCTTTTAGTTTCTCTTTTGCTAATTAGGATTAACATCTAACCATTATTTCACATTGTTTCAATTAGCAGTTCTGCCAAAGTTAGAACAAAAAGTAGGTGATGTTGCTATGTATAGCTGCTTTGCTATTATTTTTCCCAGTCTCATCTGCTTTGTCAAAGATAATATATAGGTTCCCTTGGCCCTGTGATACATACACAGCAACTCACATTTTCAGGTGGCACAGCACGTGCTAGTTTAGAACAATGAGATATACACATCTTTCTTATATCTGATTTGGTTTGCGCAGTTCATGATGATCCTTAAGGAAGCAATGAATGCTTTACTTTCAGGAGATGCCAGCTTTAGAGCACAAGGTCATGTTTGTATCAGGGAAGCACTCATATGAGACAGAGATAATGTACCAGCCTGTAAAAGCATTGCATGCATAGACAAAAGGTCTTGTCTTCAGTATCACAAAAAGAAAACCAAAGACAGTAAAATAAATAGTATGACTTGATAATAATAAAGCTTCTTTTTTTTTCCCTCACTCTTAAAGATTTGTTATTTAAGCTCATTTTAGTTTGTAGTTTTTGTAAAGAAGGCTTTTCTTTCAGCAGTTCTCTGTAACCGTTTGTATCTTTGCAATGTAGAGAAGAAACATTACTTTTCATCCAAATATATGCATTTGATTGTGCTGGGTAGGGACCAACTCATCATTTTTTCCTCTGTTTCTTATTTTAAGATTTTCCAGATGTGTCAATTTGAATAAATATGGCAAAGACTTTGATAGATAAAACAAGTTGCCTTAATTATATCATGTGTCCTATTCCGTTACAATATGGTTGAAGACAAAGACAAAGATTGCCATGAATATTTGCCATCTTCTTTATGAGAAGATGGAGATTATTATTATCATGTACTTTTACATAACATGCCACCAAGACATCACAGAGTTGTCTCACTTTGTACACCCTGGTGACTGCAGATCAGCCAGAGACACATGAGTACTAGCTGAACCTTTCCTGTCACGCTAAGGTTGGCACCTCAGCCTTTGCAAAGATATCACAGTGTCATGTCACAATGTCATCATTACCATTCTTGGTTAAAGGGGACAAAAAAAAGCTGTCACGTGATACTACCAATTTGGATTCACTTCTCTCTTTTTACCTAAGGTAAGGACACCAGTCAGAAAAGTGATATGATCCAGTGGACTATACTCTGGTAGATTTTATCTTGGAAATATCCAAAGTCTTTTGAAGGCTATCTTTGCCTTTTTCTGCATAGTAAGTTAGGAAAGTTCAGCAAGGTGCATTAGTCTACAAACAACACACACACACAACTGCCCTTACCAGGGCAGCAAAGAAAGTCCCTAATTTATGGATGAGCCTAATTTATGGATAAGCCCTGGCCTGCTTGGCAGAACAGTTAAATATGTCCCACATCTTTCATTATATCAAGAAAAGAGGAATTTTCCTATGGAGATCATTCTGAGACCATTCTCATCTTTGAGCTCCTAAAGTGGCCATTACCAAGAAATTTTCTTAGGAGAAAATATAAATAACCAGTGGTGGCTTAAGGGACCTGAAAACCACTATATTTTACAGCATAATATAGTGTTCCCCTGAATGAGGACATGAAACGGAAGCAGAAAACACATGTAGGACCATTCAGTATCTTATATTGCAAAGAGGTAGAGATGGTCAGCAAGGACAGACTCTGTTTTGACTGTGAGCTATGGATTAGGAGCAAAAATCACCCCCAAAAAAAACTCAATGCAGTTATTACTGGCTTATTACCTTATTTGTAACTATTTCATAGATCGGAGGTGAAGAGGTGTTACACCAGAAGAGACTTATGACAACAAAGTCAGTTCTATTTTTCTAAAGTATTTTTCTAAATAATCTCAGAGGCAGAATTAATACTGTGCTAATGAAATTTATAGATGTCATAGCCTGGGAGAAAGGCTGAAAAATAATTAGAGGGTACAGAAAGACTGAAAACATGGGCAAAAAAATCCTTTTCTATAAATTCAAAAGGAAAATGAACAGTCACGTACCCAAAGGAAATAGAGAAGTCCAGTTCCCAGGTAATATGTTGAAATTAGTATTATTTAATGAACAATAAAAATATAGAAACCTACATTAAAAAAAAAAAAAAAGTATGAATGAACTTACTAGCCTTGCTATACAGAATGGATAACATGAAAAGCTAAATTTCAAGCAAAAAGACGAGATAATTCTGAATTGTCTAAAGAACACAAGAAATAGATGGAAAAAAATATAATTCAGAAAAGAAACATTTGCTCCAAGTTTTAAATAAACCTTCATTTCTAGCTTTGTACCAGCCTTCCTAACATGATCAGGAAATAATTTCCTCTCTTGAAGCGGAGGAAGAGGGGTGGAAGTGATTTTCACTGAAAAGAAAAATCTAGAATTTCAAGCATACGAACCAGGTGACCAAAGTTTTTATTGGTTTTGGTGTTAGTAGTATTTTTTATTGTTTTTATTGTTTTTTTTCATTGTCTTTGGTCTCAGTAGTTTTCATACAAAAATATGTTTTCATAAAATACCCTAAATATGTTCAGTAAGTTATTATTTGGCAATAATAGAAAACATCTATCAATATATTTACACTTTACAGGAAAGTTTGTTTGCTTGTTTGTTTATTTTATTTTACAGATACTGTAAAAACTATCCACAAAGTTCAAAGCAGGAAAGATTCATTTCAACATCCCAGAATTCTTTGCTATTTTTTCCCCAACAAATTGAGTTGTAAGTCATTTTCAGGTGGTTTCTCTGATAAGCTTAGGCAAGTGTAGTTTCATGCAGTGCAATTCAGACTCACATTCTTGCTGTGAAAGAGAGCTCATCAGTCTGTTTTCCGGACAGAAAGTCAAGACCCTTCAGAATTACATAGTGTCTGTTATATTTTCTTTGCAGTGCTACATAACTTTCCTGGGAATGGAATGTACCTCGTGCTTCTTTCCATTTATGGCCAAAACCATATAATTTTTTTAAAGTTTGTGTAAGTACTTAGATAATTACATACTTAGGAATAGCACCACTTTAATATCATATAGAGTTAAATTCTCTGTTTAGCCAAAGAACAGAAGCAGCAGTGAAAGTCTTTATCCTGTTTCTGGAGAATGGTATGGGTAACAGGCTGATTCAACATCCACAATGTGGCTTTTCAGTTTAGCTTGCCAGCAAGAATGCCATTTAATGGCGTGGTAGTGGTGGTGTGGTGGACAGAGCTTGCTGACTTGTCTCCTTGTTTCATGCTGGCCACCAAAGAGCTGTCAGATGGTATGAACAGAAGCCAGGATCCTGCAGTGAGCTCTGCCTGGAGAAAATACTTTGCAAGACTGAGGCCATAATCAATGGCCATTGTCAATCTGATGTCAGATTGGAGAATGAAAATGAAACAGTCTTTAATTTCTTGTCCAAGTCCAAGACATCAAGCCTACTTTTGGGAAGATTAGGTTTCTTGTAAATCATACAATATTCAGAAAAAAAAAGAAAAAAAGAAAAAAAAAAAACACCTTTGATCACTTGATTATTCTTTTAAATGGTTAATGCTTGTGGAATTTTATGAATCTGATACTCCTTTATTGCTGTTGACCAAGAAGTACTGGTCTTTTGTAACTCTTAAAAAGGGTAAAAAGATAAGTGTTTCCACATTATTTTCACATTGCTGCCTTATTTTTGATTGTTTTAATAATCCTTATTTTGCTGAATTTCTATACTTTTAGAGAAAGAGACATAATATTGTAGAATTTCAAGATAGAAGAACAGAATAAGAAATGGTGGCAGAGGATCTTCATTTTATGTTTTGATATTATTTTGATTACCATATGACATATACAGTAGATTTTTGTAAAGTGACTATTTGAAGATTCATTGTCTTTCAGCCAAAAGCCTCATAAAAATGCCAAAATTTTGAGAAAAAAAAAAGTGTTTCTATGGATCAATCATCCTGATTTTTTTCTCAAATTACTAATTACATCATGGTATGTGTTGATTGAGTTACCATAGCTCCTTCCAGTACTGAATTATGAAATGGAATTTCAGTTTATAAAAACTATATAACTAAACTAAATAGAATTACTCGTTCAAAATGTAAATTCTTTGACTTTAATAAAGTGTTTTAGTTGCATGAGACTTTGGCAGGAAAGATGAAATCCTACAAACAGTAGGAATAAAAATGTAAGAAAAGTGAAAAGATGAGGCAAATACAGAGAAGAGATGTTTGGTAGGAAATATTGTGGCACCAACAGATGAATTCAAAATATGAAAAGCTGCTAATTGTAAACATTTTTTTATTACAGTTTAATTTCTTCATGCTCAGGAAAACATTTTTATACAATTGGACAAGCTGTTTGAAAATAATTCTAAAAATTCTCATAGTTCAAAGCGAGTTCTATGCATGTTTAATTGTCCCCTAGCCCATTTCCTAGTGCTTAATGGGCCTACTGCTACCTTAAAATATAATGAATACTAACTTCCTTATCCCCAGCCCCAAAACCTCCTTATATATGTTCACATGTATGATGTGTGAAAACAAAGCCTGATCACAGCAAGGAAAGAGCTGTCAAATGAGCATTCAGAAGTTTCTGTTCTGCTTGCTGCTGAACTTTAAGAGGGCTTTTTACAGGACATCCTCTTTGCTTTGGGGACTGGGATGGGCAAGATAAAATGGTAGAATTCTTTTATTTGGACAAAGATAGATGAAAGAGGTTCTAGATAAAAACAGCTGAACGTGTAATTCTGCAAGCACTGCAGCCAAACTACTCACCACTACTACACCACAATGTTTCACCCCGGAGAAAAGAAGTCTCAGGGGAGACCTCATCACTGTTATCCAGTATTTAAAGAGTGGTTACAAAGAAGATTAAAACTTCCTTTTTACAAGGAGCATCATGGAAAAGAATAAGTGTAGTGTGCACAAGTTACACTGGAGAAGATTCTGATTGTATATAAGAGGAAAATATTTAACTGTGAGAACAATCAATCACTGGAATTACTTCCCCCAGGATGTGGTGGATTCTCTAGTACTTGAGACTTTTAAGGTTCAGATAGACAAGGTATTAGACAATCTTTGTCTAGGCTTTGCTTTTACTATGAAAGGTTGGACCCAGTGATCTCTGTGGTCCTTTTCAACCTGGGCTTTTCTATGATTCTACGATTCACTTCTCTGCAAGCTATATTTTGAGTTCTTGTTCTTATCTCATACCACTGTCATTCATCGCGCACCTCCTATACATGCTGTCATTCCTTTTGCTGCTTTATTTCTCACCTTTTTTCAGGGAATTTACATGAAATTCCTGCCAACATGAACTTTTATATCACTCTAAAAAACATTTTTTCTTTGTGCATTATAGTAGCGTGTATTATATTACAGTTCATAGCACTCTAAAAATAAAAGATATCAAGGCAGTTGACTGTTAAGGTTACATTTGCCTATTGCACTGGGCACTGTATTATAGCATAAAGCAGAAGATAAGTATTTAGACTGAAGTGATCCTCCTGTTTCTCTAACTTTATGTGATACTTCTATAAAATGTTTTCTTGGTTGTCTAGAGGAGTATCTATGTATTGTTCTTTGTTGTGATTTTCTTTTCTCTTTAAGTAGTAGTACTACTTGAAAAAAATGTTAGAGTATTACTCTTTTTCAGTGGATAAAAAATACTTACTGGAAAACACTTTTTTCTCTAGCTTATTTAAATCTTTATTTTATAATGAGAGCCTGATGATAACCTCAAATTTAGATTCCTAAGTTTAATCATCTAGTTTTCAGAAGAGCTGAGCAGACAGTCTGTATCATGTAACTTAATAGAATTTGTTAGATGTTTGGTAGCTTTGAAATTACCTAAAGACTCGGCTTTGTTACGGGTTCTTAGTTTTTTTCAAAACCTTGGCCCACACACCTAGCTGAACTTTTCACATAAATTAAGAGCTGTAATTTTATGGATAGCTTGTAATTTATCATCTTTTTCTCTTAACTCCCACCTTGTGCACGTCGTTTGCAGATGAAAAAAAGCACAAAACTTGGCATCAAGTGTAAAGAAAATCAAATGTAAATTAAATAACACTGGAGGGAAACAGTTGTCATGCCAGAGAATTCAAAGAGATTGGGCCTGTTAAAAGAGATGAACTAAATATATGCAGTAGCACTTTCCAAGACAAAGCTCAAAATTTGCAAATCCTTTTTCTCATCTTTGAAATATAAGTGTATTTCTCTTGAACAAAGAGATGTGCCTTTTTATCTTCTTTATGAGGTTTCATGTGTATTGTCTAAGTAAAGAATAATTGTACCACGTGGTTTCAAAGTTCCTTTTGCTCTCCTGCACATGATGTCTTCACTTCCGAAATATAATTCAAATAAATCATAGTATCAATGAAAATTAATAATCACCAAAAAAAAAAAAAAAAAAGGCAGGGGTGCAGAGGTGATTGCTGAGTTTAGAATGTAATATGAAAATAGGCATCTTCCCAACCTTAATAAACAATTGGACTACTTTGTCCAATGCTGAGGATCTATGCCCCTTTGACTCAGGAGGAGCTACTACTGCAGTAATTATTTACCTTCATAGCTCGCTTTATTTCTGTAGGCCTGTTTAATACCTTAGCTAAATTTCCAAATGAAGGTGGCAGCCAGACATTTGAGGCCAAGTGTTGTCTTCCTAGCACACTCGTACGGGTCAAGATTTCAATTGTAGAAGCTATTTGTTGCTTCTGCTGTTTTTCACCTTCTGTGTGTTCAGGGACTTGTTGCATCTGTTGCACACAAATGCAGTCCATAGCATTATGTTTAACTTCCAAAATTTGAGTCCTCTTTTGTTCTGTTTTTGATCCACATAGGATGCTTAGGAGATGTGACTGTTAGTATGTATACTATAGCTGTTAGTTTAATGGTTTGTAAGGTAATGCCACTTAGGAATCTAATACTTCTAACCTATAAAGGGGTTGGGTAGGTCAACTCTTTGGCACTTTTCCACATTTAATTCTTCTGTTAGGATTTATCAATTGTTTTTGCAACTACTTCTACATTAATTATCTTTGAATCGAGAAATATTACTGGATTTCGAAGGTATCTGGTCTTTCAGTCATCTCTCTTTTAACTTTCAGACCCAGTAAGGACTTCTGTTGCATTCCCATTCTCTGCATTAACTTTCTGTGCTCAACCTCAACCTGTAGACAATAGTTTGTACCAGTCATAGTAAAAGGACTCACTCAAAACATTGCTCCATTGCAAAAAGAAGCAGACTTTCTGATGACTCTACTACAGGGAGACCTCAATCAGGGTGTATTGCTCTAAACACAACTGATTCAATCCCACAATTGATCTCCCTGAGCTCAAATAAACTATAGACATATTAAGAGCTAGCCTCACTTTTCACTTCAGGTGTAAAAAGACCATATTTTTAATCTTCTTTTTTGAGTCCAGCTGTCAAATTCAGTTCAAAAACATAGATCAAATTGGACAATGGCAGCTGTGTACAAAGACATCCGTGGACTTGCAGCTTTTTAAAATCTGGCTTTGTCATGGGTTAGCTTGTTTATACATCTACTGCCTTTTCTTCTTTCCAAGGGAAGCATCTCAGTGAATAGCTTCCAGACATTGTAACTACAAGTATGCTTGCAGGGGAGCTCTAGTGCTTGTAAGGGAACCCAGAGATAAGTAAGACCTGTGAAGGCAGCAATACATTTTTTTATTGAATCTCATCTTGAGGCCACACACAGAAAGGCACTGCAGGAAGTAAAACATTTCAGTCACTGGAAATTAAGCCCTTTCTTGATATTTCCTGAAAAAGAACAGAATTAAACAGTATCATCTTCAGTAAGCAGTTCAGTTTTGTGTGCAAAATTAAGATAATGAAGATAATGAATTTTAATTTAGTGTTTTTGTGGCAAAAGCTCAATACCATGAAAGTGCTTACATGAAAAATAAAAGCATATATCAAAGACATAATATATACTGTCATATATGATAACTCAAAAAATCTTGTAGTCAAGTTTCTGCTGCTGATCTTTTAAAAATATTTTAATAGCTGAAGTTTTATAGCAGAACAATTATTTCATATTTAGAAAAGTTGGTTTGACATGAAATCTCATTAGGAGAATAAATCTTTTCTATAAAATTAAAATTGAATGTCATGTAAGGTGCACAGTTTTTTCTATAACTGTTATCTTCGTTTATTTTTCATGGAGTTAATATTTACATCACAATGGGAAAATAGATTCTGACATCTATGAGTGGTAGAAGAAACACACTTAGAGCAGTCAATAATGAAGATTAATAAGGATTTGCAGTAACAGATTTTACACAAATGGCTTTTCCATAAGTTTGTTGCTTCTTACTGAATAATGGTCATTAACTGCGAGACATGGCTGGCTTCATGAAGACTTCTAGGAAGACTTCATTCATTCTTGTGACTTTATTAATAAGAAATAGTGAACGTGAATTAACCAACCAACTTAGGTAAGACTATCTGTTGTCTAATAAGATAAGACTGTCATTTGAATAATGGTTTTGTATAAAGTATTTTATGGGATGAAGAACATGCAGATATTAGTTTTGTCTCATTAGCTTCCAGAAAAAAAAAAAAAAAAAAAAAAAAAAAGTGGTTAATTTGCCAGTATGGAATGTGAAATATGTTTTCTTTAACTGTTAGCTCATCTTGTGAGATAGTTCATACCCCTGTCTCTGTCCTCCCTACCATACAACAATAAGACATCAAAAACTAATAAGAGAATGAGATATAAAACATTTCTTAAAATACTCTTGTGGTTACTCATCACCAGTAATAAATACAGCTCATTGTGGGGACTATTGTGATTCTCCTTGATGGTACTGGATGCCCTAACCGTTGTGATGATGAAATGGCAAGCACTATCTTATCAACATTATTTCAGTGTTACTTGGTTTTGCTTTATTTCGTTGCCCTCTCTGAGCTAATACAAGAAGATAGTGTAAGACAAGTAATGAGAATGCTGGAAAATTGTCATTTCGTTTTGCAATAAGGAAATGAACAAAGCACAAGTAATGTTAACAAGTCAGCTCAAACTCTCCCAACAGCTGTTTTGTTGTTGTTGTTGTTGTTGTTTTATATGGCTGTTAAATAATACTTTAAGTCTTACTACTCACCATGATGTTTTTAATTGAAATTCATGGGACTGAGTCACAGAAGCATTGTCCAGTTAAGCAACGCTTTTTTTTTTTTTTTTTGAGGGGGTGGGGGCGGGTCATACAAAACCAGGAGCTAATACTTATGCATATAGATTAAGACAGAAATAAGTGCAGATCATCTGTGTGACTTTTCTAAAAATACATTTAGAAAGAAGATTGTTGTGCATTTTACATCAGATTCTCGTGGAACAGTTCCCTTCCATTTTCTTATATCTGAATGTTCTCCAATACAGGAAAGGAAAACAAATGGTTAACAAGGAATACAGTACTACTAATTGTATTAAAAAAAATAAATAAATTTTGCTGGATGAGACATAGCCTTTCAAAATTTGTTCATATGCCCTCAGGATTCTGTCATTTGGAGTATTCAATAAAACCTGTCTAGTTGAGACCCTATTTGCTTACTTTTGCAAGTTTAAATTTAGAAAATGAAATGAAAAATGTGTATTAGGAAACTCCACAAAATGAAACAGATTGCAGTTTTATGGTTAATATGACTTTGGCTTCTGTGTGGTGGTGTGAGTGTTAGATATCTACACAGCAGTGCACCCTGGAGAGTTAATGGCTACCACTATCTAAAATACTTTAGTATCACCAGGATCTTAAGCCTTTTCATAAGTTCTGTTTCTTTATTTGTTCATACAGGTATTTATACACTTCCAAACTGCCTGAAATAGTAGCACATTATATTGCAAGCTAAGCCTATTAAGAAAAAAGCTCATGAAGGGAGCCTAAATATACGAGATACTAAAGTTCTTTTTGTCCTTTTCTTCATTGTGAATATTATGATGTGAAAAATTATATCAACACAATTTATCCTTCCATGTATCCATACATACAGGAACATAAAATGGCATATTCAAGCTGTTCAGATTTTCCTTTCTCTCTACTCTATTGGTGTAAGCTTTCAACCCTACTGAGCACTAGCTGAACTTCAGGGACTGATGCTGACTCTTAAAAATAAGGGATGTTTCAGGTAAACAGCTGGCTATCCTATTTCCTAGTCAAAGGTGGAAAACAACACAGTGTCTTACTGAGAGCAGCCTGGCCAGGTCTGGCACCAGGATCTAAGCAGGCTGCAGTGTGCAGTGGGGGTCTCTCTTTGGAGACACACAGAGCTCACCTTACCTCCAAGGTAAGGGTACACTGATCTCCAAAGGCCAGGGTGTTTCTAAGGCTCCATGAAAGAAAATAATCTGAAACTGATTCTTTTAATAAAAAGATTCAGTTATTTTATTGACTTTTTCAGAGAGGGAAGATAATGAGTTTTCTGTTCAACTTAATGAAGTATCACCAGAAAAGAGATTACATAATGTGAAACCTTTAGACAGGATTGAAAGAACATGTTTTATATTTCCAGAATAGTAAAGATTCATTGTGTCTTCTTATTTCTTAACAAACCCTCAAGTGAAAATGCTGTTTCTCCATAAATCCAAATCTTTCAGTCTGGACGGAGAGCTTCTTTATGTTTGCATTCATATGATTTTAAAGCTCTAAAAGAACATCCTCAAAAATTTTTGAAGCAATTCATTTTTCAGCCAATCTGTATAGAAAGTTATAAGGAGACAAGGCTTTTCTATTTTCCGGAACACAAAGTCTCAGCCAGCAAATACCATTCAGGTAAAATGAAAACATGTTGCAAGTATTGATCACCAACTTGAATAAGGTTCTTCTCACACACACACGCACAAAGATACACATCCACAATAGGCCTAAAAACACAAATAAATTCATAACATTTTAGTCATGTTTGCTTTGTTTGTATCTTTGTGAGTTGTTTTTTTTCTGACACATTTTTGGATTTGTGACTAATATCAAAATACAGGTTTTATACCCAAGTAATATGCAAGGCATAAAGTAAAGGAAGTAAAAAATGAAGTCTTTTCAGCAAAGGCTCAAATAAGTTGAACATATAATAGTTTTCACTATGTTGTGGAAGTTCTTTTTTTGGGCAAGGATTGTTACACCCATTACACTTCTTATAATTGAAGATGATGTGTTGTATATGTGATTCTGCTGAATATGATTAATTCCAGAAAGAAGCCAATGCAACCTATGGAGTGAATAAATAAATAAATAAATAAAAAGAGAGAGAGCTTCTATTTTAAAGTTAAGGTTATAGTCAAGGTTAATTCAGGGTGTCAAGAAAATGTGACTGACAAGACTTAGTGACAATGTAAGGGCAAATTATCGGAAGATCAGTGGCCTAACTATTGATTCGCATCATGGGTTCTTGCTGAAATGGAGTCATTATTTAATTAGACTAGTACTTATCCTATAAATGGTTCTCAGAATAGATTGCAGTTGATTTTGATGTCCACAGCTCCATCTTCACTTTTCTTTTCTGTTCATAATGTAAGTAGGAAATTTTCAATGTGAGTTTGAGTTGGAAATTTTCAAGAAAACTTTCATTTATTGTACTTTATATGCGTCCATTTTCCCACAAAAAGCAAGCAAGCAAATATGTTTTCATTCTTCCATTCAGAAAATTCAAAACTCAAATCAGTTTTGTCTTGTGGACTAAGACTCACATTTTGTCAAATGACACAGATTTTGAAGGGTTGTCAATGAAAAAAAAAATGATTATCATTATATTGTTATTGTCTGAAAAATAATACATAAAATGTTCAGAATGCACATCTTAAATGCAGGATTATGTTTGTCATTTCAAAATATGGAAGCATCTAATTCTTTGTGTAATATATAGTACAGTGCAAACCTATTCATCCTCAGGATATGAATTTTAAATAAGTAATAATTATATTGTGGGAAAAACTCAGTGGAACTGAATTTGAGTAAAAGATGATGAAAGATTTAGGTTAACACAAATAAAGAGAGTAAAATAGACCTTTTGCTTTGGATCACAATAATAAGTAAAATCAATATGAAGACTTTAATGTGGAGCTCATTCTATCTCACCATATTTATGAAAGTTTTTTCTCCACTACATCATTTTTCTCTTGTATAAACTGTTTTTGCAGTATTTTTTAAATTAAAAAATAAATAAAATAAAATAAAATAAAATAAATAAATAAATAAAAATAATAAAATAAAATAAAATAAATAAATAAATTAAAATAATAAAATAAAATAAAATAAAATAAATAAAATAACCCATGTAGTTCACAGAATTTCAAAGACAATAAATTATTGCTTGAAACAAACACAGTCTTCTGCAAGACAAGGTACTAGATTCAAAGTAAGATAAAGTGTTATTTAGCCCAAGGTGTCAACCAAATTTTGGCATAGATACTTTTCCTCTCTCAACATTATTCTCATTTAAATACTTTTCCTGAGAGAGAGTCATAAAAAGTCAGAGTGCTGGATGAGTAAGCAATGTAATAGCTTCCTGTAATAACCCTCTCTAGCTGTCACTTACTAACCAGGCATTCATAAAATAAACAAATAAAATGTAGTGCATAAGGTTTTTCCTTGCTAGCTCAGTGAGTAGGTGAGTAGATATTATATGATAGTATTGTAAGACCATTATGATAAAAAGCAGAAGATTGAATAAATTTCTTTTCTCTCTTGTGTACCTATGTTTATAAGTAATAGTGTAACAATTTTCACATCTGTTTTCACTACTCTAGAGGGACTGCATATATCTAAATTGGAAAAATAATGCAAAAAGTGTTTTTTTAACACTTGTCCTCTGAATAAGGAAATCTAGTTATAGTGAAGTTATTTCTGGTTCAGGTTGCATTTCAGTGCCCTTACTAATTGCAAATATATACACACTACATATATATTCTGACTGTATTTTGACTGCTTTCTGTGTTTCAAGATTCAAATCTCATCTCAGTGTTTCTATTTGTCAAGTTTTGTTTTCTTTTGTTTTCATTTTTTTGAATATTCCTAATCTAAAACAGTGCCAAGCAGTTCTTTTTGTCCATAGCAAAAGCAATGTCATTGATCTCACTGTTTTGTCAGTGTGTTCATGCAGCCAGTCAGAATTGTGATGGGTAAAATGGGAAATAGGAATATGGATATTAAAGGTCTGATCAATCTATTTCCAGGAATCATTTTGTACAGGCAAATATTTCTGCATCATTGTTTTAAACTTTGTATTTAATACTATTATTTGTGAAGACTATCTCAGTTTTTCTGTATGTAGTTGTAGCCAATGGAAAGAATTGCAGGAGCAACTCCAGTATTTTGTCAAACATTGAAGGGCAGGTTTGGGCCACTCAACATATCTTGATCTTGTTACTAAAAACTAAGGTACTGACCTTTCTATATTAAGAAAGGAATCAGCCACATTCACAGTTCCACTTTCTATTCTCTTTGAAAGCCTAGATGTTCTTCTACACTTGGAAAAATTGAACAAAGTCTGGCTGAAATGTGGTTTTGATGGAGAAAGATAGTCAACAACCCACTGTCTGAGACAGCAGAGAATACCAGAAAAGTGAAAGCATGTATATAATGTTTGGTGTTGACAGTAAAATGCTTCCAATCTTTTCCATTTTTTTGTTTTACAATAATCTCCTGATTAACTAAAATCTGAGATACATATACCTACTTAAATCTACAGTTGCTTAAGCCCTATGTTTGTTTACCTCCATTATCTCTAAAAGGGTCCCAAATAACTTCATTAAATGTATATGTCAAACTGTAGATTTATAAATTTAGGTGAGATTAACTCCATCTAGGTCAAAACTGATGGTAGGGAACAGGCTATAAATGGTCCATTCATCACAGAACTAGGTCCACAGGGAATAAAGCACTCTGGGGCATTGCCCAGTAGAACCACTGCTCAGACCACCTCACTTATGAAAGGTTCATCAGATGCTGAACATTTTCAGGTTATTTTTGGACCAAGCCCCATAATGAGCACAGATCTTTTTGGAAAAAAGTTTATGGTGTTAGGGGAACAGAAAGATGGGAGACAGTAGGCAAAGGCAGGGAAGGCGAGGCAAGGCAAGGCAAGGCAAGGCAGGGAAAGGCAAGGCAAGGAAAGGCACGGAAAGGCAAGGCAAGGCAAGGCAAGGCAAGGCAAGGCAAGGCAAGGCAAGGAAAGGAAAGGAAAGGAAAGGAAAGGAGGGAAATATTTCCCAAGGAGTAGTTGCAACGTAGCAAGAAGTTTAATACTTCCTAGACTGAGTCTCAAAGAAAGCTTAGTCTTTCAACTGATAGTAGCAATTCCTTATCTTTAATCTTTATTCTGGAAGCTTTACTATTGTGGAAAACTTCAGATCTTTTTTCCTTTAACCTCTTTCTCTTTCAATTTCACATATTTAAGGTCCATGGAGATGATTGAACAGTGTCCAGCAAACAAAACTTTTGACAAATCTCAGGTTTTTTTGTTTTTTTTTGTTTGTTTGTTTGTTTGTTTGTTTTTTTGATTAGTTGTGAACTGTTCATGGTATAGTTCTGTGGGACTGTGGACTGAAGTGAAGGGTAGTGATGGCAAAATTAGATGCAAAATATACAATGATAGTGAAAAACGGACTAGCTTTAAACCACGATTTTTCTCTGTGAATTGGAAAATTGTCTTTTGGTGGGAGAAGAGCACACTGGATGCACCCTGTTTAAACTCAAAGGCCATCTATCAAATGGCATTTTACTGACATAGGGAATCAACAGGTGATCCCGGTTTTCTTCCTGGGGCAGAGATACTTCTGTTGCAGAATTCAGTTACTGTTAGCTTTAGTTGACTGTTGTGTTTAAAGTATCTTCTCTAGGGATTCTGAAAATCAAGTAAGCATACATAAATTTACACTTTCTTTTGCTCTGCAAGCAATCCTTTAAATTCAGGGTGTCCAGGAGACCAAGAAAAGCTTTGAACTTTACTGTACTTGCCTATGTGAATAAGAACTTGAAACTTGGTAGGTATCAGTGCAGCATCTGTTCCATTCACTTGGCCACTATTTAAGAAAGAAAAGCAGGTATTGACTTCCCTCTAGTTTTTGAAGAAATGTTTCAGCTGCCTTATGAGACATAGGTCTTTAAAAACAAATATTTTTCTAGAGATACTGTCAGAAACAGTATACTCTTTGCTACTTGGAGAGACAGTGTGAAATTGTACTTTTTTGCACTGTTGTAGTACCTGGGCTAAAGTTGTCATGTTCAGAACCTGTTCCAGTATCCACCTTTACATATATATGGCACTACTGGGTTTGTGGCATTTCTCATACCCACTGGAAAACATGACCTCTCTGTGAAAGGTTTATGGCAATGCTAACGTTACAGTACTGAGGAAATCTCTCCTGACTAGTGAAATAACTTTGTGTTTTGGATATGAATGAGCCTTGCCTTAACTTTAAAAGCTTTGGAAAGAGGCTGTGGTAGTGTAGTTGACAGTTCATCCATAACGGAGATGGTAATGATGAGACATCTTTCAGTGGGCTTTATAAATGGATATCTGGCATCAAGAGCACCTTTATGGTTTGAGCATGTTTATCCTTGTGGTTCAGGAACCCAGACCACTAGGTAGATTATATTGTCGTATATAAATTGTGCTCCAGTATGTTTTATAAATCAGGTGGCTTAATCAGTTAAAGACAAATGGCAATGAAATAGCTTAAATACATATTTACTGCCAGGTACCCATTATACTGTGCTGTGTTTTACTTTTACTGGATTTTCTGACCTAGCTGGTTCTAAAATCAGTCATTTACCACTTAGATACATGGGCCAAATTGTCATTTACTTCTATTTGTGGTGTCCTTTCAGGTTCAACATGAATGGGGCTTTGCCACCTGGCAAGGACTGATATCCCATATAATGGGCTATAGAACATCTTTCATTTTGTTAAAGGAGAACTTGGCATGATGAGGGAAAAACACAGAAATCACTGTCCTGGTCTAACTACAGGTGTATTCAGGACCAGTTCGTTCCACAGCACAATTAAGTCTGTTATAATTTATTTTTGGAAGTCTATGAAAGTCTGTTGGGAAGTGTGACACTGGTAGGGACAAAGACAGCCACAGTTACAAGCCTTCCCCATACACAGTATCTCTGAGGAGTGTAGCTGCAGTGGCTGTGTCAGCCCCATGGAGTGGAGAAGCTCAGTGGGATGGGTGGTAGTGTGGCTGTCGATCACTCGTACCAGAAGATCTGTGGAAGTGCCACTGATGCAGCTTTCACCTAAAGAAAGAAAGAAAAGAAAGAAAGAAAGAAAGGAAAGAAAGAAAGAAAGAAAGAAAGAAAGAAAGAAAGAAAGAAAGAAAGAATAAGAAAGGAAGGAAGGAAGGATGAGAACACACACACAAAGGGTGGTTTTATGCGCAGGTGTCTTATCCTGACACACAGTCACAATGTAACCACAGTACCTGAAAGTGTCAGTACCTGCAGTATCAGGTTGATGCTGTTAGTCCTTCCTCTGCCCTCCAAATCCCTTTAATATAAAATCTTCAAGCTGAGGATTCATCAGATATTAAAGTGGTAAGTACAGATGATGATGATGATCTATACTGGGAAGTATATATCTGGGACAGGGGCTTCAGCACATACTGCAGAGTATTTCCATCCCACTGAGGATGACACAGGATCAGTGTTTTCAGGGTCTATTGACAGATATAAATCATAACACATAAATGAGTGATTTCTGCAGATGACAAGGTAAGAAATGTAAATAAGACAATTACAGTCATTAGTAGTGATAATTGAAATTATAATTTTTAAACAGATTATGAAAAAATATCTAAGCCAAAGAAAATAATCTTAGGCTATATTTTTTCCACAGTTCAATGTCTACTATTCATTTTCACGTTTATAGATCTTCTTTTTAGGTCCCAGGCAGTCCAACAGAGAATGCATTTTCTCGCTCAGTTTTGGATGAAGATAAAATATTTAAAGAACAGCTTCCCTGCTGAGAATTTATGAGGAACAAAATATTAAAAGGAATGTTTTCATATGCTTGTAGACTCTACTTCTGTTTTGTACATCAACCTAAATTTCACGGTAGATTAAATCAAGATATAACAGTAAATTTCACATTTAGTCTGTCTCTACATAAAAGGAAAAAGCAAATCTGATTGTCAGATGTGTTTTTGTAGTGCAGGTTTTGATCTGCCTTCTGCAAGTGTGAACAAATAACTGGTTTAAACTCAAAGAATTTTCCTTTATTGGGTGCTTATTTCAAATCAATGTTACAATGTCCTTACTTTCCATTAGAATATTTTCCAAAAAATATAGTGCCTGAGGTATAGTATAATAGAAACATTTTTCTAGTCCAATTCATCCCTCTGTTAACTGTCAGGGCACAAGAAATTGCATACAAATTTACTATATATGTACTTGATTTAAATTTGTGTATGTTTATGTGGACATGGGTGTGATAGAGGAAGAAAGTTGGATTTTTTGTTTTAGAAAACAAAAGGAAGAAAGCTGGACTATTTTGTTTTAATAACTTCAATTAAAATATTCAAAGGGAAGTTATATATTTGGCTTCAAATTATGTATTTACCAAATGCTGATACTTTGAACAGTGTTTTTCTTTAGTGCACAGCTTAAAGACAAAACACTGAGAAGAATCCCTGTTCTTGTTGTAGAGACATTAATTCCTGTAACTTTTCTCTATTTAGCCTCTTTCCTACATTTTCCTTACAGTCATTTGGAAGTAGGACACAGAGACACTTATGAGGACACCTCTCCAGTTTTCGTTTGGTTGGATGTTTTGTTGTTGTTGTTTTGGTTTTGTTTTTTATTTTGTCTATGGAGAATGCATTATCAAGAAGAGAGAAATTAAATTAAATCAAATTAAATTAAATTAAATCAAATTAAATTAAATTAAATTAAATTGAAATAAAATAAAATAATAAAATAATAATAAAATAAAATAAAATAAAATAATTAATTAAATAATTAAGCTTAATGATAGTGGAAGATGCAGATCTGCTTTCTACTATACAGTTCCAAAAGCTGCAAGTGCTATACTCAGCAGAAATGTGGGCACACATCCCATAAACGGGTCATTCCAGACCATAGCCATCATCCCAAGGTGCACTTGAGCATCTGTTAAATATTTTATATTTGGTATTTATATTTACAACTAGCTTTTTGAAAATTTAACAAGAGGATTTGAAAGATCATAAAAGAGGAAATGTTAACATACAGCTATAAAGTGATCTCACATGATTTGGTCCCACATAATGCAGTGGGCATTTATGGATCCTATAAATAGATGGTGAGCTATTTATAAAGCATGTCTCTAATTCTGTGCTACTCTGAATATATTACCAAGACATTGTGTATCAGAATGAGGAGACAGCAATGCATCTGACCTTTCTGGAATGCCTTAAAAATTTGACACCATTCTGCATTTTAGAAGTCAGAAAATAGTTTATATTTCCTTTTCATCCCTGCACTTGTGTATGATCCACACAAAATTTGCTTTATTGTCCTTTCTATCGTGCTCCATCTTGTGCTTCTTTCATATCATGAAATGGAACAGGAGCATAAGCAAAGTATTTTATTATATTGTGTCCCAGATGTCCCAGATAACCAACATCTTGTTTTCTTCCAGGATGGAGGGTCTTCAGGAAAAAAAAAAAAAAAAAAAAAAAAAAGTCTTTAAAGTAGATTTAGCATCTGTAAGGCATTTTCATGTAGTTACTTGCATGTGAAAATGCCATTGTCAACAAATTCAGACTGTGATTACCTGACTATAAACTTCAAAGTCTCTGTTGCATCAGAATTCTATGTTTCTTAGAGCAGGAAGGAGCTGGAACATATTGGGGGCAATCTATCGTCATTTGTCACCTCAAATCATTGCATAACGTATCACTGACCAAGACTGCCAATATTATATCTTCATTTACTTCTTCTTCATCCAGACTAGTGTGCTCTTGCTGATATCTCACAAGTAGGACATCCCACAGTCTTCTGTACAACTCTCAGCTTCATGCCCTTTTTAAGTCAGTAAAACAATTCACAGGTCACTGAACACCAAACAAGACTTTTCTGTGAGTACCTGTGAGTACTTATGAGTGATCAGAACAGTTTTTCTGCTTTCTTTCTCTGTTTGAGAGAACTGATTTGCTTCTCAGGTGCTTTTCTGTTTTGCGTTCTGAATCACAGGGAGTTTGCAAGACTTTTTTCTCAGGTATTTATTTTGCATATCAAGTTTCTTGGGTTTTGAACTGACTTGGCCATACTTCACACCATTTTTTTTTAACCAGATACTTCTGCACAACATGTCTAACTACTTGATTTGTATTATTATCTCCTGATTTGGCAGCTCTTCTCTTTTTCTGTCTCAACTGTTTCTCAGATTTTCTCTCCTGTTTATCTGGGGATTTTATTTCCAAATTATCAAGGACCACCACTATCTCTGCTTTATACCTCAGCAATATATGACCTACTTCTCTGTAACCTTTCTTTTCTTCCCAGTGAGCAAAAAGCCATTTTTGCTTGGTTATGCAGAGCCTTGTCTGACTTTTTTCCTCACCATCCTTTCTTAATGCCTCTTTCAGTTCAGCTCTTCTCCTGACTGTCCTGCAAGGCAACTGCACAAAATTGCTCAGTAATATCCTCATGCTTTTCTTGCCGGAAGGACAAGATGGATTCATCCCCAACTTTAAATATACACATGATGATATTTACACATGAATTAGTTACTGTTTTATAGTACCACAGGAGACATTAATATTCAGCTACTTTAAATTACTGGTTTTAGGTTTAAATGAATCTGTCTTGTAAGGGACCATAGCATATCAGATTTAGATATCAGTGTTTAGTCAAGAAAATACTAACAAACTCTTCTAAAATTCTGGACTTAATTGTATTTTATTTTTCCTCCCCAAATTGCTGAAGTAGTTTGTATAGCCATGGTAGGGGTGTTTCTGACCCTATTGTTTACAATCATGTCTAAATCCATTTTGTTTTGGTTCCTTCCCCAGTACTGTTGGTTTATGTCTCTACTCTGTTAGTCCCCTCAACTTCTGAGATGCACAGAATCACAGAATCACAGAATCGTCTAGGTTGGAAGAGACCTCCAAGATCACCCAGTCCAACCTCTGACCTAATACTAACAAGTCCTCCACTAAACCATATCACTAAGCTCAACATCTAAACATCTCTTAAAGACCTCCGGGGATGGTGACTCAACCACTTCCCTGGGCAGCCTATTCCAATGCCGAACAACCCTTTCAGTAACGAAGTTCTTCCTAATATCCAACCTAAACCTCCCCTGGCACAACTTTAGCCCATTCCCCCTCATCCTGTCACCAGGCACGTGGGAGAATAGACCAACCCCTACCTCGCTACAGCCTCCTTTAAGGTACCTGTAGAGAGTGATAAGGTCACCCCTGAGCCTCCTCTTCTCCAGGCTGAACAATCCCAGCTCCCTCAGCCGCTCCTCATAAGACTTGTTCTCCAGACCCCTCACCAGCCTTGTCGCCCTTCTCTGGGCTCTCTCGAGCACCTCCATGTCCTTCTTGTAGCGAAGGGCCCAAAACTGAACACAGTACTCGAGGTGCGGCCTCACCAGAGCCGAGTGCAGGGGGACAATCACTTCCCTAGACCTGCTGGCCACGCTGCTTCTTATGCAAGCCAGGATGCTGTTGGCCTTCTTGGCCACCTGAGCACACTGCTGGCTCATATTCAGCTGCCTATCAACCAGTATTCCCAGGTCCTTCTCGGCCAGGCAGCTTTCCAACCACTCATCTCCCAGCCTGTAGCGCTGCTTGGGGTTGTTGCGCCCCAGATGCAGGACCCGGCACTTGGCCTTGTTGAACTTCATACAGTTGACCTCAGCCCATCAGTCCAGCCTATCCAGATCCTCCTGCAGAGCCTTCCTTCCCTCGAGCAGATCGACACACGCACCTAACTTGGTGTCATCTGCAAACTTACTGAGGGTGCACTCGATCCCCTCGTCCAGGTCATCGATAAAGATATTAAAGAGGACCGGCCCCAGCACTGAGCCCTGGGGGACTCCATTAGTGACCGGTCTCCAACTGGATTTGACTCCATTCACCACAACTCTTTGGGCCTGGCCATCCAGCCAGTTTTTAACCCAACGAAGCGTACGCCCATCCAAGCCACGAGCAGCCAGTTTTTTGAGGAGAATGTTGTGGGAAATGGTGTCAAAAGCCTTACTGAAGTCAAGGTAGATCACATCCACAGCCTTCCCCTCATCCACCAGGCGCGTCACTTGGTCATAGAAGGAGATCAGGTTCATCAAGCAGGACCTACCTTTCATAAACCCATGCTGACTGGGCCTGATCGCCTGGTTGCCCTTCAAGTGCCTCGTGATGACATTCAAGATAATCTGCTCCGTGAGCTTCCCTGGCACTGAGGTCAAACTAACAGGCCTATAGTTCCCCGGGTCTATCCTCCGGCCCTTCTTGTAGATGGGCGTCACATTTGCTAGCCGCCAGTCGACTGGGACCTCTCCTGATAGCCAGGACTGCCAATAAATGATGGAAAGCGGCTTGGCCAGCTCCTCCGCCAGTTCGCTCAGTACCCTTGGGTGGATCCCATCCGGCCCCATCGACTTGCGTACATCCAAGTGCTGTAGCAGGTCGCCAACCATTTCCTCGTGGATAGTGAGGGCCACATCCTGTTCCCCATCCCCTTCCACCAGCTCAGGGTACCGGGTATCCAGAGAACAACTGGTCTTGCCACAAAAGACTGAGGCAAAGAAGGCATTGAGTACCTCAGCCTTTTCCTCATCTTTTGTAACTAAGTTTCCCCCCGCACCCAGTAAAGGATGGAGATTCTCCTTAGTCCTCCTTTTTGTGTTGATGTATTTGTAAAAACGTTTTTGTTATCTTTAACGGCAGTAGCCAGGTTGAGCTCCAGATGAGCTTTGGCCTTTCTAATTTTGTCCCTGCACAGCCTTGCAACATCCTTATAGTCCTCTTGAGTAGCCCATCCTCTTTTCCAAAGATTATAAACCCTCCTTTTTCTCCTAAGCTCGAGCCACAACTCTCTGTTCAGACAGGCCGGTCTAGTTCCGCGCCGGCTCGTCTTTGGGCACGTGGGGACAGACCGCTCCTGAGCCATTAAGATTTCCTTCTTGAAGAGTGCCCAGCCTTCCTGGACTCCTCTGCCCTTCAGAACCTCCTCCCAAGGGACTCTGTCAACCAGTGTCGTGAACAGCTCAAAGTCAGCCCTCCGGAAGCCCAAGACAGCGCTTTTACTGGTCCCCTTCCTGGCTTCGCCAAGAATAGAGAACTGAACCATTTCGTGGTCACTCTGCCCAAGACAGCTCTCGACCACCACATCTCCCACCAGTCCGTCACTGTTTGTGAGCAGAAGGTCTAGCAGGGCACCTCCCCTGGTAGGCTCTCTAACCAGCTGCGTCAGGAAGCTATCTTCCACGCTCTCCAGAAACCTCCTAGACTGCTTTCTCTGGGCTGTGTTGTGCTTCCAGGATATGTCTGGGAAGTTGAAGTCCCCCACGAGAACAAGTGCTGACGATTTCGCGGCTTCTGCCAGCTGCCTGTAGAACTCCTCATCCGTCTCCTCATCCTGGTTCGGTGGTCTATAACAGACCCCCACCAGGATGCTTGCCTTGTTGGCCTTCCCTCCGATCCTAACCCACAGAGACTCAACCTTATCAGTCCCAGCCTCAAGTTCCTCAACATCAAAACACTCTCTAATATAGAGAGCCACACCACCACCCCTTCTGTGCTGCCTGTCCCTTCTGAAGAGCCTATAGCCAGGCATTGCAGCACTCCAGTCATGAGAGTGGTCCCACCACATTTCTGTGATGGCAACCAAGTCATAGCCTGCCTACTGCACGATGGCTTCCAGTTCCTCTTGTTTGTTACCCATGCTGCGTGCATTAGTGTAGATGCACTTCAGTTGGGCCATTTCCTTCTCCCCTGGCCTTGCCATTGTTCCCCCTGGCACAGCTCCAACAAGCCTTATTCCAGCCCCATCCCCCTTCTTACCTAGTTTAAAGCCCTCTCAATGAGCCCTGCCAGCTCCTGGGCTAGGATCCGTTTTCCCCTTAGAGATAGGGACCCGTCTGCGGTCATCAGGCCAGGTGCCGAGTAAAGCGCCCCATGGTCAAAAAAAAACAAAATTTCTGTATTGGCACCAGCCTCTCAGCCACGTGTTAATCAGGTGGGCTTTCCGTGTCCACTCTGTACCCCTCCCTGCTATTGTAGGGATGGACAAAAACACCACCTGTACTCCCGCTCCATCCACTAACCGTCCCAGTCCCCTAAAGTCCCATTTGATAGCCTTCAGGCTTCTCTCTTCAATATTATCACTGTCAGCCTGGACTATCAAAAGCGGATAGCAGTCAGAGGGGTGAACCAGGTTGGGAAGCCTTCTGGCAACATCCCTGACCCTGGCCCCAGGGAGGCGGCAGACTTCCCTATGGGTAGGGTCAGGCCAACAAATAGGGCCCTCTGTCCCCCGGAGAAGGGAGTCACCTACAACAATTACCCTTCTGTCTTTCTTGGTGGAGGCAGTCTTGAGGCGTGGAGTCGACCTCCTAATCCTAGGTATCCTCCTGGGTAGACTTTCTACCTCATCTTCACCCACCAGTCTCTCAAGCTCTAGGGCCTCAAACCTGTTGTGTACGCGCACCTGGGAAGGTGGGGGCGGTAGGGGGGGGTGTCTCCTGCGAGGTCGAGCAGGGACCTGTCTCCATTCCTCCTTAACTCCTAGGTCCCCTCCCTCTGACCGAGAGGGCAGGGGGTCCACCCCCATTTGGGGTGTCTCACCCCGGTACCTCTCCTTCAGGCCCTGCAGGGAGTTGCTCCATACTATCAGTATGCATCTGATAGTATTCTTGAACTTTTTAATTCTTTTGTCAGTGAAGCCTATTTCACTGTTCCCCACAATGTCTTGCACTGCAAGTCCCTGTAAACAATTTCTTATGTCATAAAACATACAACTTCAATAGACAAGAAGCTTCTGATAAACATTTGGTCCAACACTGTCATTAACAGCTCTAAGTCACAGGAAGGGAATATAAGTTGCCCAGTGTATCTTTCTTAGAGCCTTTCGATATGTGAATGCTTCATTTTGGCTACCAAAGTATAGCCAATATCCTCCTCCTGCACTAAAGAGTTAAAGCCCAATATCAGTGTTACACTTAAATTAAGAATAAATCAGGAGTTGCACTCTTAATTTAATTCCTGCTGGCATCAAAGCTAAGAGGGTTTTGTTGATGTTAGTGAAGAGTTTCTGTTTAAATATCTGTCCATGTTCAGATTCATACCCTTATATTGCCTATTCATGAACGTTCTAAAATTTTAAAAGCAGTTTATATTTCTGATGTTTATATTTCTGATCTCTATCAATTTTGCTTACACAATTCTGTTTTCAACCCTGGAAAATTTAGCACATGATTTCCTATTAAACTAAGGCCTTCTTATCTAGTTAAGGCCATAGACATTTCTACATAAGTACAGAAGAAAATATCATGCTCCTTTTTAAGTGAGATTCAGTAAGAAAGCAGAGGGCCTACTTTTCATTAAGAGAGTTTCTTAAAGTTTATGTTCCAGAAGAGATGGTGGGACTTGAAAAGCCAACAGCTGGGAGATCATCTCCTGGGAGTGGAAACAAGAAAATATTTCAAAGATTTCAACGTACTGCATCCAGGTCTGGGGCCTCCAGCAAAAGAAGGATGTGGACCTGTAAGAGTGGGTCCAGAGAAGGGCCATGAAGATGATCAGAGGGCTGGAGCACCTGTCCTATGAAGAAAGGCAGAGAAATTTGCTGTTGTTCAGCCTGGAGAAGAGAAGGCTCTGGGGAGACCTCATTGCAGCTCTTCAGTACTTAAACAGGGCTTATAAAGAGATGGAAAGTGACTTTTTACACAGTCAGAAAATGATAGGACAAAGGGGAATGGTTTTAAACTAAGAAAGGAGAGATTTAGATGACATATTAGGAGGAAATTCTTTACTCAGAGGCACTGGAACAAGTTGCCCGGAGAAGCTGTGGGTGCGCCATCCCTGGAGATGTTCAAGACTAGGCTGATGAGGCCCGAGGCAACCTGATCTAGTGGGTGGCATCCCTGACCATGGCAGGGGGGTTGGAACTACATGATCTTTAATGGTCCCTGTCCATTCTATGATTCTAATGATTTTTCACCTTATCTTTGCACTTGAAATGCTGGAAAAAATAACAGATGGATTCCATACCTGAAATTCTATTTAATGTAGGTTTGCTTGAACGGCATATAAGAAAGATAAATATTTTTCCAGAAAATTTGGAGGGCAGATTTTTCAGCTTAATATCTTATGGGATGTAAAACCCCATGTACTGAAGTCTCATCTCAGCCTGCACTATTTTCAAAGAAATTCCTGCTTTAATCATTTTAATAATCATTTTTTTCTACCCCATTCACTTAAACTGATTATTTCTCTGACATGTAAAATGGGATTTCTGAAGGACGTTATAGTATCTAGATCTAATTGTTCAAACATTTTAGTTTGTAAAAACTTAAATTGTAAAAAAAATAAAATGCTGTGAATCTTCACTCAGAAGTGACTCAAGAGAGAAAAAAAAAAATAGCTTTACACAAAATATCCTGTGACTGAAGATTTTCAAGTGATTTTCTAAATTTGGATTTTCTGTATTCAAGTAATTTGATATGCAATTTTCTTAGTTTCCTAAATGTAGAAAAAGCTATTCTTTTCCTCTGGATATAGATGTTCCATCTCAATTCAGTAAGCATCTGAACATTTTGTCCTTGCGATTTTTACCTTTGTCCTCCATGGAGAAATTTAAAATTCCACAACTCATTTCTCCCATAATGATTTACCAATTTAAATGCAGACTCTTGATGTAATCATTTAGACTTGCAGTCTTTGTTTTACTACAGCCAGTTTCAGAATTACATGTATTGATAACTTAGACAAATCACAGATGAGAGTGATACTTATGAGCAGTTTTCAAAATTTCTGGTGCATAACTTTCCTGGTTTTATCTGTCTAAATACCTTTTATAATTTCCTGTTATGTTTCATTTTTTCATCTGTAAAATGGAGGAATAATATTTGTTTGCCTTTTAGAACTGTATACTTACAGGTACACATCTACTGATATACTGAAATGACTGAATAAGTATGAAAATAGCTCACATTTTAATAAATTTTTGAAAGAAATATAGTTACTATATTTCTCATGATTTCAGAATTATGGATAATGGAAAAGGACATCTCAGCTGGATAATTTCTAAATATTATTTTTCTTTTAGAAAAAAATACAGTGGTTCCCATGAGTTACAACAGGGTTAGTGCTTAATACTGCGAAACTTGTATCAAGTGGTAAATGTGTAATTTCTTTTTTACATAAAATAACTTTTATAGGGTTCAGTTATTTCCTTTTTTTTTCTAATACTTTTAGAGCTTGTTTAACTATGAATGATATATTTTCTAAAGAAGTATTTTATTGGACAGTAAGAAGATATTAAAGTTAGCATTTAGCATTTTTTATCTTTTCTTCAGATACATCGTCCAAGAATTGTAAGAATCTTGCAGCTGTTTAACTGGCTGTAGTGTTTTACTTTTATTTTGGTATAATTCATGCACAAAGTCAAAGGCACTAGTACAAAACCATAGTACTCAAAAAAGCTCTTGTACATTTCAGTCATCTGCGATACTGTGAAAAAGATTTTCTATTTTTATCTTTAGGAAGTTAGTATTAGACTAGGCTTTTAGTTGGTATAAGCAAGTATTCTCAAATTGACCTTCTATGACATAAATTCCCAAATGAGTATGGCTGAGGCTGTATTTCCATTTATATATCAGATTGTGCTGTAAAAGCAGTGAGCTGAGACCTTAGAATCTAAGAGCCAGACTGAAACAATGAGCAGTATTTCAATATCTTATGAATATTTCTATGTAGTTCTAATTACATACAGACAGACATATTTTCCATATTTTTCACTGAAATCTGTTGCTTGATATCCAGATTATTAAATGAAATCAGAAGTAATGTAGTGCTCTTGAAAATAGCCAAAATATGAACAAGGAGAAAAACAAATCTCTTGGATCTAGCTGCGAGCAAATCTAGTTTGAAAGAAAAAAAATTAAAATTAAAATTAAAAAAAAAAAAAGAAAATCAACATTACCAGCTAAGCTTTATCTGTTTTCCCTAGTTTAAAAACAAACAAAAAAACAACAAATCAATAAGGAATAACTGTAACCTGCTTAGAAGATAGCATCAAAGATACATGCGTAGTGAGTGACTGGACTGAAGTGTAGTCTTTGAACTGAATTTAATTAAACTTGAAAGGAAATTAAAAAAGACCTGCACCTTTTAGGTTAGGCGACCTAACAGTTTGCAGCAAAACTGCATAACCTATAAAGTCTACTTCATGGTCCACAGTCTGATCCCAATTACATCAATCTAAATGTTTTATTGAAGTTACAATGGTTTTACTCTTATTTAATGAAATCAGAAAAAAAAAATGTACTTAGGAAGAGTTTCCTCAGTTTTAGCAGGTTGAATGCAATAATGAGCAATTCTTAAAATAATTAAAAATTATGTTCTTCCTTCTCTTCTGAAATGCATGGGCATCAATTTCTAATACTTATGTCTCGTTTTAATTTAAATAAAATTTGGGGTGGGAAATACTAGAATTAGACTGAAGATCTTTAGGTCAGGAAATGCTAAAATTAGGCTATGGAGTAGTCCACAGATATATTAACTTTTTGTTGGATGAATATGGTAGGATTACTACTCTTAGTGGAGTGTGCATTTCCTCTATATTAGTATGAGACATGATAATGCATTCAAGATCAGACTCTGACCTGGCCACATACATAAGCATTTTGTTATTATCACCCTAGTCCTAGTTGAAGCTTTTGAAATAATCAGGCTAGGAACAAAAATATGCTTGGGAAAGAGCTCATTTTTCCATTGAGATCATTAAGTTGGAGATGGAGTACACCGAGAGATAAAAATGGCACAAGAATGCCTCAGTTTCTGAGACTGCACCCCATGCCAGGACACAAGATGTCAGGTTGTTGAGTGGGGAGCTGGATAATCTAACCAATGCAACAGTGCTAAATACAGGATTCGTTTTAAAACTCTGTCTAATTGCAAACCACTTATATGGAATTGCAGAAATAGAACACACTGTCTTGTCTTGTAATGTCTCACCCTTTCCCTCTTGTATAAAGCAAAGTGTCTATTACCTCCTCCTCAACACCAGATAGGAACAAGAACTTTCCAACATTTGCCTTATTGTTAATGCATTTATAGAGTTTGTGAGAAATAAAATGCAATCCCCTTCTCCTTCCCAGACTACAGGCTATAGGGAAGGTCGTTTAAGTGTAGAGACATTTTAAAAGAGTCTCTACTTTACTTCATGGGCCAGTCAGCTAGAAATCAACTTGTTCCTCCAAGCAGTTTTCTCCCAGCTTTTCATGCTATGCCTCCATGTGATTCAAAATGAGATTGGTTTCTTTGAGTGCATTGGAAAAGTTGGAAGGTGTCGTGGTTGTGGTCTCTGGGATAGCACTCAAACAATCTGGGATGGATTTGTTTTGCTCATACTTGATAGATTTTGTTTTGTGACAAGAAGTTACAGGATCTGGACCTAAGCATGGCTTTATACTATGAGTTTAGTTAAATTCAATATTACTTTGGAAAAACACCCCTACTATAGTAACAGACAATACATACCACTACTTCAGTAAGAAATCTCCTATAAATAAAAATAGAGAAACTGCATGTCAGTGTGTTTGACCCTTCCAAAGGTGACCAGTTGTTTAACCAGTTTTTCTGACTTCTTTTATCAGGGAAAAAAAAAAAAAAAAAGTTTTTTACCTGACAAAGCCAAGACTTTTGATTATAAAAACATGCCAGGTACGTAACAAAACATGGTCTCTGCAGATGTGTTTTTATGAGATAGTACAATTTCATGTTTTCCCCTCCAAAAAAATCTCTCCTCAATTATTTATATTTGCAAGTGCAACAGTGTAAAATCTATCTTCTAGATGAAATAATATTGCTTCAAGAATTTCTGAAAGGGGAAAACAAGTGTTTGGTAATGAAGCCCTTAAGAATCTTGCTTTCTGGTGTTTTTTTTTTGTTTGTTTGTTTGTTTTTTGCATCTATGAAAAAACTTACATTTAGATAAAGATGAAGCTGTCATAAAATGTTACAAAATGAAGTAGCGTAACATGTCCTGCGGCTACCAGGCTCAATCAAAGCTCAGAAAGGCACTCTTCTGACATGCTGCAATCTGTGCATGCTTATACTAAAATGAAGATGTCTTAGTCAGTCAGGGAGACAACATAATATAATTAATGACTCCTCTATAGCAGCTTCCCCAGTTATGTCATTCAATGTGTTCTGATTGATTTATAGAATATGATTTACATAAGGACTAGTTATTTCTAAACTTTGAAATCTATTCAAATTTCACTGCTATGATTAGCATAGAGCCAATTGCAATGCATTTTAAAAGACTAAATAAATAAATAAAACCATATAATAACAAATGTTATTTATGGCAAAACTGATGAAACTCCTCACTGATGAACAGCTTTCTTCAGCAAATGCAGGTTTTGAATAGCTCTGAATGAAACGAATTTTTGCCTTTTGGCTGATCTGCAGAAAAGTATTACTAGCTGTGAGAGATTCTGTGTATAGGTTTTGTGGTTTTATTTTGTTTTTTAGAAGATGGGAAAGAGAAATGGGTTTTGAAAATATATTTCATAGGATTTGCCAGCAGCAAGAAGTAGCAAACGAATATAGATGGTCAAAAAGCAACTTTCTGTCATAATTTCCAAATTTCATGTGTTCATAGCTTTCAAAAATACTCACACTCTAAGCTGACTTTTTTTATATGTTTGTTCTTTTACTGATAATTCAGAATGTTAGAGCAAAACCTGATTTTTATTTATTTATTTATTTATTCTGCATGAGAGCTGCTGTTAGGGAAAAAAGTCCTGACTATATTCTCTGAAAAAGAAGTTACAAAAAAAGATCAGCTGAAGCTGAGAATTGAAACTTAGCTGCTCACTGGAGGCTGGATTCACAAAGTCTTCAAAACTCTAAATTAACTGATTCACTTTAATGTTTCCCTTTACCACAGTGAGAAGAGTCAGTCACCTAAAGGTACACTAGTACTATAGGTGACAGGGGGATATGGAGCAACATTGAGAAAAGGACTCATCGTGTTCAGGCCACGACTTATTTGTTAGCCCTCCTCCTGGATCTATTTTAAACATCTTTCACTGGATTTCTCCATGCGATGCCTGTGTACTCTTTCGAGGAAGTTTCCCTACAGACACTGCCTCCAGAAGGCTGTATGAACATACCTGTCCTGTTTTGGTCCCCACCTTTCCTTCCAATGCTATCCCAAGTGTAGTCTAAACACTGCCAAACAAAACCTCCTGTCTCACTTCAAATCATGCATCATTATATTTAGCTTCTTGATACTCTAGTTGCCTGCAGTGCTACCTCCTATTATTCCAAACACTCTGAGCTGAAAAATAATGACACAAAATAATTATCATATATAGTCACCAGGTGGGACCCAGAGCTGTAGTCAAAATACAATGTAGTAGTATTGGATGTGACCAGCTTGGACCAGGAGGTACTAGCCGTAAGCATTGTGAATGTAAGCCAGACCCTGCCATTTGGCCTCAGATCACTTGGTCCATGTTCATACTTTATTTCACCAGCACAGTAACTTCTGAGACAGACATCTGCAACATCCAGCCTGATCTGTGTTGGTCTATGTCTGAGGCTGATATAGATATATCAGAGGCTTCTGTAGAAGCTTTCTCTATTTGCTTTCTGCTTGGAGTCACAGCTTGGCCTCTCACCTTAAAAATGGTGTTACTTCTCTCAAAACAAAAGCAGGGCAACTCCTTTTCTTGTCAAATGCTGTTCATGATACCACCATTTTGTACAGTGGATATTAAAACATTCAGACTAGATCTGAGAGACCTGGGTCCTGCTCATCCTTTTTGAGTAGTAAGAATTTATCCTGACTACCTTGCAGTAGGTGGTTATGTTCTGGTTAAAGCTGTCCTGCAATGCAAAAAGTATTCAAGATTCACTCCACTGTAAATAAATATTCTAACTGGCCCTTAGAGTCCTATCCTAGTAGGGCAGGGATATGATCTGGACCTGTGGTAGAGAAAAACTTGATGCCTAGTTACTTCCCAGACTAAACTTTTGACAAAATGAGGATCACATAAATATTCATGATATTTGATTGATGTAAATGTAATATAAAAACAAGGACTGTCTTTTGTTCTCTAGCTGTGTTTTCCAAGAATGAAATGACTGGGAAATTTTCATGGATGATCAAGATCCCACAGGTATAAGTGCTGTCATTATGAATACCAAAGTGGGCTTGAGAAGGCACAGATTGGAGAACACTGTGAATTACAGTTGAACTTAAGGGTTACTCAGGTGCCAACAACTTTGTGTTGACAAGACTTCTGGGCATAGGAAAAAGAAAAATTTTAAACATGAAAGAAACTTATAAAACTCTTAGTGACCACAGATAGAAACATGTCTAGCTTTAAACACCATTTTCAAAGTAATTTTGAAGTATCCATCATTAAACATAAGTATTTATATTTTGCTCATATATCCCTTTGGGTACTAATCTTTTTGTAAAAAAGGATCTGTTCTAGGTTTGGAGGTATAAAGATAAAATGTTAAATAAGTGACTATAAAAAAAAAATTTCTGAGAAGTGGAAATAATGAAGATAATCTTTCCTTCAATTTCCACCTTGTATTTGGATTTTCTGGTGTTTAATAAGGTTAAAGTTCTACCTGGTGCTTTTTGAACTCCTGGGACATTAATAGTATCATTCTCCATGTGTATTCTTTGAGTTTTGTGTGGAACTGACCTCATGCTTCAACCTTTTCCTCAATAAAAGAAGTAATAGAGCTTCTCTCCTTTTCTTCTCCCAGTTGTCTGTTTTCAAATAGATGGTAGGATCTTAATGTACTAAGACCTGAAGTCTTCGGTCAAATTTGATTGAAATTGGCCAACATGTTCAAAAGCTATTAGAAATGGATTACTAAATATACTTTCACAAACACCATGATAGTGTTGTGTGAATAAAGTACATTTCTCTAGGAAACCAAGGCAAAAATCATCTCTGAGCATAGTCAGAAGTATCTGTTCTAATGTTTAACAGAGTCATTTTCATGTAAAAATGTCCAGTGGAAAGAATATATTCAGCATAGTCCTCTAAAAATCAATGATTTAACACCAAAAAGAGGAAATGAAATGGGGGGGGGGGGGGGGGGGAGCCATTTTAGTACAGTATAAAACGTATCAGTCAGCTTAGCATGCAGTCAGCAGTGCAGTCAGATTCATACTTTCACCCCCTGTTTTAGTACAATTTCCTAGGAATATAGAAAAACAGATCAAATTCATATTAGAAGTGTTGCATTTAATTATAAACTAACAGAATGAGTGAAAGGAGTGTCATTGCTTTGCACTCTCCTGCCCAGAAATTCTCAAATCACTGAGGAACCTGTAGCCCTTCTGTCATTGCTCTAGATTGTCACTCTGACATGGTAAGCATATGCCCCACTGCACCATGACAAGACATTTTGCTAATAATACCTAACATTCTGCACTTTTAATCCAAGATGGATTATCTGGGCTGAAAACATATATTTTAATAGTACATGTGATTTTTAAAATCTGAGATGAAGCAAATAAGGAAATGAGGAGTTAAGGGAAAAAATGTTCACCTAGGGAATGTTAAGTGGTTATCAAATGTAACTAATTTGGACAGTTTAAATTTAGATATGGAGTGAGTTTTCTGTGGATGTCCTCCAGAAGATGATTTATCCTATCCTTCAATAGAAGGGATCAAGAAACCACCCCAAAAAAAGACCTATCTCTCTCCATGGGATATGGAAGACATTACTGAATAGATGTCTAGCATTATGATAACTAAAAAAATGAGAGAAAAGACTCTATCATTAGAGATAATGGAGAAGCCTTGTGAGAAAAACCTTTCTCTAACCTGTATGCTCCCTTTCCAGGAAATCCATACTCTTCTAGTGCAAACTGTAATTCATATCACTATAAATTTGTCTCTACATACTGCTTTCTTCTGTCAGCTATGCCCAATGTTAATGACTTTGACTTAAAACCCTAAACCCTTTGAGTGTCTCCATTGGCTCTGATGGCTGTTCTAAGCTCATTATGTTCAGCCATGTTGTGATATACTGATATACTGATGCATAAATTGAAACACATTAGACTATTGTCTGTACAATGTTTTTCTGCCTTTTTTTTTTGATTTTTTGTTCCTTTTTGAGATAGTGAAAGATTAAGCCATACAGAAATCCATGTCTAATCTCTTTATGAAGTTGTCTGAGAAGATAGAAGGGTATTTTTTTCTGAAAACAGGATGATATCCCTTTATCAAGGTGCAGTTCTGAATAATTTTATAGAAATAATCAGGATTATTCTGGATGTACCATGCTTTAATAAAGAAAAAAATCTGATCCAGTGTAACTGGCAGTTCTAGCTTGAGTGAGAAGAGTGGTGGATCTCCTCAGCATCTTCTATGTTAGGATCAGTCAGTTTCTGTCCAACTTACTTCCTGGATGTTTTTCCTTCATGTTCTAGTAGACTTTGTGTGAGAGGGCTGCGGTAGAAAGCACTGCCATCAGGAGAGGAGTGTTCATTTTTGCATTCCTGAAAGTCACTGCTGGCTGTACTAAATGAAGATAATTGGTAGGAACTGATTAGTCTCGTAGGAGGGTGTTATTTAGGGTTGAGCTCTTCTCACAAATTGTCCCTTCTGCGCTTATTGTTTGAGAGGCATAATCTCAGCGACCCCAACATTCACAGAGCAGGAGATTGATTTCCTCCTTTTTCTTTTTCTTTCCCCCCATCAAACTCTGCAGGTCAGTCCCACCCCAGGGTGCATCCGGGCGTTAATGAAGATGTTGTACTGCCCTTACTGCAGAGGACTTCCCACTGTGAAACCTTGCAACAACTATTGCCTCAATGTAATGAAGGGCTGCCTAGCAAATCAGGCTGATTTGGATACTGAGTGGAATCTGTTCATAGGTAAGAAGAGTTTAAATATTAGTGGAAGGAAATGCTGGTAATATCAAACACCTGCAGAATTTTGTGAGGTTAGAAGATGCTGTTAGTCAATATTTGCAATGAATCAATTGTAGATACATCTCACTTTCTAATTGACCTTCCTGGCTTGCAGTAAAAACAAACAAACAATCAAAAAAAAAACTTCCACCCTAGAGCCAGTCATATTTCATATTTCAAAAGGATTGGTGTGGTGTTACAGGTTCTGAGTTGAATTATTATATGATATGTGAAACATTGAGAAAGCTTTGGTTGAGGATATGATAACAAGCTTAACATGGCAGAAATAACATGTACTACAACTGAAAACAAGGCTCTTGCAAACTGATAATAACAAGCAAGATGATAATATTGTATAAGATCCATTTAACATAAATTACAGCAGCTGCTTTTCTTGATTATGGTAGTATATAAGCAAAAAACTAAAAGTTACATACATGAGAAATTATTAATTCCCTGTTCACAGTTAAAATATGTTAATGTCTCCATTTCATATGTGCTGAATAGAAAATATCAAACATACAAGCAGAATGTTAGTATGGAGTATAGAAAATGTCTTTAAGGAAAACTGCTATTACAGTTTTATTCATATAATTCTTCACTCAAGTAAACTAATAAACAAAGAAAGAAATCTCTTTTAATAGCCATTCAGATATCCTGGAGCAAAAGAATTCCCTGAAGAGTAACATTTAAAAAGAAATAAGGTCTTCAAATTGCTTTTGATCATATATAGTACAAGGATAGGATGAGGAATTAGCGAAGGCTAATGATAATATAGAAAGAACAGAAGCAGCTAGTTACATCAACCCCTAATGAGCATCCTAGGCTAAACCAGATTTTTGGAAAACAAAAGCAGATGGAAAACATGGCATAAAGCTCTCTTAATATAACTAAAGAAAGCAAATATTGTTTTCTACTCTTGGAAAGACAAAATATGAGCAATCTCATTTTGCTAATTTCAAACCCCACTGACCAATGTGACATTGAAAGCATGACTCTGACTCACACGTGGATTTTCACTTTACTCATCACAGAAGTGTTAGAAAATGGATAGGGAGAAGAAACCAGGACGAGAAAATGAATTAGAGTATGCGAAATGACAAACAGTATTGGGTGTGCTATTAAAATAGCATAAGCAAAGATGCAAATAACAATAATAAACAAGTGGTGCAAATAGACATGCCTTATCAGTCCCTTGTACTTGTTAAAGGAGCTGTCACAGGAAGCAACACTGTATGGGGGGATACCTGTGGGATTACTGGTGTGAAAGGAGGCGTCAGTTCATCATCAGAAAACTAAATATTAACTGATGGGAAAGCAATGCTGACCTATTAAATGTATCATGAAAACTACTTTCACTTTGATGATAAAGAGAAAGCTGAATTGTGACTAATTCTAATCAAAGAAAATGTAGGCTTTTAGAAATATATATATATAAATTAAAATAACAACAGAGTTTCTATTAAGGTAAGCACCTGTTCAAATCAAAAACTGGAAGGTAAAATTTCAGGTCTTAAGATTTTCTTTTCTGGTGCTTTGAATTCAGTGAGAGAGCTGGGCAGAATAAGTTTTGTTTTAAAGAAGTGTGGAAATGGTTACTGATTCAGACTTTCAAAGTCTTAGATGTGAAGCCCTTGTCTTCATCGATGTCTCTCACATTTTGATTGTTCCTGCTCTCAGAAAAGCAAAACTGCATTAAAGCTTGTATATTTTGTTAAAATATAGTGCTAATTTATTAAATACCATGTAAAACACTAAGTGCTCCCTAAAGGAAAGCAGACTGCTATGCAATTATCCCCTCAGGTCAGTGATGACAAGGCAGTATAAAGCACTAATACATCAAGACATTTTTTCTCTTTCTTCTACCTATACAACTTTCCCTGTACAAATTGATAGAAGAAGGAATAGAGAAGGTGAGATAGACATTTTCCTGTGTTTGGAAAAGGTATTCTGTTTTATCCCATTTTGTGAGACCTCTGACAGCTTTGCTGAGGATGAGGGTCCTTAGTCCTTCCTTTATAAAAGATTGAAATGCAGCAAGTTATCTCTGTCTCTGACAGCTGTCAGAAGCTTTCTAATAACACATGCAATTCCCTTAGTACTAAACACAACAAAACTTCTACTCACTGAATTAAAACGAATGGCAGCACTTTACAGCACCACTGAGCTATGAAAGATTGGAAAGTATGCATGAGCAGTTTTTATTCCTGTTCCAATGTTAGGAACCATGCACTAGGCAAAAAAAAATAATAATTTTGTGTACTAACAGTCCCTGCGTAGGCAGGAATCCCAAATGTTAGTGCATATTCATACACAACAAGATAAATTTGCTTAGCTTATAATCTGTGTATTGCAAGGTCGTTTTGGCAAAAGTTGGTATTGGGAGAAAACTCTCTGATGTGTTTGTTACTAACCAAGCAAATAGTTTAATTTAGACTGCATATTCTGATATTGTTTTGTAGTTACTCTAATTGTCCAGCAACAACTAAAATCTACAAGTGAGGAGGAGCAGTGGAAAGTAAATGGGCTCTCTGACAACAGGATGTGTTAACATGTTCCACCTAGTTTATAACTGCAAAAGTCAGAACTGAAATCACATTTATATAGCACTAATAAATTTTACATTTACTTTTAAAGCTAAGGAGAGTAGGACAACTTCCCCTAAACATCTGGTGCTTTCCAAGATTTTATAGACTGTGAAAATTGGTAAGAGGTGAAACAGCTGCAGCAGCGTGACACGCGATTTGTTATATTCTTCCTTTTTGTGTCACCTTAAGGTCTGTGTCCTTTTTGTGTAACATTTCACTACAGGTTTTTGTATTTTGTTGTTTCCATTACTGCATAATAAAAGCCAAATGTAACACATCCTGTTCAAGCAGAATTCCTGTGAATATCAGAATTTTGCCTGAGAAAAAAGACATAGTCATTAATAACGGTATTATAATTATAAAACCATAATGATTAAATGCTTCTTCCAGGTACCTATAAAATATTTAAGAGATAAATCAGCCACACTAACTTCAAAAAACGTGTATTTTGAGAAAGCTTGCTTTTGATGTTTTGCCTCTGAGTTACCCCTCATAATCGCCTTTGCATCAGTCTCAGGCAAAGTTAGCAAAGGAAAGATAAAAAGGATGAGTAGAGGAACTGCACTGCTAAGGAAAGAGATTGCCTCAGGGGAGGAGCTGACTGATTCCGTGGAATGGGGAAAAGAAGATTTTCTCTAGGTCCCATGTCCCAACAGATACAGTCAAAATTATACTTCCTTCCATGGAGCTATAGCAATTAACAGTGATAAGGATCAAGGACCCCACCACTTATTCCATCATGGAAACACAGAAGAGACAATGTGGAAGTTATTCCCACTTACAAAGATTTGAAACCTATCTATCTTAGGGAATTAAATTCAATTTTAATAATACCGTTACTCATCTTTCTTTAGCAACCCTTTTTTACAGTCCCCATTTCTGCCTTGAGGTTCTTTCAACTGCTCTTTGTCTCAGGCAGGCATTT
The DNA here is from genome assembly GCF_013377495.2 of Cygnus atratus. NCBI lineage: Eukaryota > Metazoa > Chordata > Aves > Anseriformes > Anatidae > Cygnus > Cygnus atratus. The sequence continues at coordinate 154,852,787 of NC_066362.1, read as the reverse complement.
CAGCCGAGGAATTAGCTCCCCTTAGTGGGCACCACACTTTTCCTTGGTGCCCTCCTTCAGCTTCAGAAGCAACACCTGCAGAAAGATGGTTTCCATGTAGGAATCTGCACCTCTCATTCTGATCATTGACTCAGGATGGCAAAGTGGCTATTTGCTTTCTGCAGGATTTCTTTCTCAATCAGTGGTAGGTTTAACTTTCTTCTGTCTTGAGACAAAAATGTAGATGAGACTAAATCTGAGTGTAAAGCAAGACTGTGAGCGAAATATGATACCCCTTACTTTATTCAGCTCAGCAAAATAGTAAAAATACAGATAGTTGTTTTAATCACAGCAATGATTGTACTTGGGCTTATTTTGTAGACATCTAAAATAAATCATAAATGCTCTGATGCTGCATTTAGTAACAGTCTACACTAGTGCAGTGCCTGTTTAGATCATATTTGCTTTGCTGCAGTCCGTGGAGGTTTGTCACTTTGTCACTACATGGCTATTTATAGCAGCAGAAATTACAACTTTGGTTTGTGTTTGGTTTTTCGTTTTTAGTTTTTGTTGGGTTTTTTTTTTTTGGTTGGTTGGTTCGTGTATTTTCTAGGAACCACTGAACAGTAAATCAGGCATGCCTTGACTTTTCTCCTTTGTTTTAGTAGAAGGGAGACTGGGGTAAACTCTTCAGGAGTTGTGCAGTAACAGAAATGTCCAAGTGGCTGTGAATCTGACTTCTTAAGGCACGGCTCAGGACCACATCCTTGTCTGTGAAAAGAGCCAAGGGGATCCTGCACTAGTTAATGGTCACAACTGAATAGCAAGCAGTTTTGCTAGTAGTATATTCAATATTTGATAAGTTCTGTAGTGTAGCAAGGCAGATCACTCTGTGATGTTCCCAAACTGTAGTTTTCAAGGCCAGCAAAGCTAGCATCCAGGCTCAGAGAGCCAGAGCCATCTCTTACTGCCAGCATCCTGCTATACTTCATCCACAGAAAATCATACCTTCAAGGTTTCAGCAAAAGCTTCTCCTGCCAGTCTTGAAGTTAGTTCACTTACTGTCTGTGCAGCAGCTCTGAACTACTAATAAACTTTTTCATTGCTGTGCTTTAAAAATCCTTTATTTTTCCTCCCGATCAGTATGACTCAGACACTTACCTTAGGAGACCTCTTGAGATAGAGCATACCATGCAATCTCCATTATAGCAACTCAATCGTTTTAAGTAAAAATCCCTATCAAAACCTTAACTACTTACTCCTAATGAAAGCTTTAGAGTGATGAAAATATGCAATCAGTTTTATTTACTGCTTACAAAAGCCCTCAGGACTGTGTGTTTTTTCTGTTCCATGTGCAAGCATAAGGATAAATATTTTCCTATTAAAGCTTCAAAAGACCACCCAGATCTGTTTCCTGTTACTAGCTTATTATGAGAATAACTGTGCTCTTCAAGAATCACATTGGTTCATGAAAAAAAAAAAAAAAGGGAAAAAAGGAAAAATTCTTGCTCCTGCTTGATGATAGTAAGTAAGAGCTAAAAAAAGGATTTTATCAACTCTGGTTACCTGGCACTTGAATTTCTTCCCTCTGACACCCTCATCTGTAATCACTGTATGCTGTGATATTTATTATATGTTAGCTTCTCTCAAGAACTCCGGGAGAATAAAATAACTGATATCATTCCCTCCATGGAGAAGCACTGCAGAAGATTTCTGGGGTGCCACTTCTCCAAATTCAGAGCTTCTGGTAGAAATTTTTGCATTTTGACTTGATGGAGAGTGAGTACTTGCAAACAAAAAAATAAAATTTCATATGAAAACTGATCACATTGATAGGGCAGCCTACAAATCAAAATGTATAAAGACTTATGTCCTGATTTCAGCTAGGATAGAGTTAATTTTCTTCCTAGTAGGTGGTACAGTGCTGTGTTTAGGATTTAGGATGAGAATAATGCTGCTAACACACCGATGTTTTAGTTGTAGCAGAGCAGTGCTTACAGAGCCAAGGACTTTTCTGTTTCTTATGCTGTCCTGCCAGCGAGGAGGCTGGGGATGCACCAGGAGCTGGGAGGAGACACAGCCAGGACAGCTGGCCCAGGCTGGCCAGAGGGATATCCAATACTGTATGGCGCCATGCTAAACAATAAAACTGAGGAGACTGCTGCTCAGGGTGTACTGGGCACCAGTCAGCGTGCGGTGAGCAATTGCATTGTGCAGCCCTTGTTTTGTATATTCCTTTATCATTATTGCTGTTACTATTATTATTATTTTCCCTTCCTTTTCTGTCCTATTAAACCATCTTTATCTCAAACCATGATTTTTTACCTTTTTTTAAAAAATTCTTTTCCCCATCCCACTGGCCGGGAGAGGGTGTGGTTGAAGCAAATGGCTGTGCAGTGCTTAGCTGTCTGCCAGGTTAAACCACAGCATCTTATTTTCAGTTACTGTCAAGTTACTAAACATTTAATCATTCAGGATAAAATCATCCTTTCTTGCTTTCTTCCTGAACTTCTTAGAGAAAGTCTAGTGCCTCCAGAGCTGGAGAAGTAATATTTTCTTTAAGCCTCCTGTCTATGTACACTATAGCAGTTATTATTTTACACTGATCACTATTCCCTTAGTTGAAGTGGCAATGTATGTTGGATAGCTGTAAAGGTTCTGGAGTGCAATCCTGATTATCAATGACAAAAAAATAGTATCTGTAGTTTCAATTTTTTTTTCTCCACTTTAGCTTATCTTTCCCAAAAGCAAGGGAAAATTGGTAGAATACTGTGTTGTGTATTACAACTGCAAATGCAGTTGCTCAAAAAGTTAAGAACTAGACTTGTGGACATAAATCTAATGTTCTTTATGGAAAATAAATAAATAAATAAATAAAAAGTATACTTTGAGCCCACTAGTCTCCACAATGTATAGGCAGCCACACTAAAAGGAATTTGCAGTGATATTAAAGAGCAAGACCTAACATAAAACAGTTATAACAGCTCAGGATAAAAATATGTAGTTAAACAAAACAGTGAGTCCAACTTGATGATATCTAATTAAAAGATTACAGCATTATCATTTTTAAATTCTCCAATAAGCATCAGCCTTCACAATTTTCCCTTTGTTTTCCACTTGTTTTCCAGAAACACAAAATCACTGCCTATGGCTTGTGCTTGGGCAGAGCATGTAGGAGTACCCCTGAAATACAGGGACTATCACTATTCACTGAGCAAAATAACAATGCATGGAAGAGGGAAACTATTTGCTTTTTCTCTGCTGTTTCTCTTTGCTCAGAAGCATAAAGCACAACCTGGGCAAGTAATTCCTCAGATGGTAATGAATTCAGTCTGAGAGCAGCTCTCTGAAGTTGCAGGACTGCCAGCAGCATGCAAATAACACTAGCACTTGCCTGCATCTTAAACTCTACTTACCCTGCTGAACCTCTGAACCTCCCCACTGGGGCAATACAATTTCTTGCAAACAGCTCACAGAATCCAGTGCCTTGTATATTTGCTTTAGGATGTGTCACTGAAGAAGAAGGTTCTCTTCTGTGTTACTAAGGGGATCATCTGCTCCAATTACAGCTTGAGGAGGGCTGGGGCTCATCTGGCTTGATTTTACTGTTTGTTGACACCACCAGCAGCTCTTCACTAGGACGATGCATCCTGGAAGGATGCTAATAGCGTCACTCAGGGGGATTCTCAAGAACTGTTATTGCTGAAGAGGGGCTGTAGATATCTGAAGATGCAGATGATTAGTTGAATGATAGCAGCTTCTTTGACTCCTTAGTTTTAACTGGACTTACGGAAATGAACTATGGTGACTAATTATGTCACCTCTGCTAAGGACAGAAATGTGGTAGTGTATATGAAACGTCATCTGTCATCATGCCACATGACAGCTGCAAATACAGGATCAAATTCAGCAGTCTTGGAACTCTGTCTTTGCCATCCTTATGCAATACACCTGAATTGTGTGATTTCTGAATTTGCAGGAAAAAGCTTCTCAAAGTTTGAAGTGGTATTGCATGCTCAGAGTTTTCACCAGGCACAATGGAGCCCTAAGTCAACTACAGCATTTATGTGCTACAGCTAAAGTATCATTTGAAAATAATTGTACAGATCAGAATTGTCAAAAAAAAAAGTGTAAAAGATTTTATAATGAAACTATAATACATAAGTGATGACTTTTTAGTTCCATTTTCAGTCCTTATCTCCAATTCCCTCAAATCACTATACATCAAAGTAAAATGACAGGCTAGTATACATACACTCCGTTTGGAGGTTTCAAGGAACAGCAAATTCCTCTGTTTATATTCAGAAGTGCTGGGGAAGCTGTTTTGCCACTGCCCTTCAAAAAGGTCTGAATGAACACAGTGGTGTTATGTGAGACCTCGTTAGAAAGAGGAGACTATGTTAATTATTAATTAATTGAATATTGCATGATTCAAACATATATTATTTTGTACTTTTCCAAGTCCATAGCTGTACTGTCTCAGGAGAATTCGTGCTTTCAGAAGTGTAATAAACAGTACTGCTCTTTCTGTCCTACGTTACCATGTATATTAACAGCTCCAAAGAGTTTTTTCTTCAGTGAAGGAATTGATCTTACAATTAAATATTCTCATGTGGGCTACATCTCTGTTTACCTGTAGGGGCAACAGACAGGCACTTCACTGTGCCAATCTCCCCATTTCACAGGCCAGGGACCAGCTGAGAAATACTGTGCCTTGTAGCTGTCTTGTTTCTCTTCTGTTTTGGGGGATTTGGGGCACTCAGTCTCTCTGGAATATGAAATGAGGGGGTGAATGGAGAGTACATCCAGACTCCAGAACTTGTTCTTGCTCATAAGGTTCAGTTACCAGAAAGAGCTACTTCAGTGTAGGTGGTTTTTTTTTTTGCAGGAATACAAAAGCAGCAGATGAATGTGTGACTTTTTTCCTCTTTCTGCAGAAGCAGAACATTTACAAAGTGTTGTTTTTTTTGTTTGTTTGTTTGTTTGTTTAATTGCTGTGAAGAAATATTTTAAAAGAAAAAGTCTTTCTATTCCGCTGCACGGATGACTTGCAGAACAAAATCAAGAGTCATAGTCCTGAATTTAGACTGTTTGAAGATAGTGCATGCAAGTATAATTCAGGATTTAATTAAAATACAGAACTGAGGAACTGTTTGTTGTTTCCAGCTGTAGTTGGACAAGCTGGAACACCATACCCAAACTGCAGCTGATACCCATCTCATATGTAAACATATCTGGTTAAACAGCCCATTTGTATACCTCACTCCTTCCCTTTTCAAAGTCTGCTTTGTGTAAGTAGTTTTTATTACCCTTTGGCAAGTAAAGAATTTAGAAGGAACTATTTTTGCAAGAATTATGTTGGGGAATGGAACACGTTCTTTATATATTACTGATATTTATTGAAGGATAAAATCTGAGGTATTTTTTTCCCAAACAGACATAAACAAAAATAAGTTTAATTTAAGAAAACTTAGTTAAGCCCTAGAGTAAGAAGTACATTATTTTGAACAATATAAAAAATTTATATTAATTATTAATTAATTACATATTTTAGTTATCCATTTGCTCTGGCCATTTGATTTACCAACTATTTCAGATTTTCTAAGGTCTGTATTAGAAATAAATGTCAAATTATATTCTCCATTATTCAAATAAATGTAATGTAGAGATGCAAGTAACTAAGAGATTTTTTTTTCCACAGCAAGAAAACACACTACCTTACTACTATCAGAAAACTTGGGAATATTTGAAAATGCTTTACTGTGGTTATTATACAATATCAACAAAAGATGATGGGTGCAAATCCCTGATCTCTATGATGTCAAAGCAAAACGCTATTGACTTGCTTTGGGTTATTGCCTGATGAAGGTTAACTCATGAGGTATTTGGGCTTTTCCTAGTATCACTTCTTTATGTTATTTTATTCCTTAAAGATGAGTAAGATTCAATTTGACATTTCTGAAAGAATGAAAACTCAATCCAGAAAGAATGCAAATGTGTAGAAAAGCTCTAGTTTTGAGTTTAGACTCTTTTAGACCCTAGTAGTCTAAATCACTAAATTTCTTTACTTTCAACTGCTTATACAAGTCTTTTCTGAGCAACAAATAAATGACTGTATACCGTCAAAAGCTCTGAACCTTGTTAGCAATATGGCAAAACTACTCAAATATTTAATTTTGTATGGCTATCATACTAAGGACATAAATTCCCTGATGTAAACAAAATATTTTTTTTTCCCCTATGAATTTCCTTCTTGCAATATCTGTCTACCCTCCATTTCTTCTCATAAAGATTTCTATTTTTTTCCTGATGCATTAGTTAGTCAAGAAAACATAGATTTTTCCTACTTTCTCTCTGCCTTATTGATGAAAAGTCTTACCATTCCCATAGTCAAGAAAGCTATTTTGGCCTAGAGTGATATGAGAGAGCTGGTATGGCCAAAATTCATTGAGCTTTTTTGCAGTGGTGAAATCTGAATGCATTCTGATGCATTTAGAAGGTAATATGAAGGTAATATGAAAAACTCAGCTCTTATATTTCTTATTTCTCTGTGTTACTCAGTGTCACCTGCCCTGTAATATAGCATTCAACACCCCTTAATGTCATTTATATTGCAAGTTAACCTATGGGAGTTTAAACTCCCATGACATGCATTTTTCATTTAGCCACCAGAAGCAAATACTGAACTTTCCATGTCAGTAGTAACTCACCTTCGTAATATCACACTTCAATTTGCAGCAGAAATAAAGAACCTTTCTATCTGTCTTGTCTTGTTAACTCTTAAAATACATATAACCATGTAGGAAAAAGTAGCAGCTTGAAAAATGAAGAATGAAATTTTGGTTCCACTGGGTATTTATTACTGACCTTAAAAGGATCAAAATTTTCAACCAAGTTTTGCAGCTTACTGTAACATTGTGAAATGAGATGAAGGTCAGTGTTCATTTTCAGCGGGTAGGTCATAACAGCATCTTGCACTTAGCTCAACTGTAGGATGAGACGAAAACAACCACAAAACTGTAGTAAACAGAACAGTGCCAAAAAGTCAAGAAGTTTTCCTGAACATGAGCCAATAAAACATACAGCACTCACAACTAACTAACTTGAATTTCATAGATAAAATGATACATAAAAATCTTCCAGATTTTGCCTTTCTAATAAAACTTAGAGGATCATACCTACATTTAGTTATACTCAGCATCCTTATTTTAATGCATTGGTTAAGGGAAGCTGATAAACAGGATAGAGGCTGTCTCTGCTATCAGAAGGTAAGAATGACAGTTCTGGCACTCGTATCTACAGTTTGTAATTTCTGTTTCATTTATACACTTGAAAGAAGGATTTTTATGTATTTCTCATGACAAACTTACAATGAATCTAGGAATATTTTGTTAGTTGAAACTGCTGATATCTGCAGTGCTGGAAGCATTCCCTAAATCAGGTTTTCCTTTTCATACTACACTTTTTGGTTAGCTCCAGTTGAAATGGTTCTGTTCTCTTCCTACATTTGGGGAGATTTTCTGTCACAAAAACCTTGCTCTGGGAAAGGTTTTCTCTTTTCATGAGAGATGTCTGCTCCAACCTATGCTGGCTGAAAACACATTTTGGTAATACAAAAATTCTCTATTCCAGATATTAATAAATGACATTCTCATTTCAGCAAGATGACTGCACTCAGATAAATCACTTTTGAATTATTAGAAAGTTATGAGTATTTTCATAATATTTAGTTTGACTGTCTTCTCTATATATGATTAATTTATTCTTACAATATCTTTTAATCTTTTATTGATATAAATGCATATTATATTTGTGTTGTTCAAATGTAGATGCCAGAAAAATACATATAAAATCCAGTCATCTGACTAATGTGTATTTGGAAGAGTGTATATTTAAATTATTTTAAAAAATTACTAGGATGCAAACTATGATAATGATATGCTAACACATTTTAAGAAGCCTCTTTGACATTTCAGTTGTGATCAATCTTCTCTATGAAAGTTTAATAAAACCTTAAGAAAAGTTTATTCAGGTTGAAATTGGGAGGGACAGCACAGCAGAACTTTAGCTGATGCAAATTATTTAGTACTAGAAACATGGCGGTAGACAATGCATAAAGATCTAATTCCACTGATATTAAATGTATCTTTCAAAAAATAATTCCCTAAAGAAATTCATTTTGTCAATTTATTTGTTACTGAATGAGAAGGAAAGCAAATGCTTATTTTTCTTTCTGTGAAAGCACCTTAAGGCTCCCCATCTATATCCAGTTCAGACACAAAAAAATCTCCCAGTGCTACAATTTGGGGAGCTTTTTCTCCCTTTACAAAAGTAGAGTTGCTGCTTAAAGTCCAATGTACAAGGTAAGAGTACTGTTTTACGTAGGTTTTCAAGCTTGATTCACATATATTTGAAATCTGGCAATATTAAACCCAATTGTAGTCCCAGATACACTTTAGATGAAGATACTTCTGTTCCAACTTGCCGTAGTCCTCATTGCCATAGTTCAAGCCAAACTGGTTACTAGACATGAGCTCTAGGTACCTACTCTTTATACGGGGAAAGAAACAATCAGGTAAACATAACTTGCACTTTTTGAAGAATAAAAAATCTAAGAGTGAAAAAAAAAAAGAAAGAAAAAAAAAAAAAGGTTACAAACAGTTGTTGCTTTTTTTTTCCCCAAAGTATATTATATATAATTATAATTTTTATTTCTCCTTATTTCACACTCAACACATTTGGAACTGTAATAGGCCCAAATTGTGTAAAGTGTTGTGACTTTATAGTACAGTTTAAGTGTGGTGGTATACTCCCTCTGGCCAACCCAACCTGACCTTTAACCCCTAACCCTGCCTGGGTGATAACCATCAGCGAATGTGTCTGGTCATGATAGCTGAACAGGGCTCAAGGTGGATTCGGGGGAGATAGATCCAATGACTAATGGAGCATGCACCAACCATATGGCTGGTATGCAAATATGACTAGTAGTCAATCATCTTACCCCATAAACAGGGCACAGTCCAGAGCTCGTGGAGCCTTTCTGTACTGCAGCAGGCTGCAGGCCTGGATCTTCCCCTTGAGCAGGGACACCTCTCAAGGTAACCCCCTGAGGTCAAGACATTCCTTACCTGTGACAGACACTTACCTTGTTGAAACTGTGCTAATAATTTGCTAAGAATGCTGAAACTTTGTAATCTTAGCTAAGTGATATAGCGGATAGATTGTGCATATAATCCTTTAGGCATAAACCATTAAAACTGGGATTAGGATAGGATCGGGTTGTATCTAGATTCCTGGGAGTTTGGACAACAAAAGGTTCTCTGTTTCTGAACTTCGTGACTCACCATGAGGATCTCCTTGACACTTTTATTCTGACCCTGTCTTCTATGCAGTAAGTGACCTTGCCATCATGAATCTTGTTAAGGTTGTATTTACCATTAGAATTTAAATCATTGTATTATTCACAATTAAGCTTAGCTAAATTACTATTTTCATTAATAAATATATTGCTGCTTCTCTCTTACAAGTGAAGTGTATAATTCCTTTAGTGACAGTAAGTGGCAGGAATGCAGCCGTTTCAGTTGGTGCCAGTACATACAGTTTCATTGTTGTTTGTGGGTTTCTTTCCACTTGTGCTTACCTCTTAGAATGTTCAGTGTTCCATATATATATGCAAAGCATATTGCATGTAGGAGTCTTGTACTATAGCTTAATCAATGCTGTAGGAAATGTGTTTCTATTTGCCACAATTCTTTACTTATTTTTCTAAAAGCATTTTATTTGGCTGTAGCTTTCACCTCCTGGACCCTCTGAAAAGTGTTTAAATTGAAGAACATTGCATTTGCTATTAATTAAAATAATATGCATTTATGAAGAAGGATAATCTCTCTTTTTCATTTTGAACTTGCTCACAAAATCTATGTCAGAAGTCATTTCTGTTCAAATTTTGAATGCTAGTCTATAAACCTACACAAAGTTTGAGAGATCTAAGAATATCATAAAAAGTAAACATTTCTGCAAAAAGTCAGTCTTCATTTACCTCATCTGATATTTTAGTATTCTGTTATAGCAATTAGTATTATATGTAGTACTTTATTTGCAGATGTTACCATAACAGTGTTTGTTTGGTTGGTTGGTTGTTTTTTTTTGTTTCTTTGTTTTTGAAAAGCAGCCCCCTAGTATAGCCTACGTATATGTGCTAAGCTGCTGTAAAAGAGAGAAATGACACCCAGACCTCAGATATACTGGCTTTCAGGAGAGGCTTTTTGAGGGGAGGACGATAGATTTTCTCTATTTCTAAAAACTACCTTCAGTTCAGAGTAGAACTCAGGGTAAGCTGAAAGACCTTCATCTTAGAAGTATTATTCTAAGCACTGAAGATCCCTAATGCGAGCATGAAAAAATAATTAGCTTTTCACCTAGTCCTAACTGCTTTTCAATGCTTATAGAAATCATAGAATCATAGGATGGCTTGGGTTGGAGGGGACCTTAAAGACCACCTAGTTCCAACCCCCCTGCCACGGGCAGGGATGCCACCGATTAGATCAGGTTGCTCAAAGCCCTGTCCAACCTGGCCTTGAACGCTTCCAGGTATGGGGCACAGCTTCTCTGGGCAACTTGTACCAGTGCCTCACCACCCTGAGTAAAGAATTTCTTCCTAATATCTAATCTAAATCTACCCACTTTTTAGTTTAAAACCATTATTACTTGTCCTATCATTACACTCCCTAACAAAGAGTCCCTTCCCCACTTTCGTGTAGGCCTCCTTTAAGTACTGGAAGGCCGCTATAAGTTCTCCCCGGAGTCTTCCCTTCTCTGGGCTAAAAAACCCCAACTCTCTCAGCCTGTCTTCATAGGAGAGGTGCTCCAGCGCTTTGATCACCTTCATGATCTGGACTCATTCTCTCAATGAGTTCTTCTCCCAGCCTGTGTTCTTGTCTGTGATTGCCCCAACTCAGGTTCAGCACCCTGCACTTGAACCTCATGAACCTCATGAGGTTCACGTGGGCCCACTTCCCAAGCTTGTCCAGGTCCCTTTGTATGGCATCCCTTCCTTCTGTTGTATCAACTGCACCACTCAGCTTGTTGTCATCTGCAAACTTGATGAGGGTACGCTTGCTCCCATTGTCTATGTCATTGATAAGCTATTAAACAGAACCAGTCCCAAGATGTCCCAAGAGGGACACGACACATCACCAGCCTCCACCTGGACATAAAGCCATTGACCACAACTCTCCCAGTGTGGCCTTCAAGCCAATTCCTTATCCACTGAATGGTCCACCCATCAAATCCATATCTCTCCAGTTGAGACATAGGGATGTTGTGTGGGACCATGTCAAAGGCCTTACAGAAATACAGGCAGATAACATCAGTTGGTCTTCCCTTGTCAACTGAGGCAGTTACTCTGTCATATAAGGCCACTAGACCTTCTGGTGAGGCAGTATTTGCCCTTGATGAAGCCATGATGGTTGGCTGGCTCGGATCACCTCCTAGTCTTTAACATTGCTTCCAGAAAGATCTGTTCCATGATCTTCCCAGGCACAGAGATGAGGCTCACTGGTCTGTAGTTCCCCACATCCTCCTTTCCACCTTTTAAAAATGGCAGTGATGCTTCCCTTCTTCCAGTCACCATGGACTTCACCTGACTGCAATGACTTTTTGAATATGATGGAGAGTGGCTAGGCAACTCCATCAACCAGTTCCCTCAGGACCCTGGGATGCATGTCATCAGGACCTATAGACTTGTACCTGTTCAGTTTCATCAGGAGGTCTCAAACCTGCTCTTTGCTTACAGTGGGAGGAACTTTGCTCGCCCAGCCCCTGCCTAGAGGTTCAGGGACACAACACGACCAAATTCCACATTAGGATTTTGATGGGTGTGTTTTGGGTCATGTTAATGACCTTTAATGAGCCAAAGGTTACCATAGGTCAGTCTGGAATCTTTCTGCAGCTGTTTTTCTTCTTCTTGTTTTTTACCTTTCATCCCTTATGTCCCTTGCTCCTGCTAGCTCAAGGCTACCAGTCTCCCTGTTTTCTTTAAGGTTTCCTTATTTTCTCAGCTTAAGACTACACAAGGCTACAAGCCTTCCTATTTTCTTCAAGGTTTCTTTGTTTTCCCTAGTTTAAGACTACACAGATATCTGGGTGGTTGAAGTCCCCCATCAGGATAAGAGTGTGTGGGAGAGATGCTTCTTGCAGCTGAAGCAAGAAGGCCTTGTCAACACCTTTTGCGCTATTTTGGTGGCACTGGTTCTAATCAGGTGGTTGGTTGGTCCGACATTGTATGGTTGTCCTTTCCTGGGTCTTGACTATTATGCATATACTCTCTTTTTCTCCAGACCCAGAGCATTGTATCTGTTGCACAGAGGCACTTTGGAGGCAAAGGGGGGTCTCCTCCTTCTGCTCCAAGCAGAGGCATGGGTCTAGCCTCCTTTGTCTTGTGAGTTAGTCAAGGCCATCAGCTCAGGATTGGAAGCTAGCTTACCTTCCCCTTGCAAGGACTTAAGGCAGAGCTGTCACTCAACCCATATCAGCACACAATACCATGCATCAATCTCTCACCTGGGTTCCCGGATACAACACTGCCTGGTGAGCTCCTCTCACAACATGGCAGCTTGCTGGAAAAGTTCATCCAGCTGGGCATATGCTTGCACACATGATATCCACCTCTGCCTTCAGGCCCTAGGGGGACTTGCAGATTCTTGGAGTTTCCTGTGACTGAGGTGTCTGGGCAGCTCTTTCAGTCCTCAGGAGGCCTGCTTGGGTGTAGGTTGTGTCCCCTCTGTCTGGGTTTAAGCCTCAGCACAGCAGTTGCAGCAGGTGCATTTTTGTTTCAGCAGAAGACTGCTTCTTGTTGCTCCCAGAGGAGAAGAAAGTGGCCCACCTTCACCCTCCCAGTGAGACCTGCCACGTGAACTGTCTGTATGATGCACCATACCCTGTTTGGTCATCCTGTTCGCTACGCTCCTGGTCACTTGTACTCCCTAGAGATTGCCTTTGTATGCATCAGGGTGGCCACCACTCCTCCTGGCTGATTGACTCAGCAAGTTACTGAAATATACTCTTTAAAATAAAAAGTAAAAATGGTATTGAATTAGTAGTTACTGGATGTGCACTCTCTGATTTTCATTACTTTTTACTGAAATTCTATTGAAATTAAGAGAATAAGTAGCTATTAAATTGCCATAGAATTCTTTGCAGAAGAGTTGGAATTCAAGGCAAATTAGTTAGTTACAAAATGTCACTACTCAATGGAAACAGGGTAGTTATTGAATTTCCTTCATTTCAGTCTCAGTTCCATGGCTATTCATCTGTAAAGTGTTTTGGTTATCTATCAGATTATTTTAATTTAAACAGATCTAGATAAGAGAGCAACTTTCTTTTGTTTGATTCCTATTTGACTAGAATTTTGCTGAAGGGTGTAAAACAAGCTCACCAAGTCCAAATCTTCGTAGGTGACCTCATTAAGACAAAATTTTAGAAGTTAGTTAATTTATGTGAATGGTAAGAGAAAAAGTACAGAGTTGTGCTACTGCGTTATATCCATATATTTTATTTATTGTTTTTATTTATCAACTGAAAGGGTATGGGAGGTGTGTGAGCATGCTCAAAGAAGCATGTTGGGGAGAAAAAAAAAAAAGTAATATTAAAATGCTCTTACATTAAAAAGCTGTATTTAAGCAAAGGCAACAAGCTGCTGCTTGAAGAATGGCAGCTGTAGTTTGTTTATTTGGGGGAAATGAAGAAAGTGGTTTCACAGACTTTAGAGAAGTGCCAAGAATATGAGTGGGCACCATGCCAATCAAAACATCTTTTTGAATACTACTATTTGAAAGAAATTATATCCAACACTCTGCAAATGTATATATCACCTTTCAGTAAGTAAGATAAACACACAGAGATAAAAAACAAGCCTTTGATTATCACATTTTTTTTCTTTACTTGACCATCACCCAGCAGAACAACAGGTTTCTTCCTGCTTTCCTAATATGTAAACTAGAAAATTTTTGCAGCATTCATGGAGTTAATATGGATGACCAGTAACCCAGATCCAGCACCTGGATTAGCCTAGTCTGAATGTAGACTGGTCCTCGGCAAATCCAGATTTGAGCCTTATTGGATTCCCCTTTCACTCATGGGCATTGATGAGATTTCTAGGCCTATCTTATACGTATTTGTTCTAAATTAAGACAAACCGTTTTCTAATTATTGCAGTGAATTGTGGGTAAATTGCTGTCATTTGGGGCACCTATAAGCATTGTGATGACCTACACATCCCTTCTCATTATTTGAACGATTAAGCTTGAATCTCATTATTAAGTGGAGGATTGTCTGACTAGTGAGAGGCAATTTTTTACCAATGCATGCCTATTCCCACAACAGCATCTTGGAGTAGGGGAGTTTGTATGGGTTGGAAATTCAGGTCATGCCAAAAAAGCATTATATCTAAGTGAGAAGTAAAGCGCAAGATAAGTCACAGGATAACAGCAAAATATTTTTACTCCAGTTAGGGTTCAATTTAGTTTAGGTACTAATATCTGCTTTACATACTAATTGAAATATAAAAATAGCAGCAGAGGATTGAGCCTAGGCTTTCTGTCTATAGATTTCCCAGGGCTTCAAAGTGAGTCTTGTAACTGTTGGTGATGGCCCAGCCACATCTTTTGGTACCTGTGAAGCTAGATTGGATATTTCCCAAATGGATATCATCTTTCTTCATGCTGCAGTGTAGCTGGAGACAAGGAATGGGTTAATTACCTTTTTTTTCTATGGAAAGAAATACACAACCAGGAAGAGCTGGTGAATAAGAATGTTAATCTGTTTGATTTCCAATATGTACAATTCCTGCAGGCATAAACCTGAAAAGAGATTAATTATCACAGTTTAGGGCTTATGTACTCATAAACTGCTACTAAGACATCTCAAAATTCCCAGAATGATTCAGACTCTGCCTCTCCATTACTGACTTTCAATCTAAAAAGGCTTATTCAATTCCCAGTTTTTAAGGCCATAATTTTTAGATTTCAATATACATTCAGAGGAGTTATCATGACTATCTGCAATTTCCAATAAATGTGTTGAATTGTGCCTTTTAGGAAGCTCTAGCTTAAGACAGCTGAAATTATTTGTTTCTCTGCAGGGACTCACTATGTATATAATATATGTAGTAATGAACTGTAAGAACACAGGAAGCAAACAATGCGGATCTCACGGGCTCTGAGCAGCTGCTGACCAATAAAGATTGCACCCAGGTTTTGGGGTAGATGTGCATTTGTCATGCTTTTACACAGAATTCTAAATGTTGCCTGAAGGTGTACCTTCATTATTAGCTGATCTAAGTTCACGTTAGCTGATTCTGCTTCAGAAAATAAGGATGTCAGACACATGTCCTTGCACTTTTTTGTGTTCCTGACCCTGTACTAGACAGTTAGCAGGGCCAGAGGGCTAATCTCTAGGAAAGCCAATCCAATTTTATCTTTTTTTTTCTTTTTTCCTTCCTTTTTATTATTTTATTTTAATGTGTTCAACTGAGTTCGTTCTCTGATTTGGTTCTCCCTGTGGTCTTGAGTTTTTGCCCCATGAAGGGGCAAACTCACCACACATCCCCTGCCCACAAGGGAGGGGATGTGTGATGAGCTAGGAGACCTAAATAAACAATTTAACAACACTCTAGGGTGTTCTGTGTTCTAATTTCTTTCACTTCATTATCCTCATTTATAACAACAGCAAAAAATAGATTTTGAATTTAAAATCTTTTAATCCCTTTCCCACAGCAAAGGATCTAGCCAGATCCACTTCAATGATTCATGACATTGAGGTGTCCTGTCACTTTTGACATTCAGGAGACAACATTATACCCAAAAACTAACGGCTGATCTCCCTCTTCTTCCATGAAGGAGACAAGGAGAGCCTGAAAGTCTCCTCCTGTGGGTTCTTCCATCTGAAGAAGAAAGGATCTGTCACTGCTGTTACTACTGTCTCAAATGGGAGGGGAAATTGGGGCCAGGGCCATGTTTTCTCCTAAGCATATGGCCTGGCACAGAGTGGGAAGGTGTGATAGAAAACACTTCCAGCCCTGTGAAGGCAGTATCTGAGCAAGCTACATTTGGGAATCTCTGGCTGTGATTTCACATTTGGCACCCGCCCTGCTTAAGCTAGGTAAGGCAGTGACAGCAGCCAGTTGTGCGTGTTTGTACCACTGTCTCATCTGCAGTTCCCTGGTCTTGTGATCCTGCACACAGACAAACAGCCTTGCTGACACAGAGCACAGAAAGGCAGTATGTAGGAAATAAGCTGTGAGGGCTTACAGGAGAAGAGCATGGGAGGGGAGAGAAAAAGGGCACCCTGGGCCAGTGGTGTCAGTAGAAATGCCAGTGAGACTGTGATTTAAAGAAGAGTTTGATGTTACAGAGACATGAAGCTGAGGGTAACTACCATGAACAGGTTGGTCACATTTCTGCCCTCCCCATATCTTTCTGCCACATCTCTTTGAACAGCAGTGGAACCTGCAGAGAGATGATTGAGACCAAAGCCATTAGGAAGTTAACCCAAAGCTGGGATAGGCTTTCTGCTGCCCTAGCTACCTGAATTAACTCATATGTCACAATGTCACCTTATGGCAGAAGGAAATAATTCAGGACAAGAGGAGGAATGAGGATTTTGTCTGCATCAGTAGATTTTAAGTGGATTTAGCAGTCACATTCCAAAGGTGAAGCTTCCTGAGAGGGATGAGCTAGTCTAAGGTATGTACACTGCCAAGCAGTGAACCCTTTTCCCAGCTATGTGCTCCTTTTGTTTCCCTTTTCAAGATCTTCCCTCCAAGCTGAATCAGCCAAATAAGCTAGTAAAAAAAATAACTATGCATGGAAAAAAATGTTTGAAATTCTCAGCCAGCTTAGTGAGTAGCATCAGCTCAAGGAGTGTCCATTTCAAGTAGAAATGCAAATCATAACTTTACAAGAGATGGCTGAGTTCACCACCGATGAAAAGGGGTCTTGTCACTTATTCCTTCTCCATTACTGTAAGCTCTTCTGGCTGAATATTTGGCCTGACTGCCTCCTGCACTTTGATGCTGAAAGCAGGATTTTGTGAACAGGACCATTGCCCAAGAATGAAATAATTCCTCCACCTAAACATTTTTTTTTTTTCCTATCCGGGTTAGTTTTTCTGGTTGATCACTTAGTTGTCTTGGCTTATTGTCTAACTGTATCAACTTCCAATGTATGCTCTAGCCACTACAAAATAAACTGTGAGTGCTCATAACCTGGAGTGAGAATGAGAGAGGGGGATCTCCCAGACGGTACTACATAGTTAAAAGCTCCAAACTGTAGCTCCATATTCAGTGCCTCCTTTCAGTTCCTCCTTACAGTTATATGCAGCACTGTGATGAAAAACATGAATCTGCTTAAAGAAAATAAGCTGTCAATTGCTTTATATACTTGCCAAATACATGAGTTTATTATTCCAGTTTTATTGTTTGGTAGATAATTCCTGGTTCATGGGCTGTTTTATACAAAGAAGAAAATCTGTTATGTATAATTTTCTATTTTTGAATTCAGATAATTTGTTCTGTTTCATACTCTAGTAAGAAGAAATAGTGGTTTTGTTTTATTTTAATATTCAACTAATCTTATTAAAGACTTATCACAATACCATACAGATTAATGCTATTTTTATGTATACTGTATCCTCCTATATGCAATGAACCAAAATATTTTATAGATTCAAATATGTTTATGAACTAGAAGTAATGAAGAGATAAGGAAAAGAGCAATCAAAATGGTGAAAAAGGAAAAAAAAAAACAGATGCTTTCTAATGTGATTTTGAATAGTGGGCTGCTGAGCAGTGATACGTAGGAAAACTGAGAGAAGGTTCCAGGTTCCAGCATGAGTAACGGTAACAAAATAAAATAAATAAAAAAAAATAAAAATAAATTAAAAACAAAACAAAACAAAACAAAAGGACAAAGAAAATTATATTAGACCAAAAGAATAATGAAATATAAAGCACAAAGTCTGGGTAGTACCTTGCAGTAAATGTGTCAGAGTATTACAAAATGCCAGCTTTAATCTGGATTCTGAAATTAATGCTATATTTAATGTATTTATTCATCATTGTATGCATAAGAAAATATGAGTATTTATGAATACAGGGCAACACTTCAGAAAGCTTTGAGAAAGACTGCTTCATCCCATCTGAGAATTCTGAGAATCATGTTAAGAACCCCTGTCTTGCCTTGTGGCTTGTTTTTGTTTGTTTGTTTGCTGTTGTTGTTTTGTCCTGTCTTTTTCTTTTTTTGAGGTGTTTTTATAAGGAAAATAGAATCACAATAGCAGGTTTGGGTAATCAGCACTGACAGTAAAATTGAGGAAATGCTTTGCTAAAGGATCTGAAGATGAAAACTATCATCAGATACCTTAAAAAAAAAAAAGTTTTAATTTAGGAAGAAGTGTCTTCCATCTTCCAGATTATGAGTATTTCAGGTGATGAAATGTTATTTCCTCATAGCTGTGTTTTAAATAGCTGGGTTGCTTTTTCTATAGATACTAGCAAGAACTAGAACAAAATGATGAGTATGTGCACAGAAGGAAATATCATTTTTGATAAAACTTATACAAGGACAATAAAATATAATTTGTCAAAGGACAAAAGGTGCAATCTTGAGTCATTACAATAACCATCTCTTAAGCAGGAAATGGGGATTTCCCACTTTCTATAGGAGTGACCTAGACTATATTGGGATTACATACTTCTACTACTGTTAGCATATTATCCCTTTACATAATAAAGCCATGGTTTCAGCTTGATTTTTAATAGGAAATTTCAATGCATTAAGGTTTCATTGAGCTACATTTTATCTTTAAAAGCTTTCTGTGTTGCTAGTATGTTGCTACAGCCTTTTAAATATCAGTAATATTACATTACGTTAACTACAGCGAACTTAACAAATAGATATTTTAGTTAACAGTGTTCTATCTCCTAAATAAACATGAGGTTTTCTGTTACCAGAATGTTCAACACTAGCACATTTCTGAGATAAGCATGAGCACATGAGGAGGACTGTAATTACAGCAATTATGGAAAAGTAATTTACTGGTTATATAAACTGAACAGCTTTGAAAGAGAGTGGATCAACCATAAAAAGAAGTTCAATATTGAAAATAAATATTTTGGGATCTGTGAAATGGTTGTTATGTAGATAAGCAAACTGTAAACATTTTGCCTAAAGTGCATATATTTTCATTTTGGAGGTTCCTATAAATATAAGTTTGTGTTTTATAAAAAAAGACTTAGAAATGTTGGAATTAGAGAGATATATGCAAATCTGTCATTTCCCATCTGGTATATACTTAGGGCTTACTAAAGAAACAAATAAGTATAGCTAAATTTACATGTCTTTGGAGGGAAGAAAAAAAAAAAACTTTTACATTTTGAAATAGGTAAAACAATTATTGATTTAAAGGAAAGTTGGGAAATTCATATGTTAATGCCAGAGCATCCAATGAAGAATTTGGTTATCTAAAGACAAATTTGATCCAACTCCATCTCCCAAAATGTAAACAGAGATTTACATTACATTTAGGTGGCTCAGAAATCAAATCTACATATAAACAGTTACGTTCCAGCCCAGTAAGATTCAACCTTAAGATTTCAATGTTTGGTAAAAAGAACACCTGGGGTTTGTCAGCTATTTTTAAACACACTGCAAAATGGGATTAAGCAAGTTCATGTATCCCATATAAAATTCCTAAAGAGGTTTGTGTCCTCACCAAATGGAGTACACAAATTTTCAAGAGTACATAAACAGAAGAACGAGTACTGTGTTCTAGCTGAGATTTTTATCAAATCAGGCTCATTTTTGCAGTGGCTATCTTTAAAGCTAGGACCATACTGCAGATAGGTGCGCTCTGCAACAGACTCCGCAATCCTGCCCTCCTGACTGGAGAGCATACGCTTCTGTGACTCCATCTTTACGTATTTCTGTGTCTCTATACCTGTGGCCCTCAGGGGTCTGCACTGGGACCAGTACTATTTAAATCTTTGTCAGCAACATGGCATTGAGTGCACCTTCAGCAAATTTGCAGATGACGCCAAGATGAGTGGTGCAGTCAGTATGCTTGGAGGAATGGATGCCATGACCTTGAAAATCTTAAGAGCTGTGCCAACGGAACCAACATGCAGTTCAACAAGGCAAAATGCGAGGTCCTGAATCTGAGTGAGAACAATCCCAGACATGAATACAAGCTGGGTGATGAGTGGATTGAGAGCAGCCCTGCAGATAAGGACTTGGCAGTACTGGTGGATGAAAAGCTCAACGTGAGCTGTCAATGTATACTCACAGCCCAGAAAGACAACCATATCCTGGGGTGCATCAAAAGAAGCATGGCCAGCAGGTTGAAGGAGGTGATTCTACCACTCTACCTGGCTCTCATGACACCCCATCTGGAGTACTGCATATAGGTCTGAGGTCCCCAGCCTAAGACATGGACCTGTTAAAGCAAGTCCAGAGGAGGGCAATGAGGATGATCAGAGGGCTGGAGCACCTCTCCTATGAAGACAGGCTGAAAAAGTTGGAGTTATTTAGCCTAGAGAAGAGAGATCTCTGGGAAGACCTCAGAGCTCCTTTCCAGTACCTAAAGAGGGCCTAGAGGAAAGCTGGGGAGGTACTCTTTGTCAGGGAATGTAGTAGTGACAGGACAAAGGGTAACAGTTCTAAGCTAAAAGATTTAGATTAAATATTAGGAAGAAGATCTTTACTCAGAGGGTGGTGAGGCCTTGGAACAGGTTGCCCAGAGAAGCTGTGGATGCCCCATCCCTGGAAGTGTTCAAGGCCAGGTTGCATGGGGCTTTGAGCAACCAGGTCTAGTGGGTGGCATCCCTGCCCATGACAGGGGGGTTGGAACTAGGTGATCGTTAGCATCCCTTCCAGCCCAAACCATTCTATAATTCTATGATTTTATCCTTCCCATGAAAATCAGAAATTACGTAGGAGAGCTCTGTACCCCCATTTCCTTCCGGGTGGAGATCGAACATAGCCTGAATGCACTCCCAGGGCCTAAGGGACACTTCAGCATCTTGAGTTTAAACAAAGCTTAAATGGTCTATTTGTGGTAAGAATGGTAACATGTAGATCTTGCTTACATGTCAAACCAGTGCTGCCCAAAACCTAACACAATTGATTAAATAATAATAATAATCTTTCTTTGATCTAATGCCTTAAAATGGATGGTCTGATTATCAGTTGCCTGTTACCTGCCCATTGCAATTTTACATTCACATTTGTCTCTGATTAATAACATCCACTACAAGCACTGGGCATATTCCGCAGTCAAACTAAACCACATGGCAATTGTATGTTCCATTGCCTTGTAGTAAGTCACAGCATTTAATTGCATTATCACAATACTAAGCTATTATAAGAAAGTCAGGAGCAAATAATGAGGTCTGAATAACTATTTATAGCCATTCAAGCTTTGGGGACTGTTACATATGAAACTGTCACTTATACTTTGCAGGGAGAAAATTAAGATTTCTGTCTGAGTTAAATGCTATTGAAAACTAGAGGGCTGGGCCAAAATCATTATAGAACATAAACTGCTTTAAAAACAATCCTACTGCTATAAATGCTTCTTTTTATATGAAGTATTTGATGGAAATGGATTGCAGTTACTCTTGACTGTATGAAGAAAGGTAGCCTGTAATGTTTTAAAAAGCTCTTGTATTCCACCTTTAAAGATTTGGTGTATTAACTTGGCAGAAAATGGCTTATAAGAAAACCTTACATGAATGACAAAGCTGAAGAGTTCTGTATGCTATAGGAAGAGTATATCACTTTGTCAGTGGGAAAGAAAACAGGTACCAGTGGGAGATCATAAAATGAAAAAGGACTTTGCAAGGGGATGAAATACTGTAACACTTGGTCCTTTATTTTGTAATATGTCTGGAATTCTTCATTCCTATTTATAATCTGTTTTTAAAATCAGTGAAGCGGAGCAAAATTGAGAATAGTAGAAAGGATACCTATTTGTATAGATGCCTATCTTACTAACAATTTTCATTCAATACATCTGCTTTCTTAATTGTATTTTTAAGGAGCAGTCCTGAAGAACTGCATAGGTGTAGAAATGAAAGGGCTCTTCAGACATCTAGCAGACATTTGTATACAAAAATGTATATTGTGATGTGTAATTTGTATTGTAAATACAAGACATCCTAATTGATGTAATCTGCAATATAATGTTGCTGGCTTTAACTGTCTAGCTCTACATAGAATGAAATTCTATACCATGGAAGGTATAAATTAAGTTTTAAAATATATAGAATAACTCAAAGCATTTCTGATTATTCCAGAAAAATTCAAATGTTCTCAAGTTTCACCAGGGAAGGTTTAGATTGGATATCAGGAAGAATTTCTTCATAGAGAGGGTGATTAAGCATTTGAACAGCCTGCCCAGGGAAGTGGTGGAGCCCCATCCATGGAGGTTTAGTGATAGGACTTGTTAGGCCACGTTAGAAGGTCTTTTCCAACCTAGATGCTTCTATGATTTTATGAATGGAAATAATTGTATTATCCTTAATATATATGTCTTCTTTAGACAATCTGCTTTAAAGTAACTTCATTCAAATAAAAAATACTCTCCCACAAAAATAGTCTTGTAATTGAACAAAATGTAATTCATATAAAAAATATATATCAGGAAGATAAGTTAACTCTATAGTTGAAATGATTTCATTCTTTCTGAACACCACAAAAACATAAATCAATCTCCTTTCATATCCCAGAATTTATTATTTTTTTAAGAATACTCTCTGCAATTATTATTGGAAAAACAGCGAACTTTTTCAAGATTTCTAAGGCTCAACAGGCCGAAGTTATCCATAGTAAAATAGAGCTTGAATTCCATTTGAGGAACTGTTAAAAAATCTCACTTTCTGCAGCCTCTTCTGACTTTGACCGTGTTTCTTCCTAATGGATTTCTTTGATGGAAATTGAATGAAAAGGATTGCTGTGTGTTGCTTTTGAATACTATGTTCTTGTACAAATTTCTGATGTAAGAATTTCAAGTCAACAGAAAAATAAGACACAAGTTCTTGCTGCAGTGAATTAAAAAGCAAGTTATTTCAATTTTCTATTTTTATCTAAGTAGGAAGCTCATTTAGTTAAAGGAAGATTTAAGATAGAGATAATTTTCATGTTTAATTTGTTGTAAAAAATGCAAGGAGTGAGTAATATGCCTTTGTATCACCTTAAATTCAACTTGATCCAAATAAACATTATTTTCTTACCAATACTGAAAAGCAGGTACTAAAAATTGAAGGAAGGTGCTGTAGATTTGTTTTGGGGTGACTAGACAAGACATTCATTTGTAGGACAAATTATAAGCAATAAATTGAGCCTAGGTATTAAGAGGTATATATGAGAGTTTTAGAAACCTGATGAGGTTTAGAAAGGTATGAAGTTGATGAGGTGGAGAAATGCAGAATGTTATTCTAAATGCCAGCAGGTATAGATGAGGACATGCTCTGAATGCTGTTGTGAAGTGAGAGAAATACAGCCTGGTTTGGATAAAGGGAGAAAAACAACAGAAAATGAAAGCAAGCCTTCCAGTTTAGTATGGAATAACCTGACACCATGCTGAACAAATCTTAAAAAAAAAAAAAAAAAAAAAAAAGGTGGCTGTGATTCTGAAGGTCACAATTCACTCCTTTGGAATTAGCCTGCTTATTTCCATCTTCTGTAGGAAGGCCAGGTTACTTCTACTGTTTCTCCCAGACAGAATTTGCTAAGACAGAGCTACAGTCTGTTTTTTCCTTTTCACATGGGAAATACTATTAAAAGAGCTTCACTTGTCTCTCAGTGACACAGGGCTCTCTTTTTCCCTTTGTGTATCTCTATTATCTTGGGCCCTGAGAGAGTCAACTCAGCAAAGCAGAGTAAGTTTATAAAGAGCAACCTTGCATTGAGCTTGAGATACATTCAAAGATGGGATCATTGTTTTGTGATAATGACACCTTGTTTTCTTTGTGCATCTTAAGGTCAGCAAAATTCTTGTCTGGCACATGAGAAAAGCAGAGAGGAGGTGAGCTAAGTAACAGAATCTATGACTGACTGACTATAGGATGGACAGAGCATTTCCAGTCCAACAATATAGACATAGCCAAAATGAACATTAGGAAATACATGCAAAAATTTCAAAATGCAGGTGAGATCAAGGCTTGTAGAGAATATGTAGGTAGACCTAAGATATACAAAGTCCATCTGCATACTGAAAACAGGAGCAAGATAAACAACATGAGGAGAATGACACCCAAGTGATGTGGTAAAGAGGCAAATTAGTGGGAGAATGCTACTTCTAAGTATTTAGAGTGTAAACACATTGGGAAAAGATTGTGCCCTCTAATGGATTTATTAATTTTCTTGCATATCGTTGAAAGTATCTGCTTGTGAAAGAGAACTGTTACCAAAAAAAAAAAATCAGAATTTACAAGATGATTAAAACACTCCAGTGGCATACCAACAACCAAGCAAAAGCCTTACTTTCTGAAGTGTCAAGGTAGCAAATTTGAATATAGGTGATCCATGGGGGAAGAAAATACATTTCATATATATTTCAGATTTGGTCAAGTTCATAAGAGCTAGTAAACAGTGTTCTCAAGGGTGTATATCTTTCTAATGGAATTTTCCTGAAGATTGATTGCACTACCTTAATAATTAGAAGGTCTTAATAAGCGGTTTACCTTTGATAAATAGTATTGTTAGAAACTACCATGCACTTGTTGTAAGCTAATAAGGTTGAAGTGTCAAGAATGCATTTTAATCTTGGTGTTACATTATAATTAGAGGTAATTAATAATCCAGAAATAATTACCAACAGAAAACTCCAATCCCTTCTCACTGTTTAAGAAATTCTGTACAGAGTATAGGTGAGGTATTTCCATAACAGAAATCTTCATAAAAGGTAGAAGACGATTTCCCTCATTTTGAATCAGAGTAGGGAAAAAAAATGGACAATGAGGCTAGAAGCCACAACCACTGACTCAGCATAGAACACTCTCCAGAGGAGTGTCTGCATATCCAGAGGTAGCAGGGACATGAGCTGAATCAGCATACTTACACATCCCAGGGCTGTAGTTTTATGTACTACATCTGCACCTATGTTGTAGTTGAGCTGTTGTCTGCTGGGCTGGAAATCCAGGGCTTCATGGAAGCCCATTCCTGATGTGCAGACTGTTACAAACCTCTCAGCTTCTTCATAAGGTGATATCTCTGTCTTTCTAAGAAGGACTCTGGATCATCTTTTCTGACCAGCACTGATCATGTTATCACTGCGAAAGCAAATAGATGGACTCTGCTTAGTGTTCTGGGATCACCCATGTACTTACTGAGCATGGGTTTTAGGGGGATATGAGAGCTTTTTTGCAAGAACAATCCCAATCATCACAAAGGCAGCTCTGAAGACACTCCTGCAGCAAATAAGGCAAATTTGTCCTTGATCCTGGTTTTGCTTCTGTACACCTCCATTGGTGCACACAGAAAGGAATTATTGCAACTGTGGTGACTTTATCAAAAATCCAAAAAGGAATTGGATTTGGGTGGGTGAAAATTGAAGCCTGGAAGTGTGCCCGTTTCTAAGAGTGTGCCCATTTCTTATCAGCCTTGCAATTCACTGCCTACTGGTGACAAGGTATTTTTTGATGTGCTCTGAAGTTCACAAACTGGGTATCAAATGTTTTTGAACAGGTAGAAGAAAATACTCATCATCCTATAGCAGTACAAAAAACGTAGTCCCTCTTCTCACAGGAATACCAGGATTCTTGTGCAACTCATAAAGCAGGTATTCAACTTTTGCAGTAATACGATATGTCTTAAATAAAAGTGAAATGAAAAAAGACTCCATAGCAGGGTAATTAAATGTATTAATTCCCCTTGCTATCCCAAATGGATTGATCATGACTCTTAAGTGGTCAAATTTCTTTTATTTTGTTTAAAAAATATATATAGTATAGTATAATTGATGTTAAATTCCTGATTAACCATAAAAGCCTTGGTTGAATAAGTGATGCCTGGCAATTTAAATAGGTTTTGATATTACAGTGTGTAAGCAGGTTTTATTAATACTATAGGACTGAAAACATAGCTTGAATTGGTTCCTGTTTTGTATAAATGTTAATATCCTGTGTAGATGACCTTGCCCCTAATTTCACATATATTTTAGCTCAAGGCAGCAAGTGAAATTTAAAGCCTAACTACAAATAACAGTGTGGCAGAAAAAGTAATTTTGACTTGTGAGGAATCAAAATGGTATTTTCTCTCATTAAGAATATGGATAAATAATTATACGTCTTAAAAACTAAACTGTGTAATGAAGATAAGGTACTGAATGTAAAAAGAAGGAGACTGTTATAGTTTCACTAAATATGTGCGCTCAATATGTGCATAGTGTAACCAAGGCAAAGCATTCACTAAATCTCTTGGATTTGTCGGCAACCAAGGCAACTCACTTTACAGGTGGAGTGTCACATAAAAACAGTTTCAATAACAACATTTTATTTTAAAAGCTTGCTAAATTGTTTTCTTTAATGCTGTTGCTGTGATATACTCTGTGGCATGTCTGATATATATAATAGTGCATGTTGCTGTAAAAGTCGTTTTGCCACTTCTTTGGGATGACCTGTATAACTCACAAGTGGCATACCAGCAATAAAACCTTTATAGCACTCTGCACTATTACTAATTCTAACCGTATGTTGATGCATATACTTACGTATATAATAAAGCACAGACTGTTCTTTAGCATACCACTTCATAAGACAAATGTCAGTGTAACTTAACAACATGAACAAACTTTACCAGTACAAAATTAGTAAACTTTCATGTAACTGTAAAGACAGCTGGAAACCTGACATAGATCAAATAGCTCAGGTCAGTCTGGCTCTTGCTTGCAATGGAAGTTTTAGCTACCCTGTCTTAAGAAACATTGTATCTGTGCTTGTTTATCTTATTACAGGCAGATTACTTATTTTGAAATAAGAGATTTCAAATGTTAGCAGTCCCATTTTCACTGTCCTGGCAAAAACCGGTACCAGGAAGAACAGCCACTGGAAGTGATGGCATAAAACTACATTTCTAGAAATACTAAAGAGCAAGGATCTTTAATCCCTGCAAACAAAGGGACTGCAGGAAGAAGACTCACCTGCCCCCCCAGAAATGAACTAGCAGTATGGCAGAGCACACGCAACCTCATCTTGTTCATCTTAATACTTCACAGCCCAATTTATCACTACACTCTGTTGAGAAATTGATGGAAAAATCAAATAGCTTAAACATCTCTTTTTCTTCTTTTTTTACTATTTTTTTTTTTAATTTTAAAATCAAGATATGTTAGTTCAGCACAATTGAAATCTTTTGTCAGAGCACGCAAGCTTCCATGAAGCTATATCTGTACTTATTCTGACAAGGGTACTCACCTCAGATGTGGAGACTGAACTGAAGTCCATCATTTGGAAGAGGAACCTAATAACACAGATGTTTGCTTTTTCTCTTTTTGGATGAAAAAAGACAAAGTTTCAGGACCATACCAATATGGAGTGATGAAATACTTGAAATCATTAACATTTACACATTATGAGAAAATCATTTTTTCTCGTAATCACTTCTGGAATTTTCCCAGGAGGAACCAATTAGTGAGGGTACAGTTCTCACGGTGAGAGATTTCCTTGCCACTAGCATGATGATCATGATGATGAATGTTATTATAAGAGAACACATATTTAATTAAAAGCAAATACATGAAAGAAATAACAGTTTCTAGGGCATTTAGAATGGCTTCTTTCGATGCTCATGTGTTTTTACCATAAAGCATGTCTTAAGTAGGATGGTCCTACCACTTGTTATTCAGTATATACTTAATGAGGCAGACAATCACAGGAACTTAGCAGTGACAACATGTTTCATCAAGGTTATCAAGAAAAGTTAGGAATGGGAAACATGACTAGATTAATTGTGCATCCATTAATACACTGCAGTTCCAAAGACACTATGTCTTTTACCTTGTACAAATATTGGTGGAGGAGCATATATCATTGCTAAAAGGAAAACAGATTGCTAATTTGGAAATCTGGAGAGCAGCAGTGACCTAGTCTAGTTTTCATCTTCTGGCTTTGTGGATTTAAGTCTATGATTACATTAGTGATCTTTACTGTACCACTAGCTTGTTTTCAGTTATTTAGACTGTAAAATTTCAAGGCCAGCTTGTATTCTAAATACCACACCATGCCTGAAATTCATTTTTGTGTTTTTATGCTAATATGCTATAACTAATGTTTATATGCCATAACTAATGTTTATATGCCAGGAGTCAGAAACAGTTTCTCAAGAAAATTCAAACAAAAATAAACTGACAAAGTCAATCTTCTAGCTTTATTATATTGTGCAAACCTATAGTGCAGCTTTGGTCTGTGGCAGAGCTGAAGTTCAGTGGGACTTCACAAGAAGGCATTTAATGGAAAATGCATATGCCTTATCAGAAGTAAAGGATAGCCCTATTTCCTAATTGTAGCTGAATCAGAAACAGGAATATGATTCAGTGTGTGCCTTAGTCTCAGGCACAGAGTTTTTGATTTCAGACCAATAAAGCAAATACTTTTCATAAATTTTATACTGGCATGTCTCCTTTTGCACTCTTCCAACCTTATATCATTCCTTATAAGTTTAGGTACTGTGTTGGTTATCCTTGGCCAGCAGTCAGACCCCCCAATTAGCTGCTCGCTTCCTTCCCCTAATCAGCTGGACAGAAGGCAAAAATAGTATGAGAAAGCTCATGGGTCAAGACAAGGAGATTGCTTACCAGTTACAACTGTGTGCAAAACTGACTCAACTTGTAGAAGAATAATTTAATTTATTGCCAGTTAAAACAGATTTGGGTAGCAAGAAACAAAGACAAACATTAAAGCAATACCTTTCTTCCCCTCTTCCCCCATTCAGCTTCACTCCAACTCCTCTATAACCCCCTGAATAGCACAGTGGGAATGGGTGGGAAGGTATGGTGCATATATAGCAACTCTTCCCTGCCACTCCTTCCCTCTCATACTTTTCCTCGGCTTGAGCATGGGCTCTCCACTGCCTACAGTCCCTCAACAAAAAGTCTGCCCCAGAGTTGGTCCTCCATGGGCCACAGGACCTCTGCTTCAGTACCTGGAGTGTACCCTCCACCTCCTCCTTTTCTGCCCTTGGCGTCTGCAGAGCTGTTTCTCACACATTTTTCCTTAACAACTCCGCCTATGTGGTATTTTGCCCTTATACAGTTTTCTCTGAGGTATTGGGTGCCTTCATCTTGGCTGCTGGGCCTAGCTATGCCCTGTGCTGGAGCAGGCTGGAATCAGTTGTGTCTGGCATAAGACAGTCCCAGCCTCTCCTCACAGGGGCCAGCCCTGCAGGCCCTGCTGCCAAAACCTTTCCATGGACACCTAAAATAGATACAAAGCTTATGAGTCTATTATAGTCCATAGACTTCCTAAATGATCTGTATAATCAATGCAGACCCACAGGTATTTCTGAAAGGTAGTTCAGGTCTTGGGGAATCACCCACCAGAGGTGTCTGTGTCTCTCCAGTTTTCCTATAATACTGCAGTCGTTTCTTTTATATTGAACAAAAATAGATCTCTAGAGCAGAGCACACTGCACCTTATGAGATCTGTTTATCCCTTGTACATACTTAACTAAAACTGAAAAAAATATATATAAATACTGAACTGGATGGTGCAAATATACCACTGAGCTGCTTTAATCAAACTTAATTATATCTTTTTATTTGCTTTAAATTTGCCTACAGGTGCAATAAAACAAAAGCGTGTATGCAATGGAGCACATTTGTAATACTAGCCAGGATGGCAAGTGGGCTGTAAAAAACATATAATTGTTTTCAAAGTACTGAACCAGATTAGCATGGATTAACACATCTGTTTGAAAATCCATGGCAGGAATCATTATAAGTGCTTGGCACGTCATCCCTTATTACACTGCTTATTTTTTCAGCCACACAATATAAGCATTGCATGAAAATAAAAACATTGTGTGTTTCTGTTTGCCACAAAAGGAAACCTAATAAGCAAGTTGAGAATGTCATTGTCTGCAACACTGAAAATACAATCCTGACAGGACCAATGGTTCACAATCCAGACTCTTTTCAACTGGTACACCATGGAATGCTGTTGTAGTTGAACATGAGAGTTTGTGTTCACCTTTGTTCATCTTATTTGAAAAATAGGTAACGAAACATAAAAAATGTAAAAGAGAACAAGATACGAAGTGAGAAGTAATAGGTGGCAGCTGTCAGATTGCAAGTT
The DNA here is from genome assembly GCF_013377495.2 of Cygnus atratus. Lineage (NCBI taxonomy): Eukaryota > Metazoa > Chordata > Aves > Anseriformes > Anatidae > Cygnus > Cygnus atratus. The sequence goes on along the minus strand of NC_066362.1, from coordinate 154,822,462 downwards.
ACTCATACCACCTGAACTTCGCTACTTTTTCATCACATATTTTTTCCAAAGGAGTGTCTCTTGGAGTTCACAGGATGGGTGGTGGTCTGGGAAAGAAGGAGCTGGCTCATTTGTTTCAGTGGTTGGGAAAGGTTCGACAGAAAACTCAGAATGTCATTTACAGGAAAGAAACTATGTAAGCAGGTGTGCTAAATGTAATAGTATTGCACTTTGAGTTTTCCCTCTAACTCGTAGTTTTTGATGCATCAGAGTGGTTCTGAGAGGATTTAACCAGCTAAGCTCATACACAGTAAATTTGCATTCATGTGATGGCAGTAATTTGCATTCAGTAATGTCTGGGATAATAATCTCCAACAAAAAGCATGACTTGATGTTGATGTTCACCTGAACATGAGCCAGCAGTGTGCCCAGATGGCCAGGAAGTCCAATGGCATTCTGTCTTGTATCAGGAATAGTGTAGCCAGCAGGACCAGGGAGGTGATCGTTCCCTTGTACTCAGCTCTGGTGAGGCCGCACCTTGAGTACTGTGTTCAGTTTCAGGCCCCTCACTACAAGAAGGGCATCAAGGCTCTGGAACATGTCCAGAGAAGGGCTACAAAGCTGGTGAAGGGCCTGGAACATAAGTCCTATGAGGAGAGGCTGAGGGAGCTGGCGTTGTTTAGTCTGGAGAAGAGGAGGCTGAGGGGAGACCTTATTGCTCTCTACAGCTACCTGAAAAGAAGTTGTGGGAAGCTGGGTGTTGGCTTCTTCTCTCAGATAACTAGTGAAAGGACTAGAGGGAATGGCCTCAAGATGCGACAGGGGAGGTTCAGGTTGGAAATCAGGAGACATTTCTTCTCAGAAAGAGCAGTAAGGCACTGGAACAGGTTGCCCAGAGAAGTGGTGGAGTCACCTGGGGGTGTTTAAGGAAAGGTTGGACCTGTTGCTTAGGGACATAGTTTAGTGGGTGACATTGGTAGTAGGGTGATGGTTGGATCAGATGATCTTGAAGGTCTTTTCCAGTCTTTATGATTCTATGAATGAATGTTGTCTAGCATCCAGACACAAATTGGTCATGGTTCCAGATAAAAAAAATGATAGAAAGCAGTAGCCACAAATGGAAATTTAAGTAGAGGTTTTAGATTATTCCCTTTATAGGTAATTGTTTCTGCCCCAGTCACTTTAGCTGGATATTCACTGTGCAAGGTGCTAGAACATTGAATTAATTTTATTGTTTAAAAGATTCAGCACATACAGTTTTGTGGTTAATACAGGTTCTGATTTTGAGTTTCACCAAGGTCTTTTTAGTCAGCTCTGCAGAGTCCCTGAATTTTTTCATTTTTCTGCAGGTGACAATTTCCTCATCATCCTGCCCAGAGATCGTGTAAACCAGCATTTTTACAGATTGACACATTGTTTACTAAGCTCCTGGATACTTATTTTTATATATCCAGGGCTTTGCACAGAAATAAAGAATGTGAACAAATTCAACTCTCATTACTAGACCCCAAGATGCTATTGAAAAGCATCAGGATCAATTCTTAGAAGAAAATTGATGGCTATTAAGTAAAATAAATAAATAAAAAATCACCACATATATCAGGAAGTCACAGAGTCGGAAGCTACTTGAGGCTAAAAGATCATTCTGAAAATATTACAATATTTGCAAATATGATGTATTTATATCACTACAGGCCTGCCTTATGCTCATAGAGTTTCCTATCAGCTCCACAAGGTCAGAAACAGGATGACCTTATAGTCTGACTAGGTTTGAATACCTTTGAATTCATCACATTTGGCAGAAATTTATTATGCCTGAATACATGCCTGGCAGTTAGGTGATCCTGAATTATAACCCTTCGTAAACTGCAGAGGCAGTTGCCTAAAAAGGTTTTGTCTCTGTTTCTCCATATGTGAAATACATAATGTAATATTGGAGATGAAATGATTGGTCACAGGTTTCCAGGTTCTTGAATGATGGACTGGAAAGCTTGTAAAAGAGTGAATTATAATTTCAAAAAAATATTAAACCACTTCCATGGGAAATATCATGAGCATTATCCATTGTACACATTAGATGAAACAGGCCTCCTCTGGGAAAAACAGTATACAGGCATGGCATTGAAAGTGATCATACTACATGTGCACAGGGCACAGAAGCAGATTTAAAGTTTTATATATAACAAATTATGAAATTTCCTAATTTTCAAGTATTGCCTTTTCAGCCTTAACATTATATAATGTAGTTCTACACAAGCGTGAAGTAAACACACATAATCCATGCCTTTGGAGAGCTGCAGAGAGATTTTACAGTCAACTCACATAAATGTGAGGAGGAGAAAAATCTGTTTTTTCAGGCAAGGTAATGCAAGTCAGTACATCACAACTTCAGCTGACGGTATGCCTTCATTTTTCCTTTTCATCCATTTGTGTGAAAGCTACAAATGCATTTTATTTCCTGGAGATGTTTGACACTACCTCTAGAATAAGTAAGGAAGAGTAAAATTAAATTATGCTATAAGCAAAGCTGTCTAACACTAGCCTGTTTTCTCTGGTGCTAACAATAAATGACAAATAGTTAAGTGGGAGTAAGTGCTAATCATAAGGGAGAAACAATGAGAAGTGATAGGCACAAATGTAGATGGAGAAGCTCGCAAAGAGAGAGGCAAAGGATTTTGTTACTTGACATTGTGCTCAAGAAGTTCTTTGATGTCACCTGTGAGGGGCTAGATCCCTCAGGTGTTGCCACTTTCCTAGCTCCAGCATAGACCTGAGCAGTAAATGAGAATATACGTCTAGCAAGGTGACAAAGCTGGCCCATATGTTTAAAACTAAGCAAATGATTTGTTAGATCAGGCTGCTGTTTTCTTGAAACAGAGCCTCTCTGGCTCATTTGTCTTCATTTCTTTGGAAGGAAGTAAAAAACGCTTTCAAATACTGCCAATGTTACATGATTCCTTTCTATCTCTACTTGTTCTCTCTTCACTATCCTTTCTATAATGGTCACTCTCATGTTATTTTTTTCATTTTCACTTTGCTTGCAGATGTTCCACAACTGTCTCCAAATGTGCCTTTCATGTCCACTAGATGAATAAAATGAATTTTGAATACTTTTGTGGAAGAGACCTGTGAGTTATGGAACCACTCTCCTACTATCACTGGCAGACATAGTTTTTATTTATTTTCATAGTCCCAGGAATTAAGAGCGTTGTCCAAGCTAAGTTCTCGAGCTGTCTTGAAAGGGAAAAACTGAACAGAGAAAGAATTTTCAATGTAAATTCCCCCTATCCTTTCTCTGGCTGTAAAACACTCAAGTGTAATACCTATCCTTTTGCCCCAAAATTAACCCTTTTCAAAGGTATGCTGTCAGCACTCTATGAACTCTGTCCAGTAGAGCTTTCATTTAATGTTGACATGTTCCTTTTAATTATAAAGTAGTAAGTTCATGCATCCAATGTTGCTAATTCCAAATGGTTTGTCAGAACCTGAATTTAATTTCATTTACTGTTCTCAAGATGTAGGATATTCAAGTGTCTTTATTTTACCTTCAGAGTCCTAAAATTTATAGGTCAGATGTGGTGAAAAAAAGACTTATCACTTCAGAAAACTTGCATTAAAAGTTAATTTTCATTCATTTAATCCATAATTTAACATTAATTAGTGTTGTGGTTTGGCCCCAGCCAGCAGCTAAGGATCCACACATCCACTTCCTCACTTCTGCAGTGGGATGTGGGAGAGAGTCAGAATTCAAAAGCAAGATAATTTGGGGGTGAAGTTAAAGACAGCTGAATAAGTGATGGAATGAGGGAAGAAAATACAAGTCATGCAAAGGCAATCACTCACCATCTCCCCCAGGCAGACCAATGCCCAGCCATTCTGCAAGAAATAGACACCTTGGAAGACAAAACCTCCCAGCTTTTATTGCTGAACGTGGTGTTATATGGTATGGGATATGCCTTTGGCTGATTTGGATCAGCTGTCCCAGCTATGTCCCATCTCAACTTCTTGACCACCCCCAGCCTACTCACTGGGGAAACAGACTGAGGAAAAGAAAAAGCTTCAGTGGTGTGCAGGCACATTTCAGCAATAGTCAATGCACTGGTCCTCCACCTTCTGAATTACCTACTCATTTTTGCATGAGAGCAGCATTTTAGCCTTTTGGAAGTTATGCAGATTGAACAGCACATATTCCAAGCACACCTCAAATAAAATCAGAAAAGTGTTTTCATCTTAAGTATATAGATAAAATATTGGACATGTCCACATTTTTCTTCTTGATGGCAAACTTTTCTGTAGGTAAAAATAAATACATAAATAAATAAATAAATAAAGGATAAGAGTAGACCTTTCCACAATGAACTCCACAAGTATTGTCTGAACTAACGGTGTCTAAGAGAATTTTGAATACATCATAATTTTTTAACAATAATCAGTATAAAAGCTTCTTGGAACATGTAAACCATCCTGAAATGACCACTCATCATTTGGTATTTTCCCAGATAAATTTTGTCAGCAAACATTCTGGAGCCTTTATAAATTCTCACATGGTCTCTCTGTTTTCAATAGCATCTTAATGCCCATATAACATGACAATCTGACTCACAAAGTGAATATAAAGATGTATTTACAACAGTCTTGTCTTGTTAAAGTATATAAATAGGTGGTCAGGTTTTCAGGTAGTCTGTATGTTGTTCTTAACATTTTCTTTAGGATTTGAGCACTGGAAATGTGAATTGAAATAATAAAAATTCTAAAGGCAATGAGTTCATGTGGCTTGGAGGGCTAGGCGATTTTTTTGTGCCTGTTTAGCTATCAATGCATGCATTCAGTACCTGCATCAGCAGCCGGATTTTCAGGAAAGACCAACATCCATGGCCTCTGTCAGGTTTGTCTGGCAGCTATTGAGACATCCTGCCACTTCTGAGCATTACTGGTGTGAAGGGGTGCAAGACATGGACTCCTGATGGCTCTTGAACAGGAGACGTTTATTGCCCTTTTTCACTACTACATATACTTTCCCTGTAGCCCCACGCGATGTCCACGTGCCAGAATCTGTCATACAGTTGGTTAGAGACCCTCAGACACGCACCTCGAGCCAGCCAGCAATTGGCCACTGCACAAAGCTCATCTTTAACACTGTAGCCAATTTACTTTATCTCGACCTTGCTCAAGTTTTTGTTTCTACCGCTTGTTTCCTCATTATCTCTAATTCAGGGACATGTGAAACAGCGCAAAGCCACCTGCAAATTCCTTTCCCACACTGGTGTGGCAGTGGGTCAGAAAGCTCCATCTCTTTTTAACATCTGAAGTGGCACATCATTATCCTATCAAGCTTTTTCTTTTTCCTCCTTCTTCTGAATGAAGCAATCACTTACACTGATCTTGTTTCTCTCGTGTTGAAGGATGTTCTTAATTCCATTCTGGTAAATATTAGTGTATTTTAACATTCGTATTACAGAATACAAGTGCAGTGCAATCACTGTATATATAACAGAAGAACAAGAGGAATAAAGGGATACAGCTGTTGGAAATAAGTTATTTCAGTTAAGATATTTTAAGTGTGGCATGATTTTACTGTAAAAGCAATGAATATTATTTCTCTTCCATTGGATAATCGTAGATTAGTCAGAATCTGCACTAACCGTTCCTAAAAAATAAAACCAAGGTATTAATACTTTTTGTCATTATAGCAACTGTTTCTGTAACATATTGGTACATAAGCATTATTGCTAAACTGTCTTGAAAAATCAAGAAGAGTACTCCATATTCAAGCCTAATTATACCAAAAGCAGTGTCAATGACACCACAGTAATCTTGAACAGAACGCTCACAAAAAATTGAGATATTCTTCTGGGACCTTTGATGGTACTAATAAGAGTTTCATCAGATCAAGAGATCTTATTAAAGAGATATGCTGTATATATCTTAAAGACAAACTTTAAGAGCTTATCAGGATCCCAAATGAGAATGGCAATTTCCTTAATGGGATGCTGATTCTTTCCAGACACAGCACACTAATGTTGGAAGTAATATCTTTGTCTCCTAATTTTTGATTGGCTTTCAAATAAGAAATGCAATCCCTGCTACTATAAAAACAAAGAATAACCACTCCTTTAAAGCTTAATCACTTCAAAATTCCTCTAAAATATCTGAACTAAACTACTCTTTACCTTTTTTTTTTTTAAGTCTGGGTTCAGTTTAAATAGAATTTATTGCATGGGATATATAGCTAAATTGGTAGGGATGTATCTGAATTTTAAATCTTCATGTTTCTCTTAGAAGGACGTTTTGTAGCACTCAAGAAAATTCCAGTTTTATCCCAGGATTTATTTTTTTCAATCATGTGCAATATATCTAGCAAAATTTAGGTTATTTGAGGAAATGGAAACTAAACTTCTGCCAGAAGGATAATGACAGGTTATTTTCAGAAAAGAGTCTGAGAAGAAAAAGAGGAAATATGACTTTCTGGGGAGATATCAGTGTTTAAACATCCTTTACTAGTTATTGTGTTCTTGATTCATCGGGTAACAGTCCTCGATCAAATCATTTGTCTGTTTCAGTGATATCCAATCATAAGATCTATTAAAAAATAAAATAAAATAAAATCTAAACATCAAGGCTCTTCTCTTTTTTCCCTTAAGTTGGGTAAGGCTGTATCTGACCTCCACACCAAGAAACCCCAGAGGAGGAAACTGTACAAGAAGAAAACCACAGACAACAGACCTCACTTGGTTGTAGGTGATAGGTCTGCCACTCCAAAGAAAAGTTCTCTTAAGTACCTTTTTATATGAAAACAGGACAGGTCAAATTGATCAGTTTTTCTGGGTGGTTTTGACTGGGAATATATTACTACTAATTAAATAGTCTCTAACTATTAAAATAGGTTCAGAGTTATCTCAGACTACAACATCACTCACTGCTAAATAAAAGCATGCTGAAAGGCATGGATTGGCTTACCTTTCCTCTGCTCAAGAGTAGCTATATTAACAGTAGACAGGGCATGTCCACAGGACATAGTCCATTTTATGCTCCCCTTACCTTAGGATATAAATTGTGTACGTGTGTGAGTTCCAATTCAAAATGTCTGATATGAGGTGAGGACTCTATAAAAAAAGTGATATTTTCATAGCATGAAAAATGATTGTTTTGCATGCATAGCAGCGTATCAACAGGCAAGTGGGCATGTTTGAGAGCATAAATATTGATGGAGGCATGTTGTATGGAGGAAAACAAACATAGTGTGTTTTTATCTCAAAAAAATATTGCTGTTCAGAAGTGTTGGCAAAGTGAAATGCTCTTTGAGCAGTGTTCAAGCAACGTCTTAGGGAAAGCTTTGTGGAACAATCCGCACAGGCAGGAAAGTGAAGTGTCATTTAAGCAGCACAGGTGATGAAATAGTCCAGATACCATTGCTGTGTGTGTTCCCTTAGCAAAAGATTTGTTCAGGCCTTAACAGGTTAAGAGCTGCACAATAGGTATGCCAGAAACAGTATGGCAGCTGCCATACAGGAGACAAGAAAGGGAAGGCTTTCAGAAATGCAGTCCCTAGTGCAATGCCTTACTCTGATTTATCATTTACTGAAGTTACTACAGTCTTCACCACATTCAAACTGCTTTAAAAAATTCTTTGCAGCACCATGAATGTGCTTCAGATAAATGAGGAAAAAAATACAAAGATATCCAAAATACCTTTGCATTTAAACTTTAATTCAGAGAAGGCAATGATTTTTCTATTCCTCCTCATATCTGAAGGCCTGAAAATTAGGGGAATATGCACTAGTGGATGAGAACTTCTAAATTATCTTCATCATCTAGTTACACATAAGAAGACCAAAAGAATTTGGAAATTATGCCTTGTATGAAAGATTAGCTTCTTTTACGTAGCCCAGCATAACAGTACGCTATCTGAGACTGCCATAAGGAACTGCTCTTAAAATACTTGTGATAAGGCTGTGTGGCTATTAATTTGAGAACACATAAGGTGAAGATGCAGCAGCATTTTGACTGCCCTCAAAAATAGCCTGATTTAATTCAAACCAAACAGTAGTAGTCAAGCAATTCATGATTTTATTTTTTATTTTTTGCAATGCCCATGAAGCTATTGACCTGTGACACAGTTTTTGTTAGAAGAACATTTATATTTCATCCTCAAAGTTTCATGTAGTCATTACTCATTAAAATATGAAAGCAAAGCTGATGATCAGAAGAGCACTGCCTGTGTGCATGTTTCTGAACTAGGTATTGAGCAGCTGAAGTGAAAACAGGCTGTTTCCTTCTAATCCCAGTGCTGACTACTTCTAAAAAGAGTCACTGAATGTCTGAGAGGGGAAACAAAATGCAACTCCTTTAAAAATATCTTGGCATAGGAGTGGTCAAAGTTGCAATGAAAAGTGCCACATCTTCAGTTTAGTATTACCTCTGCATTGGTGCCCTTATGGGGCATAAAGACATTCAAATAGGTTAATTCATACTTAGTAAAGTAAAAACTGTAACAGATAGTAAAGTAAAAAAAATAAATTATGAAAGGCTGTATGGTTTGGAGTTTCTTCAATCTTTTATTTTATGCCGGTAGAGCTCTGCTTTCCTCTTCCCTCAGACTTTGTCCTCAGGATGTTCTATAGCTCATCTACTTCTTCAACAGCTTCTTACCAGCTCTCCTGTGTATTTGATGTTGCTTTTTATATTTTTCTTTGTTTTTCCTGGAGTCCCTGTGCATTTTTTTCTGGCATAATGAAAAAAAAAAAAAGTTAGTGTGTTGTTAGTGTGTTAGATTTTCCTTCAGTCTCTACTCAGTTAAAGCATGTGCATATTGATAATGATGGGAAAAATGGCTGTTATCTAATTTGGGGGGGGGGGGGGTTGCTTCGTTCATTTATTTGTTTTTCTGATGGAACAGACATCTTCAGATTAATGTATTTACAGCCCTCCTCAAGCTTTGTACAACCAGCAGTACAGGCAAGATTACAAGCTGGATTTTTGCACTGAGATAACCTATTGAGCTGAACACCTAATACTTACCTGCAGGCTAACGGTATTTCAGATGTGCAGACTCATATGTGCTATATCAAAAGTTTTGCACTCTCTTGTTTGCTGCACACTCACTGACTGTCAGAATGACTATTTACACATTTTTAACTGGTACTCCTAACCTCATTTTATAAACAATCTGCACCCTTTCATGATCTTTACACACTGTGCCTTCTTGCAATCGCTTTTTACAGACAGAAATTTCAAATATATGCAGGTTTAGATAAGTCTTTTTCAAGACTATCAGCTGGGAATAATATAGTAGCCTCTTTTAGAGGCTACTATTTTTTGTCTGTTGTGTACCATTTTCTTAAAAGAGTAAAAGAAATTGGATGAATAAAATGCCCCCACCTTACTTAGCTGGTAACTAAGCCAGTATTATAATAAATACGTGGTCTTTCAAGTGTCCCTCATCAGAAAAGTGTGCAAGAGAAAATCGTTCTGACATTGATCTATAATTAAGTCAAAAGAAGAGTTAACTACAAAAATATATATATATTTTGTTCTGAGAGTACAGGACAGTTCTACAGTCAGTGCTTGATCAGGTGATTCCTCATCTTTATTTTGACCCACTTTAGGAACTGGTGGAGCTTTCCTGCAGTACATTTTTTGCTTATTTGTAGTGGAAGATACAGTTAGAAAGCAATTTTGTTCTTAGACAGTAGGAAGATGTTGTGTAAGCAGAAAGCGATGACAGCTGAAGGTTTTTTATGTGGTTCTGTAATTCACTAATTAGAGAAGATCATCCTAGCAAATAGAACTGCCTCTTGAGATAATGCTTAATGAACATTTCAGTGACTGGATACCTTTAAACTCTGGTCAAGATTGCTGCAGTTCATAAGATTGCATTCAACAAGACTGCATATTATAGCACGCAAATTAGTTTTAGCTTTCATTAAAAAATTTTGAACTGTTTAGCATATTTATATCTCTTGTATTTACATCTGCTGAAATAATTGAATTTGTAACAATTATAAGCCTGTGCAGATCTGTTTAACTATGTGTATTGATTTTTACACTACAACAGTTTTACCTCATTAATAATAGAGTCTTTTGACATAATGCCTCCATGCAGACACTGGTTATCATTCTTTCAAGAATTGTCTGTTTGGGAGATATATCCAGGACACCATACAGTGCAACATGTACAATACTGAATAACTAAATATTAGTAAAACCAGCTTTCTCTGAGCACAGCCAATGGCTTTGGGAAGATTCCTTGCAGAAAACTCCTGCTAGGGCTTTCTGAGGTTAAAAAAAAACTCAGGAGCACTGCCGAAGGTGACTAAACTTTCTTGATGATTTTGATCAATTCCTCTGTTTCTTGGAGAGGAGTGAAGAACAATGCACTGCCCAAATTAAAAACATAATGATATAAAGCTAGTGGCCATTAGTGAGCCAAAACAGCTGTTCTTCTCATCTTCTGGGATGTAGTCTGGGGCTCAGCAGCTGATTGCTGATAATACACCACTTTCAGGAAGAGCGGGGGATTTCTGCTTGTTCATATTATAGAATCACTTTTTAGGACATGAAGATCTTTAACATTGAGGAGCTGAGGATTTTAATGGGCTGGTAGTTGTTGCCATGGTGGAGCCTCACCACATGCTCTATCTTAGCAACAGGCTCTGTAGGATGGTGCATTTAGCAAGCCTTTAGTGAAATAACGGTGGTGTGCTTTATGCTTCATCAAGGGGGTTAAAAAAATAAAAATAAAAAAAAACTTATTAAGTGCAATATATGTAGAAATTTGTCACATCAGAAGCGACTGTTATGGAAATAAGATACTAAAGTAGCTGTTCATTCTTTTATTGTCAGGATAATTGAAATACTTTAAAGAAAAAGCAGTCTTGTGGGTATGGAAGCAATGCTCCTGTTTTAACAGTCAGTTATGCTTCACCTCTTTTCCTCTTGGATTTTTTTTTTGTTGTTTTTTTTTTTTTTCCTTCTACTTCCAGAGCTCCTTATGTCTATACCTTCATGGGTTGAAACAAACTTAGTATTCAGTCAGAAAAGTAACACATTCAAGATAATTTCTTTCCTAACTCATTTTTTAAATTAATTTTCATCATTAAGATTGCCACATTCCTGCAGTTCTTTGGTATGGTTCTGCCCTTCACAGAATTTTGTAATAGAAGACCATATTCACAGAAATATTTGAGAACATAACACTGAGTCCCGATACATTACCCAGGAACCAATAAATTAGGATTTTCAGTGTTTTCACTTGAGCATATGGAACTTAAGAAGCACAAAGAACTTAAATGCAATGAATATATCTGATTTACAGGTGTCTGGCTCCCAGGGTATCACTACATATACATGGTATGTAGAGAGGACACCTAGAAATGTATTACTCAGCAGCTAGCATGCCATTAGCTAGATGTCAGAATTGCTTGAGAGAGATTCCTCTCTACATAAATAGTGCTTCCAGCCTCAACATTACATCAGATTTGAGACTCCTGCTCTATTAACCTCAGTTGCATATGGACATCTTGGCATCCTTTTTGGATTTAGGCCTAAGTACAAGGGTGTTGTTTTACACTGCGTGCTTTGCTAAATGTAAAGTGATGGCAGCAGGAAAACAGTTTGCCTGTGCAGTTTGGCCTCGACAGTAGTATGGAAATGATGTTTGGTTTTCAAGTCCCCATTTGTGCTGGTTTTTGTTTGGTTCGGTTTGGTTTCCTGTCTTTTCACATTAAATCACACTCTCTTGGCCTGTTCTACTTTTCTTTTTATTTTATACTTATATGCTCTACCTTAATCCTGAGGGCTTCATATTTACAAAAGAATTGCTGATGCTAGCTTTGGAATAAAGGAAAAATAGCACATAGCTTTCATATTTTCTTAGATTCACATATTCTTTTAATTAGTAACTGTGGTAACATAAATCATTTCACCAAGCTGGATATTAGGTAGGAAAAAAAAATATTAATTAAAATAGTATTAAGTGTAAATGTTTAAACTTCCCTTATAAAATAAGAAAGGCCAAAAGAGCAAAGAAAGGTAATCACTGGAAATTATTTCCAGTGGAAATTATTCCACTGTCTACCATATGAAGTTATGCTCACTTTACTAAAACCTGCATGAATGCAGCAGGAAGCTATGGGAAGCAGTAAGCAGCACAAAGGAGTTCTTCAAACATGTTTGCACTGTCTGGTTATGCCTTTTGATTCTGGTCTTGCAGATTGCATGTTGTCTGGGGCTATGACTCCTTCACTGGGTGGGATATTCTATTCTTCATGTAATGATAGAGCTGATCTGAGGCTGAGGCCGGGCTGAAGGGGGAAAGGATCTGAATGACTGCACTGTGGGAGCACAGAGCCTGATTTTTCACTGCCTCCTTCCTAGGCACTGGAACATGAGCAAAGCAGGTTGAAATCCAACCTTGCATCATTTCGCAGTCTTTCCCACTTGCTTTGTATATCTGCCAACTTGTAGATTAGAAGATGTTCACACCTGTTCTTTACATGACAGCTTGAGTGATAAGAGGGCTTGGATGAATTAAGACACCTTGCCTGCATTTTGCTGCCTCAGCTTGGCAGAGTGCCTTCTGGGCTTAAGTCTGCGTGCCCCGTGCTGCCTTGAAGCACCTCTCTCATAGCCTTGTTAGGACAGAAGCTTTCCACATTCGTAGCGGATAGAAAAATGAGTAACACATGATCCTCTTTTGCTAGAAGCTTCCTTAAGGCACTTTTTATTCCTTCTGTGAATCATTTTCAGTTCCTTGATTTTTCTCTTTATCTAGCTGTCCTGAGTAGAAAGTTTGCATTCTTGCCTTTTGCTCCCTTTTACAGAGAAGGAGGAGAAAAAAAATACTACCTTTAAGTGGGTTCCTGAGCACACCTGTAGACATAATGGTCATTAAGTTCAATGACTCTTCATTATGCCTAATCTAGTGACCAGTACAGAAAATGACAAAATTCCCCATCCATAGATTGAAAAAAAAAAAAATAAATAAATAAATAAAAATAAAGAGATTCTTTATACAGCTGATTAGAGCTCATTTATTGTACACCAGCAGAATCTCAAATCATCAAAGGAAAGAAATTTGAAAGTTTTTCTCAAAGATACAACCTCTTTCTGCACTTCAGTTCAGGACATTTTGGGTCACTGGTCATTTGCAGTGTTGTCCCCTGGCATTTCTATATATGCAGCTATAAAATTCCATGTAATGTCATTTGAGTGTTGAGCACAAAAAGGTGGATTTTATGGAGCGTGGCTACATTGGTTCCCTTTAGTGGCAGGGCACTGTATATAATTATATATAGTGAACTTGAACTTAGCGTATATGAAGTAGGGAACTGGAAATTATCTTTGAGATTCAGTTTAAACTTAGAATGTCTTGAGAGAATATACTGAGAAGCACTTGTCAGTCTCACAACATCTGCAGCAAGGATGCCTGAACAGAAGGGCAAATTACCATTTCTACTTAGAGCATGAATGTATCACAGAGAGCCAAAGATGTATAGCATTAAGAAACACCTAATAAAATTCAATCTAAATTTGTGTAAACCATTAATCACCACGACTTGAGTTACTTTGGTCAGAATGAGACTTCAACATACTGAAGAAGAGTTTACTGTCTTTGAATTGAAATTAAAATTATGATCCAGTGATCCAAGTCAAATAAATAAAAGTTCTTAGTGAGCAGTGTCTGAAGATAAATAGTTTAGGTTCTGCTTAGAATTTGGCAGCTTTGAAAGTGCATATCTTTTCCTGTTTGGAACGATATAAAAGAGCTGCCATATGTTCTTAAAAAAAAATCTCATGAGAGAGAACTGCAGGCACCACAAGACAGTCAGATCGATTTGCACTGCTCATCAGAGGTGTGGTACAGGAGATCCTTGCCCAAGCTGCTGCTCTGGGGAAGTAACTCAGGAGAAGAGGACAGTAACACCTCTCCTCAGGGGACTGAGTAAGGCAGCTCCTGCTGGGTCTGTGCTGGCCCACATACAGATCAGCCCTGCTCAATGTTCCCACTTGTTGGGACTGCAAAGTGGAGTACAAGAGGGGCATGGACATACCAGAGAGTACTGCAAAGGGCCACTAAAATGCATAAGGAACTTGAGCGTCTTTCATAGGATGAAAGGCTGAGAGAGCTGGGACTGTTCAGCCTGGAAAAGAGAGTGTTTTTTTTTAACTGCCCTTCTTTAGGTATTTATATACTTTAATGAGAAGCCCCTTAAGCAGAGGCAGACTCTTGTCAGTGGTGAGACAATGAGAGGCAACAGGCACAAACTGAAATAAAGTCATTTAATAAAGAAATAAATAAATTACTGTAAGTATGGCTAAACACTGGTGCAAGCTGCTCAGAGAGATTGGGGATACGCAAAAAACAACTGAACACAGTCCGGGACAGCCAACACTAAGTGACTCTACTCTGAGCATGGACTTGGACAAGGAGAGTTCATGAAAATATTTCATGCTAGGAAGAAAGTAGTGTTGTGAGATATTCTATTTTCCTCAGTCTTCTCCAAATTTATGCCCCAGAAGAAAAATACTACATGTGTGGACATTCTGGACATACATACATTTTTCAAGTTGTAAAAAGCAAAAACGTTTGTTACAGCAAGTAGGTAATGGTGAAAATTTTAAGAAATTGCTTCTTAGAGTTAAATGGCAAAGCAGGCTCCAGCAAAAAAAAGGATAATTCACCACTAAACATTCTGGAGCAGGAGAGTTTGTTTAATTTTTAAATTGCTATCATAACCTTTTCTAACAAAAGGTTCAGGGGAGACCTTATTGCTCTCTGCAACTACCTGAAAAGAGGTTGTGGGGAGCTGGGAGTCAGCCTCTTATTGCAGATAACTAGTGATAGGACAAAAGAGAATGGCCTCAAGTTGCTCCAGGGGAAGTTCAGTTTGGAAATTAGGAGAAATTTCTTCTCAGAAAGAGCAGTCAGGCATTGGAATGGGTTGCCAGGGAGGTGGTGGAGTCACTGTCCTTGGGGTGTTTAAGGAAAGGTTGGAGGTGGTGCTTAGGGACATGGTTTAGTGGGTGATAGTGGGGGTAGAGGGATGGTAGAACCAGATGATCTTGGAGGTCTTTTCCAACCTTAATGATTCCATGACTCTATGATGATTCTATTAATAATAATAAATAGATAGATAGATAGATAGATAGATAAATGAAATTAAATTAATAAAATAAAAAAGGTTTCAAATTTTCAAGTCTATTAAATGCATCTTTCCTGTGTCTTAACTTTTTTGTGTTGAAAGTGCCTGAGAGATTTTTTGAATATTCCTTATAGGTTTACCTTTTCCTTGATAGAAATCTAAGTGATGGATGAAACCTTTGTGCTCACATAAATTCTCATATTGCTGTTAGCAGAACATCTGTATGTCAAAGGGAATACCCTGCAGTATGGGTTTGTAGAACTGAGCCTCATGAGACTCGTAAAAAGAAATCCTTTCAGAATGCTGTACAGAAAACTTCTAGGTAATCTTTATTTTATTGAAATCTTCCTTATTTGACATAGCCATGATAATCTCGTCTTCTGAAAGAAACTCACTTATGAGATTTATTATGTCACAGACAAATCATTCTAGCAATTGTTCAAGGTTGTTCTAGGTATGTGGGAGGGTAGAAATATGAACCTCTTTTCCAGTTCATGCAAGTATTTACAAAGATATCTGGTAAAACAAAGGATCCAATGTTACTTCTGAACACTGATATTTAGAAAGTGACCTGTGACAAACTGTTTATGGAATAAGCAGACTGAGAAAAGAGAGACATATAATCCACACACTTTGTAACTTCACCTTGACTTTCCAGGCCACTCTTTTATCTTTACTGTTGGTTACTCTCATTTATTTGCCAACAAGATGAGGCTCCTTCATTTGCCTCTTCCACAGCTACCTTCTCCATATTTTATCACTTGCTTCTTGCTGCAAAGGAAATGCTGCCCGTGCTGCTCTTTGTACCCCAGGGTAGAATCATATATAACAGCATATAAAAAGCAGAACTCCTAGATATTTGGTAGTGTCATAAAATACTCTGAACTTCATTTTCCTACAAATTATTAGTAAAATCCTAGCACTACTGAATAAATGGAATTTTTCCCATCCACCTGAGTACAGATACTCCCATATCCATCAGTTAGATTCATTATTCACAGAAAGACACAACTGTTTAAATCATAAACAATGAGGCATTGACAATTTTGCTAAAAGGCAAATATGCAATAAATAGCAATGACGTGATAAAAAATGTTGATGGCATACTAGTCTTCAAGTTCTCAACCATGTTTTAAGACCATTTTCTTGATTTCATTTGGTTTTTGTTAGGTTTGGAGGGAAGGTGTTAAAATAGGTCTTAAGGTGCTGTAAAGCAAAAACTATCTCTTTAACACAGGATACTTTTATATAAAAGAAAGTGTATTTGTAAAAGGAAAGTAAAGAGGTACATTTTTCTTAATACAGTGTGTGAAAGCAGATTAATTTTATAATAATTAATCATATTTCAGTTTGGTCTTTGGATTATGAATTTCATTACTGAGAATAAGAAAGCTGTTTTTTTTCTGATTAGTGATGACTAATCAAGGCAAAAACTGTAACCCAATGTTAACAAGCAATGGTTTCTCCCCTGTACTACCCAGCAGCAAGGGAACATTTAGAAGAATACAATAATCTAGTTTTAGTATAAATAATAGTGAAATTGCCTAGGAAATGAATCACTGTTCTCAATCTTTTTTTAATAAGAGCTGCTCTCTCCTTGGTACGGTGTGCTCAATTGCCTTCTGTCTTTGCAGGGGTATTTTTTCTTATCAGCTTCAGCTTGTGTATCCAGTTGGAGAAGCTTTACCATTGTTATATTCAGAATGGATGTTTCATTTATTGCATTTTTACTTACTATAAGTAGACCGTTGCACTGATCTGGCATTTGAATTTGGACAAATTATGCTGAATAACAAATACTGCAATTAATCAGAGGCTTCCTTAGGAAGCAAAAAAAGTGTGGATAATCAATCTTCAAACATTCTATCTTACCTTGCAGTTTTGCACTTTTGATTAACAAATGCACTTCAAACCCCTGTTGTGCCTAGAAAACCTATATTTCCAAAGCTATCCAGCAGAAATGGGACAAAATCTCGAAGATCCAGGTTTATTTATACAGACTCCAGCACCTGATGAGTCCAATTGGGATCCAAGAGTCTTTTTAAAATGTGAGTGACCTCTAGAGATAGTTGCATTTCTAGTCTTAACTGTGTGAACTATATTCCTAAATTCAGTAGGTTCCTACAGACAGACCACAATTCACTCCATAATTTTTGTTGAGATGAATTTGGGACCAACAGTTTTGAATTACATTTGCATATCCTAGCTAGTCTCCGGGTTTCAGAAAGTCATTTTAGAAGCCAAAAACTTTGACTTTTGATTAACCCCTGTTGCAATCTACATTCCATTCCTTCTCCTCCAACTCTGGAGAGGAACCTTTATTAAAATTTAAGGTAGCTTTCTTAAGTCAGACTCATGTATCCAAAATTTCCACAGTTAGCACATCAGTTCTGCATTCTAGCTTTTTGTAGGATATGATCTAAACTTAAACTCTTTAGGAAAAAAAAATCATCATGATGTGGAAATTCATCCAAAAAGTGATGGTAGATAATCATAGTCACGTGTCACATAAGTGTAACATTTCTGTTTTAACTTAACCACAACTTTCTTTGAATGTTAAATATATACTTTAAGATTTAGCCTGGACATCATCCAAAAATCCTTAGTTCAAATTTATACTGTTGTTTTTTTTCCTTGTCTATCTCTGCTTATAAAATGGTTGTGAAGTAACCAATTTATATATATCCAGTTAGTCAATTATGATTCATGCTTATCTAATTTGCTTATTACCCTTTTTCAGACTTATACCAGATTTCCATTCTAGCAGTTCGGTCAGACGCAGAAAGAAAATTCACATTACTAACTTAAGATGTAGCATCCTTATCATTCTTTCCTTTAATTAAGAGTACAAAGATAGTAATGACTCTCTTGTCAGGCAGCTGTGACCTCAGGTTCTGTTAGTATTGTGTAATTTTGCTGAAATTGGATTGAATCTTTGACAGTAAATAATGACCTTCACTCAAGAACATTCCAAAGACTTTGTTAATGAGGATCTACAGCTTATTCCTCATGTTAATTTTGCAGTTCTATGTCTTTATTTTCCATGACCTACAATTTCATTTTTTGCCATGCAAGCTACTGCACTTTCCTCATATAATTTTTTTGGGCTGGTTTCTACCACTGATCTTTGTTCTGTAGTTTATGAAAGGGCATCTGAAATAATAGAAAAGCACTGAGCAACAGCATTTCTATTTTATTTGCTTAAAAAACAATAAATGCAAAAGCTTTATTGACTTTTCATTGCTTCACACCATGGCATTAAGCACTGACATTTAATGTTATGGTTCTTACTTACCTGCCTAACCTAGAACAGAACCCCAGTGAAACTGTAGTTATACATTTGTTTAATACCAGATATATCAGTAAAACTAAAGAGATTAGTATTTGGTAATCCTCAAAGTCACTATTACTTAGACTTTTTATGATTCATTCCTCCATTTTCAGTGATAGATTTAGGTAGGTACTGTTTCTCATATGCAGCAAAATACTAAAAAACGATGTAAAATACATTTTACACTGGAATAAAATTTGATTTTTCTTTTAAGCCATGGAAAATGTAATAAGACATATAAGAAAGTGTGACAGACAGAGCGGGGCAGAGGAGCAGAACTCAAAATAATCAGATAGGTCACAGAGCAAAACCTGGTTCTCCCAGTCTGTCAGAATGCTGTAATGACCAGGACAGTAGCTGTCTTCTCCTCCAGTTTTGTTGGTGATTAAAAAAATATATATGTTTAAAAATAAAAACCACAAAGTTGCCCTCAACCTAAGAAATTGCGTGGATGAATTTCATCAAAATGATTCTTCCCAAGAATCTCTTTTTTAGCAGAGCCACATTTTCTGATGCAGTAAAACAGGAAAAATAAAAATTAAAAAAAATAAGTTTGATTAGTCATGTTGTTTTAAATGACCGACCAATTGCTGTGGACTAAATGGTCTGTAAATAATGTTCAGTTCAGATTAATAAGGACCAAATGTCATTGTTGTTTCATAGATACACAGTACTTTTGCTAAATATATCTGTGTCAGTTTAGTTCACCCATTGTGGTGATAGTCATTACAGATGCTAGCAAAGCTAGAAAGGCTTACCAACAGTATCAGAAGAGGGATAAAGAGTTTGGTGGTGTGAGGAGACTGGATGACTGACATTAAGTGGGAAAAATAGACTGTTGCAACACCACACCATCTCTGCAGTCTCCAGCTCACATATCTTGTATGCTGATTCTCCAGCAAAGACTTAATGGGGCAAAGAGGAGACTAACAGCAGCTTGAGCACAGGACACAGGAGCATACTAAGGCATCTGGGATTACCTTCTTATTTGCATTTCATATGTCTGCCCTGGCTACATGTTAAATCCACTCCAGGGAAATCTGGTCTCAGAACTGTGTTTCTGCATCCACCAACAACAACAGAAAATGGGACCTATTTCATGTATCAGACAGAAAACTTTCTCTCAAAATATATGACTGTCCCCTTAGATATTTAATATTTTCTAAGTGGTGTTTTTTATCAGCCTCCTGCACTACATACTTAACACAACAACACTTCAGTTCTCCCTCAGACTCTACTCATTGGAATCCTACTCACTTCTTTTTGTATCACTTCACACCCTCTCTACATCTGAAGCCCACTTGTGTATGCTCTCCTCACACAAGAATGTTTTTAAAAGAAATTAATAAAATCATTTTTCCTTTCAAAATACTGCATTACACCGGTGGACTGTACGATTTACCCCATCATGCCTACACCAATCTTTTCTTTTATCGAGACTCTTTAGAGTGTAGTGGCCAAGGAAACTGAATTGTCATTTTATTCTGGGGTTTTGTTGGTGTTGTTGTTGTTGTTTGTTTGTCTGTTTGTTTTTGTTTTGTTTTGTTTTGTTTTGGCTGGTTGGTTGTTGTTGCTTGTTTTTTTGTACAGTGTAGTGCCAAAGTCCATTGGGTTTCAAATTACTGCCATGATAATATTATTAATAATAATGAAAACACATTAAGTTTTTATTGGAATTTAATTCTGTTTTTCTTTTTCTTATTACTACCCATAGTCCCCAAACTTTAACTCCTGGTTCCACTCAGATGTGTGTTCAGTTTCTGTTAGTCGGTCTGCAAATCAAAGGATATTTTTGGAAGTGTTGAATGATCAGAAGCCTGATGTTTGAACAGGTTCAACACTGGCAGAACACATTCATGATCCCCTGTCACTGAGCATAAATAGAAGAGGCCTATTAAAAAGGATTTATTAAAGATTGTTTGGGGGTATCAAAATAAAAGATGTATTAAAATGAGGAATCGATATGACAGTCCATACTTTATTACCTCTGTAAGACAAGAGGTAACAGGAAAAAACAGTTAGTTTTCTCATGCATTGAATTGAAGGGTTCATGTGCTTCAGTAACTATGCATTTCAGTCAGATCTCAAAGAAGCAGAAAAAAAAAAATCATGATAGAGCCTCTTAGCTCACTCACTCACTTAGATAAATATCTGTCAGAAATCTGATCCAGGGGGAACTTTTCTTCAAATTGCAAGCAAGTTACAGACTCTACATTTAAATAATAATAATTTAAAATATTTTAAAAAATCCTAAAGCAAACTCTGCACCTCAAACCTAACTCGTGTTTGCAAAGTTATAGCTAACTCTGTGCCTGTGCCCATTTTAACCATTTGCTTTGAGTTAACTACTACTACTTTTATGTATGTGATGAAGCGCAAAGTTTGTTCACATTACTAATATTCACATTCTGCCAATAATACAAATTGTTTTAAACAATAATACAGTAACTGTGTTGTTTTGTGTTGTTTTTTTAATTGTTTTGAAGCATTTATGACTTTCTATGTACATTTTTAAATTTTTAAATTAAAACCCTAAAAAGGTACAAACATTCACTTAACTTAGTGATGCCTTATTCCCTTAAGGTTCTTTACTGCAGTATTATCAGCTTAGGGTCAGCCTTCAGCAGTATTTGTATGGGAAAAGGAATTCATCTAAAAGGAATTCATCTGCAGCTAAATTCAGCAGTGGTGGGGAAAAAAAGCAAGACCACAACTGAGGATGTGAAATACAGCAGCGAGATTCAATGGTGTATAGAAAAGTGCCAGAAAGTAACTGATAGACATACTGCACCTTAGTTCTGCTACTCATGAAAAAAAAAAATGCTGTTGATAGCTAATATTTTACAGTAATGTATTGCTGTTGACTTAAATAGCTACACAAGAAAGTCCCTGTTTATTTGGAATTATACACTGAATTAATGAGTTGCAAATTGAAAACCAATCCAGCTTCAATAAATATTATTATGAGCAGCACTGGGTTTACCTACACAAATGTTCAAAGCAAAATTATTCTGTGACTACAATAAAATTTAGAGCACAGTTATGCTCCCTAAAATAAAAGTACTTAAGAAGAAGCTTACCATATGTTTAAAATTATCTGTAGTTGCATTTATGATCTGTGATAACAGTGCATATATTTTCTGGATTGCAGCACTTTAGAGGTTTTCCATTTTATTTTTATAGTGTTAGTGTACAATTCACCTCTAGCAATTTATAGTCAGGCTTTAAAAATTCAAATATTAAAGTAAAGAGTTTCTTTCTATGGCAGTGAGCAGTAATTTAACTTTACATTAAAATGGTGACTTTTTCACTACAGAGAAGCCCAAAATAGCTATTACTGACTAGTTTAATAAACCGTCATTGCACCTCAGTGCAATGACAAATTCCAAGCTCTGAGTCCTGCTCTAGGATTAGCATTGATGTTATTTTCTTAAAAAAAAATAAATAAATAAAAATAAAAAGGAAGTTATGATAAGCTTGTTTATTCATGTATAGGATGGGGCTTTATTCTCTTGTCTGAAATTAACAGAGTAACGTAAGGCCTAGATAATCTGAAGTTTCTGAAAGTGTGTTCCCCTAACCACCCATGCCTTTGCATAGTCTGGTATCACCTCATTCTCTTTTCTCAGGTAACTCTGTACAGAAGAAGCCAGTCAATGAACCTTTTCAAATGACTGACACTGCTTGAAAGTGCTTGTACTCCATAGAAAGATAGCTATTGCCAGAGAGAAAAAAATCATCTGTCTATGGAGATTTAACAAGGCTGTGGCATATGGAGAATTTCAATCAACACAAACCAAGACAGCTCACCCACCCAGTCTGCAAGTCACTCACGTCATAACACTTATGGGCAGGCAGTTGCATGCTAAAAGCTCTCCATAATCAGGCTCCATCACAAGTTGCCATGATCACTCAGCTATTGGCTGCAACAGACTACCTGAGCCATGAAATTCAAGAAACCTCACTATGAGTGTGACCCAGAAGAGTAAACTATGCCGTACAAACCCAATCACTTAGTATTCACTTAGAGATCTTTAGTACTGATTCATTGTTACAAGAGAAAGGAATCATCCTTTATAACCTATTGGTCTAGGAGGTAGATCATTGTGTTTGATGTAGTCAGTTGTCTCAGCTGTCAATGGAGATAAACAGATAGCTTCAGAGAGTAGTTAAATTCTTCTTGAGATAGAGGTCTGAGATAGGTCAGGTGAATCCCTTTCAGGATGCAATTATTTCTTTGTATTGATCATGAAAGAAATCCAAGTTGTGTAGCTCACACCTGCTATCCAGTGTGTACAGATCTAGAAGAATGTAGAGCTGAATCCTGCCAGAGATCTCTGTTGGAGGCAGTGGGAGTTTAATCAGATGTATTCACATTAATACGTCTATGCTGTAGACATCTAGATGTATCAAAATTCCACCTGAGGAATCCAAGGGTGTACCATAGAATCACAGAATCGTAGAATCATTTGGGTTGGAAAAGATCTTCAAGATCATCTGGTCCAACCATCACCCTAACACCAATGTCACCCACTGAACCATGTCGCCAAGCACCACATCCAATCTTTCCTTCAACACCCCCAGGGACAGTGACTCCACCACCTCCCTGGGCAACCCGTTCCAGTGCCTGACTACTACCTTAACAGTAAGACAGAATAACTATGTAAGAAATATACCTTCAAATATAGAGATGTTTCCATGACATTAACTGTTTTAAGATATTTGCTGTGGTTCCTTCAAATATAGAGATGTTTCCATGGCATTAACTGTTTTAAGATATTTGCTGTGGTTAATAGCCTCTGTGTCATAGTGCCTTGGTCTATAAGTATTCAAGAAAGATTCTGATCATTAAGAAGTAGGAATATACAATATTTTTAGATTATAAAATTACAAGATTCTAGAATTGCTATATTTTCTCTTTCAGAAAAAATATTACTTTCATTTGTATTGATAAGAGGTGGTGTGTTTGTTTGTTTGTTTTCTGTCTTTTATTCATTTACTGCTAAGCTGAAAATGACACTAGTTTCTGGGCAAAAAGAGAGAGAAGATATTCCTGATAAAACATCTGAAGTCACTTTAAAATATTTTTGTTGTTGTTGTTTTCATTTTTATTTTAATTTTATTCTTCTGAAATATTCATCCGGTAAAGAATATATTCTGAAATTATGTGGTAAGAAATTTTCTGTGTTCTTGTCTGGGATGAGTTTACAACATGTGATTGAATTATTCCTCAGGAACCTCCCCTCAGGAGCCATCGATAAACTCATGATAATTGAACAGATTGTGTCATATTATACTATGCTGTATTATCAATGGACTTTGAACAAAGATACATGTAGATGTACTTATAGGCACACAATCATGTTCAGTGGAAAAGACTTAAATTCTTGTGCAGACAGCCAGAGGTTCTTTCTTGTGTAAGTTTAATAACTGTATAAACTAAAAGTGAATTATTTTGTCATTACTAATGAATGAGATAAAAAGACATCACTGTCCATCCATGGAGCAGCCTGTCTTCTCTGCTTTTTACCATCATTGAAATTCAGTTCAATATCCAGCTGGAAACTTTTCCCCAGAGCTTATGATTAGGAAAGACAGTATTCTGCCAAAGAGCTATTTAAATCCTCTGTTTCAACTTTATTATGTGATATCAGACAACTTCAGAAATCCTTAAGACCCAGTGTAACACTTCATAATTGTTCTCTGTGAGTTTGAGCACTTTTGTAGTTCTCTGCACAGAAATTCCTCAGACATCCCAAGGGCCAGATTAACACATATATTGATGGAAGTCTTCACCTGCCATAATGCTTAATAGTGCCCCATCAAAATCAGAAAGTGTATTGAGATATTTAGGAGACTATAAATTGTTAAGCCCTTAGGATACAATAGTCACTTAATGTGGCTTTGACTACTTTTTCCCTTCCCTGTCTCATCTAATCCCCCCCTGTGACCCAAAGAGTGTTCATGGTTTTGCATTAGGCTGGTGGTTTTTGTTTTTGTTTTGTTTTGTTTTGTTTTTTCTGTTTTTTGTTGGAAATACACTAAGTACAAAATCTTGGATGTTCTGGACTTTTTTTTTTCTTTTTTTTTTTTTTTTGTATTATAGTTCAATTCCAATATTTGCATGGATCTTTTTTCCATTTTCTTTCCTTTTTACTTTATTCTTCATTTTGGAGACTGTCATACATAACAAACTGTTCTGGTACCTAAAAGGTGCTACTTTAATGAAATTCATTAATTCACTTTAATGAAATGAATTTCGTTTCCAGCTCCTATGATAGATCCAAAGTACAGAGAAGTATGTGAGTTTTCTGATGAACAATTACTATTTTATATAAATAAAATCAGTGATGAAAATTCTGCATTCTCAAACTTTTGTGAATCAGAGTAGCTATAACTGTTTAAATGTTGTGAAATCAGGGTCCTGATCTTAAGTCACATTAAATTCCTGTTGGTTCAGTGGGTTAAGTTCCCTGTTAAGACAGATATTAGCACATGTGTATTTCTGCCAGTGTGTATAGCTACCAGAAGAGCCAAGGTCCTCAGGTGGCTGACTAAATAAACCTAAAACTTTCCAAATCAAGTCCAAAGTGATTTGGTCCCAAAGACAAGAGGTAAAATAAGAAGGAGTTCCCAGGAGCCCTGCCAACTCTGTAGAGTTGCTGCTGTTTTGTTCCAGGATCTAAACAATAGATGTTATTTGTTGGTCACCTTTCCGTTCCTGTTGTGGTTTAGCCCCGTCAGGCAGCTCAGTCCCACACATCTGCTCACTCACTCTCCCCAGGTGGATGGGGGAGAGAATCAGAAAGGTAAAAGTGCAAGAACTCATGGGTGCTCCTGGTGCACCCCCAGCCTCCTCGCTGGCAGGGCAGCGTAAGAACCAGAAGAGTCCTTGGCTCCATGCAAGCACTACTTTTCAACAACTAAAAACGTTGGTGTGATATCATTATTTTCATCAGAAATCCAAAACACAGCATCATATGAGCCTTTCCAAAGAAAATTAACTCTATCCTAGACAAAACCATGACACCTCCTCTGCACTCTTCTTCCCCAGAGAACATGAAAGCTCAGATATGCCTCAACATCCCTCCCCCACTGAAATTAAGACAAAGGTTTACTCTTGGCTTCAGTGGGACTTGGCCTTTGCTTTCCAGCATCCAGATTTAGATCTGCTGTCAGTCTTTGAAATATGACTCTTTTTTCCTGCATTGATGATCCTTTTTTTCCTCAGTGCTGATTGCAGACTGTTTTAGTGACATTTCATTACAGAGTCAGAAGGACATTTCCTCTGAGAGGCTTTTTCTTTGTGTGTTTACGTTCCAGAATCACTGAGTAGACAGTAAAGATAAAGATGCAGAAAGTAGCTGAAGGCTAGCTTGAACTGGATATTGCTGAAAGTCACATCTCCCCTTGCCTGAGTTGCACATCTTTGTTTAAAGTAAAATTCTTAAAACTCTAGTCTGGCACTGGTAATGGAAAAAAAAAATAAAAGGAAAGGGAAAGAGAATGGAACGGGAAGGGAAAGAAAAGGAAAAGGAAAAGGGAAGGGAAATCTGAATGCATTGGTATTAAAAACATATATAAAAACAATGCTGCAAACTGGAGCTGTCTGTCTGCTATCAAAAGCAGGCAAAAGTGTTTGGACAGTCACACCAGGTAAAGAGCCTGCTGCAGCAGCTACTTTTATGGCTCTCACTGCTGCTCCTTGAAGAAATCATTATGTAAAACTTGCTTCATTCTGCTTTTATACATTTTTTCTTTTTTTTTTCTTTTTTTTCTTTTTCCCAGCTAAACTGCAGCTCTGACATATTTTCTATTTATACAGTTTTTCTTTCTACTAAGACAAACTGATCTGGTTTTCCTGTATCTGTAGTCCCAGACACATGGGTATCTAGAGAGAATTCAAGGGACCAGGTTTAACCGAATAGCAATATTACAATTTAATTAATTTGCTGTCTATCAAGCATTAAATCTGACCATGCAGTTCCTTTCTGACTGGCTGCCAGCTGGCAGAACTCAGCTGTCTGCTCTCAGCCCACTGCCCTGTGTCCTTTCACAGCTAGCCTGTTCTGAAGACACCTTACCTTCTTTCCAATTTTAAGGTTAACAGACTGAGGAAAGATGATTATATCAGGCATTAAGAGCTCATCTCCTTTCTTGGCTTCTCTAGGGAATGCATTCTTCCAGATTCACTTCTGTCAGCTAACAAAGTCTCTCTTATCAAAGACCTCCCAGACATGAATGATGACCTTGAGTTCCCCTATGGCTCATTATAGCTTGTGGCTTCTCCTCTCTCCTACTGTATGTCTTAGATTTATAATAGGGTGTTTGGAAGGGTTGTGAGCCTGTGGCTTGGAAGGTAAATGGAGTAGATGTTATATTACAACATTGTCTTAATCGGGGCAAGGAGGGAAATGGGACGACAGGAAAGGATTCAGTGGCCCAGGAAATTCCTTTCCACTTGAACACACCTCTATCAGGTAACTGCCTGTCATGAGCAATAAAACAGACAGGACAACAGGGGTCTAGACTTAAGTTACCACAGTTTAGCAGCTTTTCAGTGCTTGTTATAGAGTGATATAATGGAAAAATCTATTTTTTATTATCAGGACATCATGTTGTGACCAGGAGAGCATTACTGTGACCAGTAATATCCCTTAGAGTTAATAAATACTTCAGTGGACAGAATAATGTGAGACTTCTTAGACTTTCTCTTCTGCCCTAACATTCTGATGCTTGTCTAAGGTTGTTTTATCAAATACTCTCAAATGGAAGACCCTATAATTCATGGTAGAAAAATATCTTATATCAGTCAAATGTCTCTGTACCAGCCCAGAGCTTTTGATCTGGTCTGCAGATAGATTTACAAAAACACAAAATCATAAATTAATTTCAGTACATAAGTTGATACAAATAGTAGTTCCAGTAATGAGATTGTTGTAGCTTTGATAGTTATCTCAAATATTCACATAACGGAACATTTGGCTTAATGATTAGTGAAAACTAGATATTGTTCCTGTTTGCCTCCTTTGGAAAGTAAAAATTGTTCACTTATTCAGAAACAAAACCATGATCTCTCAGCAATCCCCTGGCTGATGTGTTTCCAGCAAAAGTGTTTGGGTCACATATTATTCCAGATGTTACAGAGCATATGTGTATAAGCATAGCACAGCAGAGAAGATTTGTACAATATGTCACAAATAACTAGGGAAGACTTAAAATGTCATCACAGGATATCCTTTGACCTTTTTGATTTCATCATTAAAATATTTTAAATGTCTTCTTTTTTGGAAAGCTTTTGTTACAAAGTTGACTAGATATTTTATTTCCTCAATATTTGAGAAAGGACACATTTTTTTGTAGAATTATAAATACTCCTAGAAAACTCCAAGATTCATTAGTGTCATGGTGCTTAGGTAGCTAGTAAATTCATCACATGCTCCAAAAAGGACATCTGTCTTCCTTTTAGGCACACTCAACTTAATTTGCATCTCATCATATCATGACACTCCAAAATACCAAAAGCAGAAATATCACTGAATAGAACCCCAAATCAAAGCAAATCTAACCCCATTTCAGTTCTTCCCCAGCTACAAATTCCTAGGAATGTAACACTGCTTTGCCAAGTGCTGGAAGGTCAGGTTATTGCTACATATTTTAAACAATATTAGGTAGCATGTGCTGTAGCTAGTACATATAATCCATCATTTTGGTCTGTAAAGATTCAATCTGTAAAGATTTTGGCCTGTAAGATTTAGTTGAGTTAACTTTGCTTAACTAACTAGCCTATTTTCCGAGATATCTGCAACAATGTGAGAAAAAGAAACTGTCTTTGAAACCACCAGCTCAGAAAGGGAGCCTCATTCATCTCATTATATAAGAGCCTGTATCATTATCTTCCATGTGTATGCATGATCTTCCAAGATATGATCGGTAACATGAGCCATTCATCCTAAAATAAAGATAAGCTTACATAGCCTACTGATGTATTCTGTGGACAGGGAATTATAGAGTTCTATTTTTAAAAAGGCTGAGGTAATTGAAGTTGTAAGCAATTAAAAAAAAATAGCTATGAGTTAAATTTTTTACTAATTTTTTTTTTTGAGGGGTGGGGGGGTTGCTTTGCTTTTTAAGAAAAAGCTAACAGAATGGACATAACTGTACTGGTACGGACTTTGTTCATGTTTTAGGGGTACTCTTGCAGTCCCTTTGAGACCATAGCAACACCTAGACCGAGTTAAGGGGTTTGGACCTGGCAATATGGCCCAAAAATTACAGGGATGTTTTGTTACCTACAAGCATGCATATGTAACTGCACAGTCCTAATACCTTTTGGCTACATTATCAACCCTATTCACCATCTGTGTTATCTGGCCCAACTGAGCAGACACCTATAAATCCTTTCCTCTAGGGATCAACAGTTTATTTAAAAAATGATGGAAAATTACATCTTCAGAAGAAAGAAGCGTGTGACTGTGCAAGGGAAATTTTCCTATAGAAAACCGTCACCTTTTCTCCCCCCCTCAACCATAACAGATGTATTTCTAACGCAGAGAAGCCCAGATTCCTCCTTCATCTCCTCATTTTTTCTTTTCCTTGCCAATCAACTCTCAATAACAGCAGTTGCCTTCCGTCCTGAGTCACTGTAGTAAATTGAGGTTTAAAATCTTTTAATAGTTCCTAAGATTGAACCATTTTTAACCAGATAAAAGTAAGGAGATTTTTTTCTATTAACAACAAAAACTTCATATTGTGTCCTCAAAAAATAAAAATCCATTCTTGCTAGTTCTTTTAGCAAATGCTATCATCTATGTAGAGGCATTCATTCTAGAAAGTGTAGCAGAGGTAGACTGGAATACTTATGGCATTTATTTAAAAAATAAATAAATAAATAACTATATGTTTATAGTAAAAGGAAATCCAAAAATCCAAGACTAGATATTTTATATTTTTCCTATTATGCAAATGAGTTTAATAGTTTGAGCACCTATTCCTAGAATATAAGCAAATTAAATATTTATTATATTTCCAGATCTGATTTTGATCCTATCTTTATGCACAAATGAGTCTAGTGAAGCCTATGAAGTGTCACAAAAGGAAAACTAGAACAGATGAAATAAGTTTAGCTTTGCCCCCAGTTCCCACCATTCACCTTAGAATCTGTTCACACTAAATTGCATCCATAATATCCACAAGATAAAACTATAAATTTAAGAAAAGCAGGCTCCAGATGAATGACATCTGGAAATGTTTAATAACCCCTTGAATCTGAATGAAAAATAAAGCTTCATATAAAACACTTTAGCTTAGTTGAGTTGACTTGCTGCTTAAGTGCCCTGAGTGAAACAGTTCTTCTACAGGTGTGAACTTTAAAGTATTTTCCCTAACCATGGCATATATTGATAGCTACTCTGCACCATTGGCCACTGTCCAAACATCTTAATATTTACATTTAAGACTTTTTCATTGGTAATGGTATAGAAATTGTTCTAAATGAATTCCTATGGACCAGGCTCTAAACTGTATACACGCAGCATCTGACTCTCTTGGAGCAATTATTTTTATTAACGTTGGAAGAAATTGGCTTAATTTTGGTAATTAAACCAGTCATATTTCAAATATGGTTACTGGCCATTAGCACAAATTACCTTGTATTGAGTACATTTACATAACATATTTTTTTGCCAGGAAAATCTATTACGAGAAACATGGTGTTTACTAGGTTATTTAGGGTATGAAGAGCAGCATCAAAAGGTCGTTTTATGTAAATTAAATGAAATTTATTTAATGTAACTGGGATAATCATTCTCTGATAACCAATAAAACAATAGACTAGTAATGTGCAGATGAGTCACAATTCCAATCTGAACCTTGTTGCAGCAGCAAGCTGAGTGATTACTTTGTAAACATAAGATGATTTGAAAATTGCCCACTGAAGCTGAAAAGGTCAATAAGAAAGAGCATGCTCTGAAATTTGATTTGTTACTGGATCATTCTATCTTGATATCTGCAGTGCAAATAGCTTTTAAAGATTATTGTATTATTAGGTTTCAAGCAATGTTAAGATCTTTAATAAAGCTTTCTAGTAATGACAGAATTTTGGAAAGTAAACAATGCAGATAAAAAGATGTGTCTTACATAAGGACTTCTTAAATCATGCCAAACAAAATATCCTAATAAATGATACAAGCAATGGAACTGGTCCAGTATGAGTCAGAGCCACTGGGATCCTTTCCATTCAATTTAGTGGATGTTGGATCAAGCTCATTTACAATTTGGGAGCAATGTTAGACAGTAGCAATATTAAATCAGTCGAGGCAGTTGACATATTTTAACTAAGCCAGCCAGGCACCTAGGCTGATAGGAAACAATTCAAAACCAAACAAGCAAAAAAGCCATCAAAACAGAGACCTGATTTCTGATTTCTGTGCCTCTATTTTAAAGAGAAAATTTAATTTCATTCACATCTTAAAATACTTATGAATTCACCCTTTATTAGGGAAACTATATACAATGGCTTATCCTTCCAGCAGAGACATTTCTGCATTTCATTTACTTTGCTTCTGAAACAACATATAATCTGAAATGCTTGACCTGACCCTTTTGCTTTTTTCTTGTCTGGAATATTACATGTTATATAGCATCAAATTGCCTCTGTCCCCGCATGATTAAGTAATGTAATTTGAAATACTTAGACACATTACTTGAAAAATTAAGATATGGCATTCTAAATGGATAACATTACTATAAAAATAGCTTAGTTTTTACACAGTTTTTTGAACCAAAATTATAAATCATATCATTTTGTCAGAGCTAGCATAGTTACACTAATTTAATTAGTAATCACGGTATCTCAATTATCCTTGCGAAGAGAGATATATAACAAAATTAGAAGTGTTTCCTTTCTGTGAAAGGCAGAACAGTGTAAGAGCATAACAACTTCTTTCTTGCAACTAATCAATTCTATCAAAATTTATAGAGTTAATGTAATAAAAGGGCAAAGGTAAGAAAAAAAGATCATAAAGTAATGAAACCAATAATATTAACAGAGTATTAGGGAAATCAATTATTAAGGAGATATAAAGGTTAACTGCCCATGAAATGAACATACTAATTCAATGTTATTTTATGATGTACTTACAGTTTGTTTCTAAATTCATTTGAGTGAATCATGAGAAAATCTACTTACTCTTATTTGTGTTGCATTAAAAAATACCCATTTGCAGATCAGATTTATGGTAGGTATATAAGGTGGTGATTCTCACAGCACACTACATTTGTCAGGGTAGAAGTATATCCATATAACTACCTTAAATCTGAACTGCTTTTCTCTCTTTTTGATATCCAGATAGCCCAAGTCAATTTTGCTCTTAATTAGGTACCCAGTCTTGTGTGAGGTGGATCCAGGCCCAAGCTCTAAAGCCTCTAACACCTCCACCTAAGAACTATATGCTCACAGGGAGCTGATCACCCTCCTTGCTGCAATGAGCAGACTGAAATACTTGCAGATACAATTAAAGGGTCCTTAAGTAAACTTATTCTCCTGGGTGAAAACTGAAATTAGAATCATAGAATCATTAGGGTTGGAAAAGACCTCCAAGGTCATCTGGTCTAACCATCCCCTTACTACCAATGTCACCCACTAAACCATGTCCCTAAGCACCACATCCAACATTTCCTTGAACACCCCCATGTACGGTGACTACACCACTTCCCTGGGCAACCTGTTCCAATGCCTTACTATTTTTTCTGAGAAGAAATTTCTCCCGATTTCCAACCTAAACCTCCCTTGGCACAACTTGAGGCCATTCCTTCTAGTCCTATCATTAGTTATCTGTGAGAAGAAACTATTCATCCAGGTTAATATTATCCCTTCGGGACAAGAATACCAACATACTTAGTTGGTTAATTGTGGTTTTTTGGTTCATTTTCACTTTAGATGTTATCTCAGATTTGTGAAGATTGACTCAAAGAGATAATACATACTAAATTTGGAAAGCAGAAATTATAAAATATCCTTGCTGGATTTATGAGTAATTGAAGGGTACAAACAACTCTTCTGTCTTCTACCTGGCTTCACAGGATCATTCAAATTGGAAAGGACCTCCAGTCCTCCTCCAGCCTCCTGCTCAAAGCACAGTCAACTCTGAGATTACACCAAACTGATTAGGGCTTTATATGGCATCATTGTACATGTGTAACACATTGAAGATATTTCTATCTCTCAAAATACATTTCAGCTGTGAATTCCCCTTTTTAAAATCTATGTATTATAAAATAACAATATTATGGATTAATGAAGAAAAATAAGAAGGTGTACATTTTAATATAGTTAGCATACATGTAAGTAGATTGATAGATATACACATATAAAATAAATCAGTACAGTGGCAGTTCATGGGTTTGATTTTAATCAGTAGCCAACTGCACTTGTCCTGGAATCTGGCCTTGAACATCAAGCTTTTCCGGTTGCTGATCTCAGGTAAGGACTAAGTGTGGCTGAGTGCTATCTGAAGGAAATGGTATGGGGTATAGTGTACACACATAATGAACCATAGCAGGTAACAGGCAGCAAAAAGGCAGGAACTGTTGCTAAATGGGGTGTGAAAGGCAAGACTATCATCTCTGACCAAGTAAAAGGTGTACTTGCTGTGCCTTCTCTGTTGTCTATGGTTGTTTAGCTGGGTACTTCCAGAAACTTAGGCTTCCTGAATCTGTTTTCTCCAAAGTTCTATAGTGCTGGGGTTTTTGATAGCTTGCATCCAATCTTTTCTTTCTCAAAAATAAGATTAATACTGACAAAGTAGTGTTTAAAGAGGGCCTGAGTGTATAGTATACCTTTGCCATATATAAACTAAATGAGCATGGTGAAACACTGGAACAGGTTGCCCAGAGAAGCTGTGGATGCCCCACCTCTGGAGGTGTTCAAGTCCAGGCTGGATGGGGCTTTGAGCAACCTGGTCTGGTGGGAGGTGTCCCTGCCCATGGCAGGCGGGATGGAATTAAAAAATCTTTAAGGTCCCTTCCAACTCAAACCATTCTGTGATTCTATGATTAAATGATTGCTTTGGCTTGCCTGTGTTTTACTCATGTACTTGAGAAATATAAACGGAATGAGCTCTTGTGCCTTCGGGTTGAGTGAAGCAAACATACTATGGGTTAGTGACAATTTTGAGATGCCCATAATTGCAAATGGACCGACTTTCTGTGCATTGCCCACTAACAACAGCACACATTGAAACTGACTGGCTTCATCTGCTATTTCATAACATGTAATAGTACAGAGTTGCACCCTCCCAATGGCCATGTGTCTGGCAGCATGACTGCTTTCATTGTTTTTCTCTCACTCTGAATCTTGTGACAAAGCACAACTTTCCAGCTTGTACCACCTTTTCAGTTTCTACTCTTCCTGCATCTCCTCTTCCTCCATGATCTTGCAGCCACCTCCCTCAGGAGATGTCAGGAAAGTATTTCTTTTTTCCTTCCCTTCTCTCTCCCTTCTTATTGAGAGGAACTGGAGCTGGAAACCATTTAATCTCTCAGTCTGTTCACCTCTGTGCTTCCTGATTTGTGAGCATTTTCTCACTCAGCTCTGGCAGTAAGAGACATTTGTCGAGCTCAGCAGAGAGTCACAGCATATCAATGTACCACTTCTGGAGTACAATGGTAAGGCATTCACCCCAGAGTGAAGTTGCCCCTCACTATCTATCTGCTGTGAGAAATCACTTGATTTGTATCCTATGACAGGATACAAATCCTGTGACAGGATCCTCAACTACTATAACCATTTACCACTTCTTCAGTATTGTTTTGTTTCTGGAGGGGATTATCACAGAAGTTTCCTTTGCCTTCACCTCTGTCTCTGCCCAGATCTCATTCTGTTTGGTTCAAACCACATCCCTGAGCTGTGCTTCTTGACCAAAAAAAAAAAAAAAACAGGCGAGTTCCTTATGGGAATTAAGGATAATCTAGTTTCTGACAGGAACAAGTTTTTCAAATCTGACTCCTTCCTGCTACTGTCTAAGCCACAGAAAGCCTGCAGTAGTCTGCATAATTCCCTCTCCTACTGCGTAAAGTGTAGAAATCATTAGGTCTTTGAAAATTGATACAGTGTGATTTGCAAGAGCTCATCTTCAGCCAGTTACTTCCCTGTTGGTCATTACTTGCAAACAGATTTACAAATCTGATGGTGCCCTTTCCCACTTTACAACAGTGGGAGAGCAACACTGGATCTTTGCCCTCTAAACCTTTTAGGTTCTGGCCTAAAACAGAACTTGCAAGGTCTTTCCTGCAAGCACAAAGTGAGAACAGAGTGCTCTTCTTCCTTTGCAAGCCCTTGCAACCTTACTTTTTTATGACTGAATTACACAAGATATTGTAGTGTATCAGAGATCTGCTGGAGCCAGAGAAACAGTCAGCTCAGTTAGCACTTTTCATCAAAGGCTGTATTCCCAACATGAAAGCTTCTAGGTCTGATAGTAGTTTCCCTGCTATCCCCGTTTTTGCAGCAGTGACAGGTGGATTGCACAGGCACAGATGTCTGGCATCTGGTTTTAAATGTGCTCATCTATTCACATTTGAGTGAGACATGCATCCCAATGAACTGGATTCAAAAAGAGCAACACTGAATGGAAAGACTGAAATTTCTTCCCATTTCATACTGCCACTGCCAGTTGCAGAGATCACTGTTTTTTATACAACATCAAGGAGGTGGCACAGGCAAGCTCTGGCTGGTGGAGTTGAGTGCTACATCCTCTAAAGTGAGACCCCTAGAAGAGAAAAGCTGTGTGTCTCTCCAATCTTCTAAACCAGCAGCAGCAGAAAAGTAAATTAATGTCAAGAGAATGGATCCTTTGAAAGGCGGCATCTTTCAGTCCCCACTTAACTAATCTCTAATATAATCTGGCATATGACCTCTGAGAGATTGTCAGTTATCAGTCTTCTTGGATTAGCTGACAAAAAAATGGATACTTTTTCCAGTAGTTTTGAGGGTGGTGTTTTTTTGTTTTGTTTTGTTGTTGTTTTAAAGTACTAATGAAAGTTTTTTCATTTGAAGTTGGAGGGATTCTACAAAAATCCTGAAATCCAATTTTTCTCGACAAGTTTTTCACCTTTCAAAAAGTGCTTCAATGGCAGGTAAAAACTTGATAAAAATGAAGACATTTCTACTGTCATTGAAATGTCTTAGAGGAAGAAAAATAAAACTTTCCTACATCTCTTCTGTTTGATTATTTCACACAGAATATTTAAACCTTCCTTTTTTGTGTTTTTTTTTCTAAGAAAGTATGACATAGACCTATTGTAGACATTTCAAAAATAAATGTACAAAGTTGTCTATTTAATTTCCAGCTGATAAAAATGTGTACTTGCTATTACAATGGAGAACGACTGCAAAACCTAAAGTGGAAGGTGTTCCACTGTTTACATTTTATAGCAGGATTTTGTTTTACACACACAAGAAAAACAAGAAAAATATTTAATGTATTACAATTTGCGGAATAAAAAGAATACAAACTGGTAATTTTTAGGTATCGCAGTCAAATATCAGATTTGGACAAAGGCTAGCACTACCCAGAGAATGATTCATCTCCTTAAACTTCTTCAGCCATATAAAAAATGTGTCTAGTCATAGGTGGCCACCTGGGATGCTTTCACAATCAATGGAGAAAGACAGGTGCCTAAGACTGCTGAGATTAATCATCCTCTGGAAGTGTCTGCACCACTACTTCTTCATTGTCTGTAGAGAGGGTTTAAATAACAGTCTTGTACTAGATACAACTTTTAGAAAATTAATCTTATCAGAAAGAGCAAGCAGTTAATATGCAGAGTACCAAATAGCTATTACAAGCAAAATTTTTATTTTTAATATTGCAATATCAGGTTGCCCTAAAAAATCTTCCTTGATATCCTTTGCAGTTGAAGCCAGGGGAAGTTTATGTGACAGAATGTTCTGTTTTTTCCCATAATAAGAAGAGTTTATACCTGCCAACATTCTAATGAAGAAAATGGTAGAAATTCAAAGTATTCATAAAACCATCTGTACATGTGCTCCAATCCAGTCTACACTGTATGTGCACGGATCAGCTCCTGTCTGTAAGTTTGAAACAAGGCTATTGTCCATGTGGATTTGTATCTGTCTATATTGCATTCGAAGTGTCCAAGTTGTGTTTGATTTGCTGCACAGAGAACATGGAGCTACTTTGGGCACAGATAGTGTCTGCTTGTTTCAGATTCCTAGATGACCAGAGACCACTGCACAGTAGGGAATCTGGTAGGTTGATGTTGAAAATTATCAGATGGCACATTACTGCTAAATGCAATAAAACTGACAGTATTTATATATATATA
Organism: Cygnus atratus; assembly: GCF_013377495.2. Lineage (NCBI taxonomy): Eukaryota > Metazoa > Chordata > Aves > Anseriformes > Anatidae > Cygnus > Cygnus atratus. Next base: position 154,785,661 of record NC_066362.1, on the reverse strand, counting down.
ATATATATATAATATATATAATATATATAAAACATGACATCTCATGAAAGATAAATTTCTATCATTAAATAAGATATCTGTTTGAGTAAAAAAAATGTGAAAAGAAACTACTAGTAGGGCACTGAAACAAGATCAGCCATGTACTGAAAGTATATACAGTCTGATAAGAGCTGCAAGCAGTGGCACACAGCTGAGATACATGTGGAATATGGACGGTGAACCTTTGCTTCTATGAATCCAGGAGGAATAAATACATTAAAAATAAATAAATAAATAAATAATCTTTTAGCTTTTATCTGAGTAGAGTTTAGGTGCCAAGAAGACATGGACACAGAAAATCTATGCATATTCAGTCATTTTGCAAAATTACATCCTGTAAAGCCAGTGCAGGTCTGGCATTTCAAGATCACACTAAGGTCATTCCATAACACTGCACAAAATGCATAGTACCTAAGCCACTCTCAAATAAGCTAATTTCAATAGCTACGACCAATTCAATATATTGTAAATCCCAGGTGTAATGACTTGTCCTAAAACAATTACTCTAAATTGCTTGGTGGTCATTGCTGGGATTCACCAGGTGACTGCAGTCATCTATACAAGACAATTCATTCTACCGATATGGGAAGGTGTATTAAACATGGAAGCAGAGGAATACTCATGAAGTATGGTTCAGTGTGCTAGCCTGCTTTCTGCCCACCCAACAAGTCTCATGAAGTAGGTTATGATTGCAAAGCAGATGGCACAGGAAGCTACAGTGGAGTGGACCTCTGCGCTCAAGAGATGGCAACAATAGGATGCAAGAAAATCATCAATGTCCTTGTGGACTTGGGAGCACAGCAGGAAGGTTTCCAGAGATAGCTGCTAGGGGTCAGGCCACCACAGTAACAGTCAGCATGTCATGGAAATTCAGCACCAGCTGAGTAACTTTCAGAAATGAGCTCTGTATACATTCCTTCTTTATTTGATCTAAACCTTTAAGGAAAAATGTCCCTGTTCTTTCAGAAAGTTGGATTCAGATCCAGATTTACAGCTTAAGATGATCTTCATAAGCTGTTCCCTTGTCTTTTTGCAGCTTGTTGCAAAGGGTATGTCAGACTTCCTTACTCCAGAATAATTTTTTCTCCATGTTATTCCTATTCAGTTCTTGGCAAGACCCTAATATGTTCCTATATATCTACTGTTTTCCTTAATTCTAACTGCATTAGTTGCTTTTTCCTTTGTGACAGCTACTTTTTGTCATATCCTGATAGAAATAAAGTCAACAGGGGGGTCATACTAATAAAGAGTGAGTTTTGAATGTTGTCACTAATGTTATATTCATGTAGAGGCATACCCAAGATGTTTTGGACAGTTTGCAGACCAATGTTTCTTATCTAGTTTCAAGTGAAGGACCAGTTAATCTTTCCTGAAAACACATGCTGAGACCAACTCACTGTTGTTTGTGGGAGGCAGTGAAAGGAGAGATAATAAATAAAATAATGAAAAATTAACTAAATGCAAATTATTTTATAAAAACGTGGTGATACTAATTACAAAGATTTTAATTGCTAGTATTGGTAATAAGAAAAATAATTAGCAATGGAATTATGCCTGAGGATAAATACCAACAGCAGTCAAATGTTATCTCATGAGTCTATCAGCTCAAAAGATAAGACTTAGGATAAACGTTGGATATTCAGCTATTATTTTATTTTCTCCCTTTGTGTTTCCCTACTTGTTTGCATGATGTGAGATACTAAAGCAACTATATTTGTGGTTAGATGATAGAACATCTACTCATGTAATTTGATATGCAGATTGAGAGGATAAAGATACAATCCCTGTCTCAATAAATAAAAGATTTACATTCTAGTCATGTAGCAAGTGGGAGGGTATAAGGCATCATGTGCTTTGTAAATACTTTGAAATTACCTTTTGAGTGCAGTACTATTTGCATAACAAATTTCTGAAATGATTTTTCATAGATACAAATTCACAGCTCCTCCATCTAAAACTAGTTCAGTAGGACATATGAGTGCTCTCATTTTATGAAGTTTGAATGCTTGTATTACAAACACAAATATATTTTATTTATTTAGAGTTTTAGCTTCTTATGACAGGGGTTTTCTATCGCAATGTGTTCATAAACTGCTTAGCAAAGCAGCGCTTCAGTCTTATATGGAACAAATATCTACAACTATTATATTAGAAATATTTTTTGCAGATATTCAAATATGTACTATTCCCTGAAAATTATCAGAGGTTGATCCACACTTCTAGGTTTGACTTTTGTCTCAAAATTGGCTGTGTTCCTGTTCTTCTCTATATGGTTTGTTGTACCAGACTTTGGACTACTACCTCTGAAAATATTTGCCTCTCCCTATGTTTAGCGGATTAGGCACTTTGAGAACTGAAACATTAATGTAAGATTATATTTTACAAAATTTATGCTAATCCATATTCGAATTAGAACCACTGGTCCTGAAATTATCAAGTTTTCAGAAACGCAGTATATTAAAAGTTACTGTGATCAACTAAAAAGTAAATTCTGGAAAATAATATAAAGAAACTTACATGTAAGGTGACATGGAACTGAATCTTTAAGTAACATATTTTAAAGATTTAGTTCTTGAAATTTTCATTAAGGGATAAAACAATCTTGAAAATTATTATAATAGACATTCCAGAATGATAATAAAAAGATGTTAAAAATAACTAGATAACCTGCATTATACGTCTGTCTCCACTGAATACATATGGAGTACAGGAAGACCAACTCAGACGTTTACAGCATAGATGTCACAAGATGAAATGAAGCCCAGCTTAAACTACATTTCCTGTAAATATTTTCTAAATAAATCAATGACTGGATACTCCCATTCCTTGAAAAGTTTAGTCCCTTTCCACAGAATGGAAACAAAATGGCCACTTATATTAACTGTATCCAAAGATGATCCATAATATGCAGGATAGCATAATATCAAACCCCAGATCTGCAGTCAGCAGATCACTGCTAGGAGGAGCAACACATTGGGAGAAGAAAAGAACAGCAGCTATAGCAAGAAGACTAACACTAACAGTTAGAGACACGCAACTGCAGAGAGCGAAGAGAGCAAAGAAACGAGATCAAACCAACAAGGAGTAGGCAGAAAATAGGCACTGCATCTCACAGAAGCTGAGAATAACCATATAAAATGTTTTCACCAAACTACATGGCTGAAGTATTCAAGCCTCAGTGTGTATTTTTTGTTACACTGAGGGCCAGATGTGTCTCACTTAATTAGAGTCTCCTGAGTCAAGAGCATAATTGCCTTTGGTTCTCACTAAAGCAAATCTAGCAAGAACAGGTGTATGAGCCTCTTGCAAAATCTATGAGTCATGACTCTGCTCTTGGCAGTCTCTGCCTCTTTCTTTCACTCAATGACAAAATTCAGGTAGATAAGTCTACCTACTAGTGTGGGATGAACTTAGGTTTTCTGTTTCTCGTATTTGTTAACTACTAACTCTCATGCTGCCACTATTTCTGATTAGCAGTTTGGTGTTTCTGCCACTGTTTTTGTTTAACAGTTAGGTGGTTTTTAATAAATAGTAAGGCTAAGCGGGCAACAAGTGAAAAACAAAATTAAAAGCAAAGTTATCTTTAACACAGACTGGAAAAATGTTCAAATACCCTAAGATCCAAAAGAAGGAAGAATATAAGATTTCATGATTAGCATGACATCTGTGAATATGGAGTTTCTTCAGTCCTTCCATGGCACTGGGAGGTGCTACTCCAGTCAGTACTACAACACTGACATTAAGGCACTTGAGATCTACATATCAGGTTGGGTTGGCTGGATTATTAACAGTAGTCCAGCATTCAGAGGAGAAAACAGAGTGGTCATTTGCTACTTTTTGTCACCCATGTATGGGTCTTGTTTTTCTCTGGAGTTCATTCTAAAATGCAAGAAGCATCATCAAGTTTATGATTTTTAGAACATCTGCCTTCACAAAAATATGGCTGAAATGAGAATAATATGGTCACTGTGCCAGAACAGTAATAATGATAGCCTCACTATTTATTATGATAATCATTTTATTCTCACTATTACACCGAGCAGTATAATTTATTGCAGTAATATGACCTGGCTATGAGTGATTACACAAATACATATTTTATATAGTCCAGGAGGTTTACATATTCATGCTTTCCTGATGAAAATATATTATATATTATGTACTAACAAGAAGGTCTGAGATGAAAAAGAACACAAATTTCTTCTTATAACTGGCAGCTATCCATGTGAGATCTAAGCAAGGTATGAGAAATGCATGCAAATGTAATGCGTGCCTGTTGATAATAGAATTTCTATGGATCATCTATTGAAGTAGCACTTTGTTATTATCCTCTGCATCCTGATTCTGAGCTATGTGAATTTACATGTAATAACAGGTGAATGTAACTTTAAAATATATCCATCTACTGAAGATAGAAAATAAGCTCTCAGGTAATGGATCTCAAATACTCTCTGATTTCAGAATAAAAAGATCATGTGTTCATTTATTGTCTAAACAGACTTTAAAGCACTGAGCCTTAATGGTATTTCTTCGAGCTATGGGACTTCATTTCTATAAAGAAAAACTGCAGTAGGAAGGAAGGAAGGAAGGAAGGAAGGAAGGAAGGAAGAGAAAAGAAGGAAAGAAAGAAAGAAAGAAAGAAAGAAAGAAAGAAAGAAAGAAAGAAAGAAAGAAAGAAAGATTCCACCAGATAAATTTGTAGCTGAAATATGTTTCAATGTAGTGATCTCTTCTTGTTCTCCATTTTGAAAAAAAAAAAAAAATCATAGAGTCATGGCATAGTTTCAGTTGGAAGGGACCTTAAAGATCACCTAGATCCAATTCCCCTGCCATGGACACGGACACCTTCCAGTAAACCAGGTTGCTCAAAGCCCAATCCAACCTGACCTTGAACACTTCCAGGGATAGAGCATCCAGAATATCTCTGGGCAACCTGTTTCATTGCCTCACCACCCTCATAGTAAAGAATTTCTGCCTTACATCTAATCTAAATTCACCTTTGTTTAGTTTAAAGCCATTGCCCCTTGTCCTATCACTACACTCCCTGACAAAGTGTCCCTCCCCAGCTTTCTTGCAGGCCCTCTTTAAGTTTAGGAAGGCTGCTATAAGTTCTCCCCAGCGCTAAACAACACCAGCTCTCTCAGCCTGTCTTCATAGGAGAGGTGCTCCAGCCCTCTGATCATCCTCATGGTCCCTCTCTGGACTTGCTCCAAAAGGTCCATGTCCTTCTTGTGCTGGGAGACCCAGAGCTGAATGCAGCACTCCAGGTGGGGTCTCACAAGAGCAGAGCAGAGGGTAATCACCTCCTTCGACCTGCTGGCCACGCTTCTTTTGATGCAGCTCAGGACAAAGTTGGCTTTCTGGGCTGCAATCACATTGCTGGCTCAAGTTGAGTTTGCAATCAACCAACATCCCCAAGACCTTCTCTGCAGGGCTGCTCTCTATCCATTCATCACCCAGATAGTATTCACATTTGGGATTACCTTAACACAGGTGTAGGACCTTGCACTTGGCCTTATTGAACTTCATGACATTCTCATGGGTCCACCTCTCAAGCCTGTCAATGTCCCTCTGGATGTCATCCCTTCCCTCCAGCATGTTGACTGAACCGCTCAGGTTGGTGTAACCTGTAAACTTGCTGAGGGTGCAGTCAATCCCCCTCCATGTCACCAGCAAAGATGTCAAATAGTGTCAGTCCCTATACCAATCCCTGAGGAACACTGCAGTGTTTACTCATGTAAGTCAGAAGCAAGTTTTTTCACCAGATCAAAGAGCCTAAACTGCAAAGTACTTTAATATATCATACATGTTCATTTTGCCCTTTGGAATAAGTCAATTCTGATATTGTTTAGTAGAACAGAGTTTAATAAAATAATTTTCCACATAAGAAAACAAATTTAAAGTGAGTTAATAAGTTTTGCAAAGCCTTTATAGTAATCTATTGTCTGATCATTTCTTATAAGGAAACATAAGGTACACAGTGACGTCAGTCATAATTCATGCTAATGTAGTACATATTTTAAGCTCCTCAAAGACTTGAAAAATTAGGTTGCTTAGATCAAAAGGGTCTGGCATTCAAAGGGCAGATTTGAAATATTTTTGAAACATATTTAGTCTAGTAATATCTCACACAAATGTATTGGTATACTGCAAGTAATGTTTGGAAGGGTGCTGTAACACAATTTGAAATTAAAAGTAAACTGCCAAAGTTAAATCCTGCCCTGAGCATGTCTCAACCCCATAAAGCATCCTGCCACTGCAGGACTGCAGGTGGTTTTACTCAGCTGGGCAGCTGAGCTCCACCACAACTGCTCTCTCATTCCCCTTTCTCAAAGGGAAAGGGTGAGAAAATACAATGGAAAGGGCTCAAGGGTTGAGATAAGGATAGGGAGATAACTCCACATTTATCATCACAGGCAAAAGAGATTCAGCATACGGAGATGAATGTAATTTTTTACATATTACTAACAAGCGAGAGCAGTGAGAAACTAAAATAAATAAATAAATAAAAATAAATAAACTAATAAACTAAAAACACTTTCTCTGCATCCACCCTCTTCTAATCCTCCTCCCTCCCCCCAACCCCAAGTGGCACACGGGAATGGGCAATGAGGGCTGCGGTCAGTCTATAGCACTTCGTCTTGCTGCTCCCTCATAATCACTTTCTTCCCCTGCTCCACTGTGGGGTCCCTCCCACAGGATGCCGTCCTTCCAGAACTGATCCTGGGGGGGTCTCCCACAGGCAGCAGCTCTTCAAGAACTGCTCCCACATGGCTCCGTACCACAGGGTCCATCCCCCAGGAGCAAACTGCTCCAGCATGGGTCCCCCACGGGTGGGTGGCAGCTCCCCCCAGACACCCTGCTCCTGCGTGGGCTTCTCTCCACGGGCTGCAGCTCCGGCCTGGGGCCTGCTCCTGTGGGGGCTCTCCATAGGCCGCAGCCTCCTCCAGGCCACATCCACCTGCTCCACCGGGGGCTCCTCCACGGGGGGGCTGCAGCGTGGAGATCTGCTCCGTGTGGGACCCATGGGCTGCAGGGGGACAGCCTGCTCCACCAGGGGCCTCTCCACAGGCCGCAGGGGAACTGCTGCTGTGTGCCTGGAGCACCTCCTGCCCTCCTGCTGCACTGACTGCACTGACCTTGGGGTCTGCAGGGCTGGTTCTCACTCCTCTCTGCCAGCTGCAGTTGTGCAGCAGGTTTTTTGTTTGTTTGTTTTTTGTTTGTTTTTCACCCCTTTTTGAAATCTGTTCTCACAGAGGCGCAAACAACATCACTCCCTGGCTTGGCTCTGGGCAGTGGTAGGTCCCTTTGGACTTGGCTGAAACTGGCCCTTATCTAACATGGGGCAGTTGCTGGATTCTTCTCACAGAGGCCATCCCCGCAGTCCCCTGCTACCAAAACCTTGCCACATAAAACCAATACAAGGACCAGGGAATACACTTTTTTCCATAGGTCAAAACTTCTTTGCCCCTGTAGACAATGAAGATGGTTGAGCATGTCTTTTATTATATAGTAATGTTGAAACAAAGTGTTTACAGTTACCCTGGTGTTTCTAATAGCGCTTCTATACAGCCTTTTCAGTCTTCCTTACAGCATCCCTGACAAAATACTTTATTGATGAGTATGTTCCTTAAAAAGTTCCTAAACACTGAAAAAAAAGAAATTGTGACAGTAGGAATTTAGGAAGAAAAAAAATAATAATAACAGCAGGTAACTTAACTGATATCTCTTTGGCTTTTAACAGTGAAAGAATAAAATTCATCAGGACTCCTTTCGGTTTTTAATTTTCAATAATTCATTGATTTAACTTAAAACAATAACAAAAGTATTATGAGATGTAGAATAGTATTGTTTGTATTAGGATTTAAGGAAAATTGGCAAATACAAGAACCTGAAAAAAATTACATTCTACAAGCTGTCTCATTAAAGATCTTTGGGGGGGGGGGGGGGGAGGGGAGGGTGTTAGGCATAACATTAACTTGTGAGAAACTATGCTTATAGCTGAGAAGACAAACTACCACATGCTTAATACACTAGTCACTAAGTGTTGATATTCATGCAAACTGAGCTTTGCTGATTTGGAGTTATATTGCTCATTTCTGTGTTAATCACAGAAATGCAAGTATCAGAAAATCATGAAACAGAGGTAACATTTATGCATAAAATGTGTGGTCATTGCACTCTTTAGAAAACACCTACATTCAACACTGAGTAAGCTGTTCCTATTACAAAATCTATGCATCCTTTCCCTTCTTTTTTTAGGATAGCATTAGCAGTGTTCATTCTAATTGCTGTTCTTTAGGTGACAGAAGTTACAAAAGGGAATAAAATATTCCAGCCTCCAAAGATAAGTAGAGGAGTATAGCAGAGTCTTTCCAGAAAGCAAATCTCTCAAAGCCTGTTTCTCTTCTGCAAAATAGTGAGAATGTTTTAGTCTCAAGCAAAATTTGTAGTCAAAATGGACAGCTTGAGATGCTTACAGTCTCATGTTTCTAATAAACAAGGCAGACAAGCAGGTGGCTAGTGATGCATTATGGCCTGACGGGATTATAATAAGGCTGGGACTCACGAGGATATACCACAGATGGGTACAGAGATGGTTCTGGTTCACAAGCCAAATAAAAGCTCAAAGTGTTATCTTAAAGCTAAAACAAATTGTTTTTCAACAAACACAGCTTGGGTTTTTCACTCTAACTCAAAGTTTCTTGTGTTTTGGGGGGACATTTCCATTTTTCCTTCTTACTGTATTACAGACAAACCAAAATTATGTCTATACCATACATGCCAATAACAAACTGGGAGGTAAATAACTTCTACACACTTCAGTATTCTTTTAATCTGCCCTGTGGTCTGGAAAGTGGGTTGTCTTGCAGATGCCAACTTTTTTGAATTTGGGTCCAATGTCACTGCCAACTCCAGTCCTAACCAGATACAAGATTCTGTAAGTGAAGTTGTGAAACACATACAGTTTTTATTTATACCAGGGGTTTTAGGACCTTTTTTAGGACCGTTTCCAGCTGTAGGTTTACACCCTAGCTGTGCAGGTAAGGAGGGAATATCATTTTCCCTTTCTGCTATCTGGTTCTTAATGAAAGAAAAGGTTCTTCCATGAAAGGAAAGGTGCTACCAGGTGACAAAGAAAGGTCCCTTGGGCTTGAGGGTCCAAAACCATGGAAAGTGCCACAGTACATCCTGGCTTACTTTGCTTGTATGATAAGTCCCAAACTGCTGCAGCTGGGAGCTAGCCTTGTCCCATTTTGTTGCTCACCCTGTCTCCAGATCTATCTTGCACAGCGCCGGTAATAATTTTACCTCTTCTTGCAGATCTCAAATAAATACATGATCTATCTGAGTGCCAAGAACTAGACCCTGAGGGAGTTCACTGAAAGGATTTAATGAAGAACAAGTATGATTTCAATTTACAATGACATTTTGAAACCTATCAGTTAGCTATCTTTAATTGCTTTAAAATATCCTTTGCAGAGGTTTAAAATAATTTTAGTTTATTAATTAAACTTCCATGTAAGACCAATCAAATGCCTTGCCTTCCATAAGTTTAATTCAACATTTTTACCATCTCCACTGATCCTGTGACTTATAAAGAAACTATGTGAATTTGATCTTCATAAACTCACACTGACTGAACAACTGCTCTTCCATCTTTTAGCTTTTAACTTACTAGGTCTGTAGTACCCAAACCCAAAATGTTTCTCAAACTAACTTTCTTCATTTCTTCCTCTTACTAAAAAAAGTTTAAATTTAAGTAGAAGTGTCAATTAGTGAACACTTCATTCATTATCCTGTATTATAGTCTTATTTATTTTAATTTCTGTTTTTTTTTTTCATAAAACTTTCATTTAAAATATCTATAAAATTAGGCAAAACACATTATAGCATTATAATTATTAAATGTCAGTTGTGAAGACTAAGAGTGTTTTCTAGTCAAAAGTAGTAAAAGAAACATTTTACATTTTTTCAGATCCTTATATAGATATACACATCCTCAAATATATATACACAAGTGTTTGTTCTTTAAAAAAAATGGTCTGAAAAATCTTAAAACAAGTCTGTATAATAGAGTGATGAAATTATATCTGCAGTGGATAAATTTTTGTTTTATTGGAGGAAGTTGAATCATATGGACTGTTAATAGTACAACACAAAATATACATTTACCAACAAAGCACGTTTTTGAAAGAAACATCTGGACTCACCTCTGGCATCATGTCTTGAGTCCTTATATTATTTTTTAAAATTTACAGTTCTTGAAATAAATAATCTCCAACTCTGTAATCTAACTTACAGTGTGCTGTGTTTTCCATTCTTGGACAGAGATCATAAATGAACTTTTGTTTTGAAGCACCTGTATTTTAAATCTGAAGACTATTATCCTACATGAAAAATTGGAAAAAAAAATGCACAAGGATATGCACTTCATCTATGTTTAATTTATAGCTATCACTAACAGTAGTAGGAATTTGATTTTTAAACTGAAAACAGAACAATGTGCTTTCAGTTCTGACTGATATGTAAATAACAAATTATCCTATCATAGTAGATAATCAATATAAGAATAGGAAAAAAATTCTCTCTCACATCCTAGTTAATTTTACACTTAAACCAGTACAGTGATTGCTCTACTGTTTTGGTGTTTAGTTTTAGTGCTACCAAATCTAGACTGAAAACTTTGTGTGTACAGCAACATAAACCTTTTAACTTTAGAGCTGCCTGTGGGTATACTGAAATGCTAGAAGATACTGCACTATCCAACCATCTAAATACTGCCAAATGAATGAAAGTTTCATGGCAGGAGTAGGTTTCAGGATTTCTTAAAGTGCCTTCTCTATCACTGTCATCCCCAGGTGACTTACATGCAGTATCTTTGACATTACATGTTTAAAAAAAAAAAAAGTAGGGTCAGGATTTGTCATAACACATCTGAGGAAGAAAAGATATTGTTCAAGAGGTAGCATACGAAATTTCAGAGAAAGTTACAACAGAATGAACATGAAAAAATATATATCTCTATTCTTATTTGTTAAATGATTGCCCATGATCCTCCAGCTGAATGGTGTGAGAAAGTGGGGTAGGAGTTTAGAAGGTGTGTGGGAACATAAGAGTACAGACAGGGTCCAGAAATGTTTTTTCAAATCAACTATTTATACTGTAGATAAATGGTCATTTGCTAGTATCATCTTGACAGAAATCTTAACATATGCTTTGATATGCTGGCAATAATAAGAAATTTTTCCAGATTTACTGTGCTTACTTCTACTAAAGCATAAAGAAATCACCTTTCAGGACCTTAAATATGCACAAACAAAAAATAGTATTGAGAGATGCAGAATTAATCTTATTGATAGACTTACTAATGTGTCTCTTAAAATACTAAGGCTAGGGAAATTAGTTTCTATCCCTTTCACATCAAGGATTATTGCAATTTATTGTACCTTTGTCATTAAAAGCATATTTACTAAGATACATCAGCTTTAATAACTATATTCTGAATCTGATTTGTCCCACCTAAATTTAGATGCTTAAGTGGAGAGCCTAATCACTCAAGACACACCTCAGATAATTCCAAAGGATGATCCAGAGCTAGGCTGGTAATCCTCTGGACTCCCCATGTCTCTGCACTGATAATTTTTGTTGTCTGAGTTGACTATGCTCCTTAAATGAATCCAGGCCTAAACTCCAACCTACCAAAACTGATGGAAAGACAGATGACTGCTTACACCTTTGCAAAATTTGACCTGCAAGTGATTTCCCCATAACACGTCCTGACCTGGCTCCTTCTGCCTGGCAGGAATGCAGTCAGGATGAAGCGGAGGTGGTGGCAGCCTGCTGCCATGTTCCCTCTGTGCCCGGCCACCCTATGGCTGCAGTGGTATGCAGCTCCCCAAAGACCGAGTCTGACTGACACTCTGGTGTTGGAAAAGGAAATAAGAAGTCTGTTTGCAGGCAAGAAAAGAGGACACAAGCTGAGGAAGAAGTGGAAATGAGAATATTGATAGTTTCACTACATCATCTTGTTCTCAGTTGTATAAATATTAACACTTAGCATGAGCTGATCATTTCAGATGAATTAGTGCAAATTTACATGTATACAGCTAATGTGGTTGCATATTGCATTAGACATAACTTTGACAATGTCTGAAGACTTCTGTAAAAGAGGGAGATTTAGAGGCAGAGTCCTAATAGCATTGAGCAAATTGGAATTCTTTGGCTAATCAGCAGATATCCTCTTGTGGGCAGCTTGCTACCATTGGGTTAATTAGAAAACAGCTGCCACTGACTGGGGGAAAGAGGGGGGTGTAGGGAGACAGAGTTTGCAGAATCCCCCTAAAGTTTTGTTATCTTTCTCTAACCTTTTAGCCTTAACTGCCATTTTAGGAAGTCTAACACAACTTAATGAGATGCATGTTTCCAGTGCTATACCTCTCAGAGTGGGAGGAAGTGGGTTTGCTGAGCAAATATGTTTAATCCTCTGGGTTTTCCTGAGAACTGTTCAATTTAATTGGATTACATCAGGGGTTCTGCTGGGGTGTGAAGAGGGTTCTTTTCACAAGCCTTTGATTGCTTCATATCATGTTCATCCTATTTTATTTTGACCTGGTGGCCTGTAAAATGTGAGACTGTATTTCTTAAGACCTAGTAACACAAAAAGTTTGCAACCAGGGCAGGATATGCTGATTTCTGAAGGAGTCAAGGAGAAATGGGGATGGTGTCTACAACATTAACTGAAGTGTCTGACAACAGTATTTTTATTTATTTGTTTGTTTGATCTTATGAACTAAGTTACAACATTGCCTGGTGTTTAGAAAAAGTATTTCATAGGGAAAATAACTGGAAAAGATGAGCACAGCAAGAGTAAGATCAAGGGCACCTGGATTTAGATCTAGTAAGAGAGGACGGAGTAAGAGAAAAAGAGGGAAGACAGTGAGGAAAAAAAGAGCTTTATAGACACCAAGACACACAGAGAAACTTTCAACCACTTGTCAGGCTGGCAGTGGAGAGGAACACCTTGAGGAAGAAGAAACATTGCGTGAATCATGAGATCATGCAAACATACGTGAGATGAGTTTTTTTCCATCTAATTCACATGTAGTCATAAAAGATCTATGTTTTCAAACATCATGCAAAAACAACTGCACTGATGAACAGGGATCATGAATGTGGGGAGCTGACACATACTGTGGTATGGGTAGGAGATATATCCCAATTTGGGAGGATTTCAAGCAGGAAGTCATGCATGTGTCATATTTCTTCCCTCCCCCTTTACATCCCAACACATTTGTAGGAGTTCACTGTACAAGTAGCTGTCAGTTCCCCCTCCAGTGCTATTGCAGCAGTTACCAAACAGAACACAAAGTTGACTGAAAATAAAAAATATTAATAATTTACACTGCAAGACTGGACTGGGTTTTGAAATGAAGAAGCTACAAAATTTCCATTCTCTATTTTCTTGACATCAATACATGTTGTTGAAAAGTAGAGTTTGCAAGGAAGTTTCAGAGGCAAACAGATTAGACAGACAGTTTTGAAATCACTACATCATTACCTTTGAGGTTAAAGCCAATGTCCATGGGACAAAGGCAATCTGCCAATTTATCTCAGGATCTGTGGGACTCAGCGGTTAGACAGCAATTTGAAGAGAAATTCAATAGGATAATTTTCTAAGAAATAGAATAATTTTCTGAACACGCAGTCATAAATATGATGGAGTTATGAAACCACAAAATGTTGAGTCTCTTTAAATGCTTTCTGGTCCTCAAATACATTATAGGTAAAAGAACTAACATCTAAATAACTTAAACGCATTAGGCAGAAGTAACAGTAAGAAGGAGCTCAACAGCAAGAAGGAGAATATGCTTGTGGAAACCATCTACTGTAAGCAAGGGAGAGCTGCTTAAATGAGGAGGCAGAAACAAAGACAAAGTCATGTTGATATGTGCACACAGGCATGCATATGTTCTCATAGAAGCATCAAATGGAATAATGTGGATCTACCCACTCCTATTATACAAAGTGATTGCTGCTTGAAAATTTTTACCACAAACCCACCCATTAACCCAATATATTCCTGAACAATTTTACTTTTGTCCTGTGCAGAGCAATTACAATGACATTGTCACTATGATAAAGAGAGTCTGGTACATGCAAATAAAAAAGGCACGTGGCACAATTAACTCAAAATTGATCAGATGAGTGCCATGAAAGTCTACATAGGATTGATACAAAAACCTGAGAAGTCTAAGCAGGAGGATGTAGTGAAAACCACCACAAAGGAGAGGAGAAAAATAATCATGCAGATATCATTTGAAATAAATAGCGAATTTTGAATAACAATTTAAGACAAAATTTTAAAAGAGAGAGAAATTTGAAAAAGATAGGGTTGTCACCTTTTTTTTTTAAGAGAACTGTAAACCTAGTTTATATTTGAAGATGTGAAAGAAGAGGTCATTTATCACGTTTTGAAATGATACTAGAACAAACAGGAAAAAAAGGAAAAATTATCAATATGATAGCCTCCCATTGAAAAACATATAGCAACACATAGGAGTTGTAAACACAAAATTATATGAGAAGAGATAAATCATCTAAAGCAAATTGTTACAGTTCTGAATTAGTAAATATAAACTCATTACAGAAGAGAGATTAATCAAGAGATTTATTCGTTCTGTGGTTAAGGTACAGCATTATCCTATATATCCAATAGGGAAAAAGAAAGAATTTAGAGAAAAAAAAAATCAATCTTTGGCTAGGTCTGTGTGTGGTAAATATAACGGGATTGCAGATGTGAGTAGGGCTCTTTGCAATTGTGTTCATAACCTAATTAGGGTGGTAATTAGGACACATGTAAAACCACAAAAGGAAAAAAAAAAGAAAAAAAAAGGATGTGAGATTTCAAAGAATGGGTTTTAGAAGAATGTAAAAGCACAGGATGAAATCAAGTAGGATAAATCAATAGAGATAAAGGACACAGAGGGAAATGGAAAACATTCAAAGATAAATTAATGTATGCCCAAGGGCTATGCATGTAATCTAGCTAAAAATACACCAGAAATAAAGAAGGCTAATGTTGATGAACAAAGGAGCACAAACCTGAAAATATACACTCTAACTATATCCAAGACACTGTGTAAAATGAACACAGATGAACAACAAAAGACCGGAAATTAAGCTAATAACATATTTAATGCATGTACAAATTAAAGTATATGTTTCTTAAAGCAGAAAAGAAGATATTCTTGGATGGGGAAGTAATCAGAAGAAGATAAAGACCAAAATAATCACAGGGAATGGGATATTAAGTGTAAGATGCTGAAAAAAAGTAGCAAAAAAACTTTGATGTTACTGTTGATAACTGTCAATATTTTGGGACTCAACAGAAACTGTTGTGCTTCTCTGTGCTTCAGAGATGACTTCAACTCTGATATTTACTTCTTACAATAGTTCACTAGCATACTACAAGGGACTATATGAAAATCCTAAATTTAGTTCTAAATACCTTTTGTATAATTCATCCATTAAACAGCTCATTTGTGGGTGCTTTTATAGGTAGTGAGTATATTATTATGAGATTTACCTCTTATCATTAATTTCTGCCCTAGTTTGGATCCAACACCTCCTTAGAAAAATAGCAACAGAAAACTGTAGTCAAATAAGCTAAATCCTTAGAGATACAGTGTTCACCTGCTGTGTATGTAACTCTGACTGACACCAGGAGAAGCTGTGAAAGCTCCATGTCTTCCAAAGTTTCAAGCTAGAAGATGAGAAAAAAAATTAAAAATTTCAAACTATAATTCAAGCAAGAGGAATTTAAAGGAAAACAGTTGCCAGAACTATGTGTAAGTTCAAAATACTGAATTAATTACCTCTCTGTGTGGTAATGAGTATGGCCAAAACCCAACCTGCCTAATTCAGGTTTTTCACCAAAGCTGCTGAAGATCTAAATTTCCCTGAGAGCCACATTTCCCTTTCCATCAAATGCAAAGGGAGTATCTGTACTGGGGAGACTAAAAAGGAACACAATGTACACACTTTACTGAGGTTCCTAAAGTGCTGGGAGGGTAAATCAGGTCTAAATATAGTTTATTACCGTAATTACAAAAACAATTGCTTGCTATAAATAATAATGCAACAAGAAAATCAAATGACTAACTGCCTGAATTAAGTTGATAAATGCATTACAATATAGTAGGCAGATAGCTGGTTGAAAATGAGTAATTGATAATCATTATACACCAGTAGGTCTTACTTGCTGTAACCCATAAACTGTCTTTATGTAATTTTCACAAGTATATAACCCTCTTTTTTTTTTTTGCAAACAAGTAAGAAAATATCTTTCCTTGACAGAACTCCATGGTTTTAGTCTCTGTTTATCCTTGATATAACCAAAAAAAAAAAAAACCCAACAACAACAAAAAAAAAAACTAAAATATAGGGCAAACAAACTTCGTGTTCCAGGAAAAAAACACTCATAAGTCTCCTTAGCTGGAGGAAGAAGGAGAGGGAATTAAGTTTATGTTTCTATTTTGAATCTGATTCTCTTTGTCCCTGCACCCTTTTTGTCCCTTTCACATCAAAATGTCAAAAAAAAAAAAAAAAATTTCATAGATGAAAAGACGAAAAGAAACTGGATTAAGCTTATAGAATTTTCTAATCAAACTTAGAAAAAAAAGTAATACGGAAAGGGAGGATATTTAGGAAACCCTTCACAAGTGGCAAGAGCATCCAAAAGAAGGATCCATCTCATCTAACATTAAGAGTAGCATTCTGCTTCAGATTCAGAACCTTGATTTAGGTGTCTCATTAGTATAAACGTCTACACATATATGTCACATCTAAATGTGGATGTGACTAAAAGTTGAATCTGGGATCTGAAGAAAGCATCCCTGTATCCCTAAAAACATAAATGAGGAGACAGCTTTAATCTGCCCAGAGATAGATTCACCTTACTATTTTTAAGGCAGGTGGACTCTGCCTTAGTACTGCCTGTTTCTGCAGACTAAAAGGGAGAAAGGATGACAAAATAAATCTGTATTTTGTCAGAGGTATTTTTGCTGAGCACTATGGCATATGTTATTGGATATCGCTTTGGTCAGTTGGGGTCGGTTTAGGTCAGCTGTTCTGTCTGTGTCCCCTCCCAGCTTCTTGTCCACCCTCAGCCTACTCATTGCAGAGGCAGAGTGAGAAGCCAAGAAAACCTCAACGCCTAAAGGCACTGTTCAGTAGTAGCTAAAACAGTGGTGTTTTAGCCACGGTTTTAGTCTCAAATCTAAAACAGAGGTCAACATGGGCTGCTATGAAGCAAGTTAACTCCATCCCAGTCAGATCCCATAGAGTATCTCTGAAACAAACACAAGGAAAGAAAGGGGAAATTTAAGCTAAGCTAAAGCATGATGGCACAAGAATATATGTTTTCCTGGGAGTTAAAGAAAGGCTTTGCAAAATTAGAGCACTGTGATTCTGGAATAGCTTTTTGTTCAAGTAGTGAGGACAAAATTAATTGTTTTTAAGGTGCTGTCCGATAATTTTTTGACAAGCATTATATCGTAAGAGTCTTGTAATACCACATCTCAGTGACCCACACCTCTTCCAGTCCTTTGTTTTTTGGAGGAGTTTTTTGAAAATAAATTTCTATTAAACTCCAAAAATTGCATTTACTCCCTTTTCTCTTCAAGAATGAAGAGTTTACAGGAAATTTGGAATTAACTAAGCTGTTTTATATCTGTTATCTCAGACACTAATAGACGTTTAACTGAGGCAGCACAGCTCAGAATGGTGTGGAAAAAGCTACCCATCAAAATAAAAAGTAAAATATTCTGTCCGTATACACGAGGTTCCCTGCTGCTGCAGTCTGCCACTAATTTAAAATGTGTTCAGGTGTATCTGGAAGGACTTCAGGTCAGATATCAGAGCAGATATTTGGCAAAAGACCAAAGGAACTCCCTTCCCAGCCAGTGCAGGAGTAAAGTCCACTTCCAAGCATCTGAGGAATAAAGAGCAGGGAGCAAGATGCTCCTTGAGATAATCAGGTCAGTCGCATTGTTTCCCACCACAAAGCAGGGAGGGAAACCAGCTTCATTTATCTTCTGAGGTGTGAAGTTTGTCTCCAGTGGTTCTAAACAACTTCATTATGTGCATTCAATCTATTTAGAGTAGTAGCAATACCCTGAAGCAACTTTAAGTCCTTTCTATGGAAAACGGAAATATCTAGACCTCTCTGCAGACATACACTTTTAAACTAGTCCTAGGATAGCTTTCTCACTCCTCTGTGACTCCTCTCTTCCAAGTTGGTGAAGGATATCATTTATAAGCTGTTCTAATGGGATATCACACTATTTCAAGAAGACTTTTGGAGGAAGAGAAATCATTAGGACTGATCTGTGAGTAAAACCTGCCAGCCAAACTGAATTAACTCCACAGATGTTTTGGTGTTTTGTTTTGTTTTTTTTTTCTTGTGTGTGTGTGTGTGTTTTCTTTTCATATTTCTCATGTTTTCTATACTTTTAGAAAAGCAAATAAAAATACTTTGCAAAGTTAAAAAAGACTGTGTAATTCTTCATCCCCTTGTTTTTGAGAGTTGAATTAAAGTGAGCTGGGAATTTGCTATGAAGTCAGGCTTCTGTCTAAGGACTTCATTAATATGCCTCAGATAAAGCTTACTGCTGCTTCCTTAGAAAAGTGCATAATAATACCAAGAGAAAACATATTCCTGCTGTATTCAAAAACAGGACCATAACAATAAGATCATCACTTTGATTGAAACTGAATAGAATGTCTTTGCCCTGAGACAGAAGTCTAATAAGTACTCACAAGATATATTTGTTAAAAAAAAAATAGCTACATAAATTGTCTATGTAGTTTCTTAGTAGCTTTTCCAGGATTATGAGGTTCTACATATCTTCACAGCTTTGAAAAATCTGTTCTGGAAGGAATGAGAGATACTGGAATCTGTACCCTGGCACTCTTCCAGAGATGCTGGTACCTCCCTCTGCAAAGCTCAAGGACTTGCTGAAGCTTCAAAGAACCTATTCACCCTTCTCTCCAGTGACAGTATCTTGAACAGATTTTCCCTTTGATTTTGCTACTTCTTTATGATCAGCATGAAGATTATATGATAGGAAGGAATCGTTCTTTCCTTTGTTGACAGCTAGAAGAGCAAAGGTACAATTCTCAAAAAAAAAAAAAGTCACAAAGTCATTTCTTAATTTCAGGTTTTCATTGAATATTCTTTTCTCTAAAACAGGTCATTCCAGAAACCTGAAATCAATCATGCTTGGATAATGCTTGTAGAAGTCTTTTCTTTGCTTTAGGATGCATCAGTTGAAAGCAGTCTAAATTTCAATCAAAGCAAAGTTATAGAATTTTTTTGGAGGAAAAGGGCAAGGCAAGGCAAGGCAAGGACTAACTTGTTAAAAAGAGAGATTTGCTAAGGTTAAAAATATGTGATACAGAGAGAAATAATATCTTGTAACACAGTTTAAACCTCAACAAATCTGTAAGGAGGTCACTGTTCCATAGAGAAATGCCTAAAATGCATCATTATGGGATCAGACTCCCAAAGCTTCTTGTTCCCCTGAACATGTGTATGATAGATACTCCAGCTTCTATTACAGTTAAAAACATTTAAACTCAGGGTAGTCTTTATTTCATGTAAACTTTTCCCACAAATATATCATTTAGCTTTCTCAGCATCTTACATAGGATCTGTCAATTGCTGGTTGTACATTTGGAAACTAGTTTTGAATAAACCAGTGTTCATTAATGCTCTCTCAACATTTCAGTACCCAAAAGAATCCAACAGAAAACAGACAACAAGCAATATTAGAAAAATGGGGCACAAAAACAAGTTTCCTAACATAAAAACTTATGAACTGCACTCAGGAACTAAGCCAGATTTCTGGCCCAATTCAATGCTGTATCAAATTCAGAGTTAACACACTCTCAGCCGCTTATGTGGAGTTAGATAAAAGGGTTTCATGCAGCAAGATGTAATCTTTAAGATCCTTTTCAAATATGTGTAGTAAATAATTTAGATAGCCTTTGGTTCCTGTACTCCTAAACTAGTGGTAATGCTCATTGGTAGTCAGAGAGCACTGAGGTTATATTCTACTCTCTCTGGATCTGCTCAGATACAGCTTTTTCATCCCTAGAAACAGTATAAAGGACGTCCTTCCATATGCTCCTCTGCGAAACCATTTTAAGCTCTTTACAAAAAATGAGCAGTATAAGTTGGAGATGTTTTAATGGCTCTTGAGCAGCCTTACTATGGAGCATATTTGGGATTGAGGAATGCAGGCAGCCTACTATGGATCTGGCAGTTGGGAGGGTCCCTTTGTAGATACTCCAGACCAGCAATGGCTCCCCTGGAAGCCAGAGGTTTTATGTAACCCATCTCAGATTACTCCTGTGCTAGCCAAATATTCTCAGGCACAGAAACATCACCAGCTATAGCAGTAAGTCTGGATCATTTCAATCTGTGCTAGCTAGCACTCTTCCAGATAATTCCCTGGCACAATTTGGCTGATACACTCCAGAAACTTTTTCCTGATTCACATGCAACCACAGAGTAAAACCTAGACACAGGCTGTACTCTGCCAGCTGGATCCAGTGCCCAGTTATGCACACAAGCTCTCTCAGTGTCCTGAGATCTTAGCAAGGATCTGGCATTCTCAGTACTTCCCTGTCTCCCCCATATTAAGTCAGGAGTCTAGTGCTTCCAGGTGGGCACCTGCTGCCGGTATGTTGGCTGGAGGTACCAACTTCCTATTCCTTCAGGAGAGCTCCTGTGCCAACAATTGCCACAGTGCAGAGCTACAGAGGACAGGTATGCATCCGAGCAGAGTCTGCAAGTCAAAGCAACCACACACTCTAATTCATTTTAAGTGAAAACCAAAGCGTTCTGTCTCTCCACAAACTTTTTTTTTTTTCAAAATGTTATTTATTTAGGAAATTTCAGAGGTTGAAATCAGAAGATCTAAAACATCAGATGGAATGAGAATTTTGTTATGATTCCATGCAGTTTCAAAAAATATAAACAATCTTTTTAAGGGGTAATAAATAGGTAATTAATAGAAATACAGAAAATAGATAATATAAAATTAATAGATAATAAATATCTGGATATTTCTGTAACACTTGTGTTGAGCAAAGATCCATACTTTAACAAGAAGGCTGATTAAGATTTTCACAAAGAAAAAGCATTTCTTTCCCAAACAGCTGTGAATAAATATTCCATAAACCCAGCCTTCTTTCAGGAAAGTAAAGTATTAGTATCAGAGAATTACAGAATCACAGAACCACAGAATGGTTGAGGTTGGAAGGGACCTCTGGAGGTCATCTGGTCCAACCCTCCTGCTCAAGCAGGAACACCAGTTACCCAGGACCATTTTCGGTCCTGCAATACTTTGCCTGATGTAGCCCGAGATAGCATAAGCCTTCTTTGCAGCAAGCGCATATTGCTGGATTGTGTTCAGTTTGGTGTCTACCAGGACCTCCAGGTACTTTCCAGCATGTACTGATGCCTAGGATTGTTCCCCACAGATGCAGGACTTTGCAAATCCCTTTGTTGAATTTCATGAAGTTCCTGTCAGCCCATCTATCTAACCTGTCAGGTCCCTCTAGGTGAGGACATGACTCTCTGGCGTATTAGCCACTCTTCCCAGTTTTGTGTCATCTGCAAACTTGCTGAGGGTACACTCTGCCCCACCATCCAGATCATTAATGAAGATGTTAAACTGGACTGGACCCAGTATTGATCCCTGGGTTAATCCACTAGTTACTGGCCTCCAACTACACTTTGCACCACTAACCACCACTGCTCAGCTGGCCCCAGGTAAGGGTATACCTGAGAAAATAGATATCCAGAAGAACTGAACAGGCATGAGACAAAGACAGTTGACAACCAACATAGCTTGTAGATCCAACAAGCCAGGTAGACCCCAGCTGAATTTAGCAGAGCCACTCAGTTGTCTCTGTCCCAGACTCCTGCTCTAGCCCACACTGGCTGCGTGCATTAGTTCCATTCTGCCTCTTAGCAACAATCTCTTGGACCAGGAGTGCTGTTGGCAAATGGTGCAGAGACATGGAGAAAAAAAGCTCCATGAGCAATTGTACAGTGCCAGTTAAATTCTTTACCTCCTCTCCAAGCCCGTCATGCCAGACTTGTACCCGTTCTATGCAGAGCCATTTGGTTGACTATGAATGGTGGAGAAAAACCAAGTGGTATTAATTTAGGCTCTGTAAAGTGTCTGAACTGTCTGGGCCAACTTGACCCTGGAAACTATAGAGTTACTTTCCCCCAGCACTCTATATTAGCAGATCAGACCTGGCTCTGCAGGTAACCAGCTCAGTGTCCCAGTATCTGCAGATCCACTACCCCACAACTTATAAACCGCCCACATATAATTGAGAGTTGACGGGGTAGAATTCATTTCATCCATATAAACTCTCATTAATCTGCAATTTCTAAGCAGGAAACAGTGGGAGGAAGGAGAAGGTAGAGGACATTTTACTGAAGTGAATCCAAGTGAAACATTAAGAAAGTCATTACATTAAATTGCAGGAATAATACATGAAGCAAGTTGGTTTTGGAAATTAAGCAAGCCTCTGTTCTCATATGCTGTGGTATGAATTATATCTGGTCATTTTCTGTGTGGCTTCCCTGGCTTGAATAAGTGGAAGAAACTTACTGAAAGGAATGGAACAATGTGGATTCCTTATCACAACTGTCAAACTGAAAATAATCTGACCAAACACTGCCACTCATTTTACAAACAGAAATTTTGAAAATTGTTTCTGAATTTATTATTGAACAGCCTTCCCTGCTCAGTAGGGCTCCTTTATACGATCACTCAGTTACATCATTTTTGCATGTATATGAAAATAACTATTCAGTATTCAGTGATCTTATTATTCATTCTCAACAGTGTATTTAAGTGCTTTACAATGTCTTTCAACTTAGAACAGGGAACATATATACATTTCACAGCACATACTGGCAAACCCTACTCGTTGTGGCATAACTAGACAACTGGTTTTTAAGAGGTAGTGGATGGGCAAAAACACTCAATAAATGGCAGGGTAATTCCTGCTTCCATGGGAATATGGCACAGAAATAAATACATTATGTGTGTCAGACAACAGACCTCACAGGGAGCAGAAGAGAACTTCTGGGATGTTAAGATGTAGAAAAAGATTGATTAGAAGGGAAAAGCTGCTAATTGTAAAATGGAAAAAAATGCTTAGGTCTGCTGATCTCTTATAAGGAATAGCTCAGTTGCTAAAAATGTCTGACATTTCATAGGGGCTTGGTCTGTTTATTCAGTGTAAAATTGAACAAATATATTGTTTTGTTTTAAAGCATTGAAATGGCAACACCTTAGTACCCTAAAGAAATTCTGGAGAAAACTAAATTAAACAAATATATTCCTTTTCTCATTTTGCCATACTACTTTAAAATGTCTGTCCTGAAAAGCAGTGATAAAGTCACAACAAGCACAGAATTTCATTAAATTCCTGGACAGTGTCCATTCTAACAACGAGCTACTGTTATCTTTGTGTGTGTTTTGAGGAGGAAGGGTTTTTGGCTGTATTCTTATGCCAGCACAATTTTCTCTTATCAAACTGACAATAAAAAGTGGAGGTAGGGGGAAATGCAGTTTTGCCAGTATATATGGCAAAACTTTGAAAAAGCAACATCCAAAGCTTCTTTTAGAAGCAGGTCATGTATTGTTTACATGAAAGTTTACTTTAGGTGAAGAGGTCACTTAAAAATAAATTACTACTTTTTCTTCCAGTATTTCTATTCATAGTGAAGTCATTGATCACAATCCTTCATTGGCACCAGATAATATAATCATATTTTTGAAGAAAAAAAAATGAAAAGAAAAAAATAGGTGTATTAGAAATACTTAAGAAATAGCTACAGAACCAAAAATACCTGCCTTTACATTTCTGAATGGACAAAACTTCCTGCTGTGGATTATTTGTAGGGCACTCATTTTCCTCTCTTTCCTGAAGGAAGTCTGCTGACATAGGGCTTGAGTGCTAATGAGTTCCTGCAATTCCCATAACTGGTATAACAGATGCAAAACCCCATCCGAATCAAACATTTGGTTACAGGAGGAGCAGGAAGAAGCATCTGTTTTTCAGCAAATGAAGCACTGCTCAGCATTTCAGTGCACAAGGGGAAAGAGGCAACAATGAAACACTAGCAAAAGGTACAGTTTCACGTTCGGTATAAATGTATAAAAGATGTAGTTATTTTAAAGCAATAAAGAACAAGTAAATCTATATCTTTTAAGAAATACACCTCAAAATTACAGTGAAAATCCTCTTTGTCATACATGCTAACACTAAAAGTAAAATCTCTGGATTCTGTACAAAACAGCAGCATGATGCAGCTTTGCGTGTAGATCGTGCTGTTGGCAGATGGGAAATTTTCTGTGAACACATACAAAATTAGATGTAGATATAACAGAAAAAGTTATTTTGACTGATTGGCCAATTAATTTTCTGTTTGAATATGACAACCAGGAAAGGGCCATTCTCTAAACTGACGGTTCCTCTAGCAAGGGTGTCATGACATTCATACCCATTCATACCATCTCTGGGAACTGTAGCATTTAAGTAAAGTTCATAGCATGTTTTCACTCACTGGCAATCCTGTTACTGATATTATAGAATCAGAGAATCATAGTATCATTTAGGCTTGAAAAGACCCTTAAATTCACCAAATCCAACCATCATCTAGTGCTTCTGTGTACCACGTCCTACATCCACATGAGCTACACCACACATTCTTAAATACCTCTAGGGAATGGGACTTCACCACTTCCCTAGGCAGCCTGTACCAATGCTTGACCATCCCCTCCATGAAGAAATTCTTCCTAGTATCCGATCTAAACCTCTCCTGGAACAAACTGAGGCCATTTCCTTACATCCTATCACTTGTCACCTCAGAAAAGAGACCAACATCCACCTAGCTGCAATCTCCTTTCAGGTAGTTGTAGAGAGCAATCAGGTCTCTTCTGAGCCTCATCTTCTCCGGACTAAACATCCCCAGCTCCCTCAGCCACTCCTCATTTGTCTTGTATTCTAGTTTCTTCACCAGCTTCATTGCTCTTGTCTGAGTGTGTTTCGGCAACACAATATCTTTATTGCAGTGAGGGGTCCAAAACTGAGCACTGTATTCAAGGTCTGGTCTCACCAGTGATGCACACAAAGGGACAAACACTCCCTAGTCCTGCTGGCCACCCTATTTCTGATGCAGACCAGGATGCCCTTGGCCTTCTTGGCCATGTGGACACACTGCTGGCTCATGGTCACCCAGACGTTGACCAACACTCTCAGGTCCTTTTTTGCTGGGCAAATTTCCAGCCACTCTTTCCCAAGCCTATACCACTGCTTGGGGTTGTTATGACTCAAGTACAACACCTGGTACTTAACCTTGTTGAATGCCATACATGGATATATGGACCATCAGTCTAGCCTATACAGACCCTCTGTAGAACCTTCCTGCCCTCGAGCAGATCAACACGTCTGCCAGACTTGGCATCATCTGCAGATTTTCTGAGGGTGCACTCAATTCCTTCATCCAGATCATTGATAGAAAGCTTAAATAAAACTGACTCCAATGCTGAACCCTGGGGAACATCACTTGTGACTGGCCTCCAACCAGATATAACTCAATTCACAAGAACTCTCTTGGCCCAGCCATCCAGACAGTTTTTCATCCAGAAGACAGTACATCCATCCAAGCCATGAGCAGCAGGTTTCTTCAGGAGAGTACTGGGGGAAACAGTATCAAATGCTTTGCTAAAGTCCAAGTAAAAAATATCCTAACAATCTGGAAGAACGGAATACCATACAACCCTGAATTACTGCAAATTCAGTTTTGATGAGTTGTTTTACTAACTTATTACACTTTATAGCATGATCCTTGCCAGTGTGTAGTTTTACTTGATCAGAAAAAAAAAAAAAATCAGTGCTTGAAAAGAGGTATATGAAGTAGTGCAAATGTCTCAAAGAGTTCTTTGGTTGGCACTGAGAAAAAGATTTGAAGAAAGCTGTATTTGCATCCATAATATTTTGTCTGTAAGAACTTTTACCTACTTAATGAAGAGTTTTTCTAAACCCTTTTTAAGTTCAGTTGCTGTTATTTTTTCCAACTTCCTTTAGGCTCTTGAATTCCTACTACTTCAAACAGAAACCTGAGTTATTCTCAATTCAGACTGGATATTAATTTTTCCATTTACAATCCATTTCTAAAGACTATGTTTTAATAGGTCATCCTTTGTAATTTATTTTCTAAATAAAACTATCTAATCTAATCTTCTATGAATTCTTAATACTGGCTTAAATTGAATGGAAACTAACAGAAAACAGTACAAATGTGAGGGAACCGGGAAACAGGATGCACATAGAGGTTTTATTTTCTTCCTTGGTTCTAAACCACCTTCATATTCTTTATAAATTAGCTTCTGTTTCAGTTTAATTTTTCTCTTATTTTTCTGTGTTTGGGTTTGCCTGTACTTCAGAATGACTATGTAGGAATATATCTCTCAGCGCTTCTACAGAGATGTCACCCCAGAATCAATTACTCCATCCCACAGATGGAGGATGTGAGGCCTGGTCTCACATCCTATCCTCACAAGATAGAAAATTACATATATTCTTAAATAGAGTCTTAAATAATGTGGAAATAAGAGTAAAGTTGAGAGGGGTCCCACATTTTTAAGCACAATGTAATTAGCTGCCCCTGCACCACCTCAAGAATTTGCCCAACACCCATCTTCAGTCTCACAGTTCCATAACCTTTGTTCTTCTCAGCACCTCAACTCAGGCCCCATATCCACACACTTGTTTCATTTTTCATCATCTTCTCTGGCCGGGGAAACCAACCTTGTTTCTGCTTCCACCTCCATGTCTACACTGTACACAAAAAAAAAGATTCCCACATTCCCCATACCACACACTTACCAGCAAGCAAGGCAGGGTGCTCCCCAGTGCCAGAGCTGCTAACTCCATGATAGACACTGGTGACCACAGTCTGCCAGCTCTTCTCATGACACTGTCACTGGAAATCCACAATTTCCAACCCTAAAAATACTGGTTCTCAAGCGGGTCACTTCCTGGCTGAGATTCACTCCACCTTGTGTTACTCTGGGTATCTCCTGTACAGACAGCTGTGCTACTTTCCCTGTGCTGCCTTTATGTTTATGGAAGAAAAATACACTTTAAGAGTACTATTCATCACATCTTAACAGTGGTAACTAAAATAAATGAGATGAGCTGGTGGTTCTGTGCAACCAGGATGCCATTAAGTAATCTTCACAGTATGCACATTCTTATACAATGGGAGCTCCAGCATAGTGCTGTTCTGCTCTGCCTACAACATCTACTCACCTTAAAGTTCTAACTGCTCAAACTGCTACTTATGAGCTAAAAGGAGAGGGGAAATGATGCAGGTGGACATCTACCACTATTTTTTTTTATTCTTCCAAAAGGGGCAGTTACAAGGTTCAGTTGTCTTAATGAAGGCCAAATCCTTTTGGTTTGATGTGTTTCCTGGCAACATTAACTGCCCCAGAAAACCCATGCCTAACTGCACTAATTTTCACTTCTTCAGAATATATAGTGAAAAGCAAGAGCTGCAATGAACTATCCTGCTGTACAGAATAGATATAACTATATGCCCTGTAGCTTAGCTATAGTTTTGATGATACTGCAAAAATGTTTCCCACTCCTGAATAATATATATCAATGACACTTTTGCAGCACTTTTACAACCCTGTTCTGATTATTTTGCATAATTTGGAATGGTCCGTAACATGTAAGGACATATATAACGTACATGTTTCATGTGTTTCAAGTGAGTACAGACAGCAGTTCAAGGGCACACAGTATTACAATGCGGACAGGGGGAACTGAGAAATGACATTTCATAGTCAGTGATTTTATGCTTATAGTGTCCATAGTTTATGTGAGGTTGATCCAGATATAAAACTAAGCTACCATTCCTCATTTTTTTTCTGTTCTTTCACTTGCAATGTAATCTTATTCTATGAAATAAAGATAAAATATAGCTATAGTACTCAGGCTAGTTCAAAACTGAGCTGGAGACATCCAACATATCTGTCTATAACCTGAGCTGTTAGCTATCCCTAGCTATGGGTCATCAATTAGGCATAATAGAACAGCCATAACATCCACCGCTAAATAGATTATTCCAGTAAAATGATCAAAAAAGACTCTAGAGTCTCTTGTCCTCATATTTCGTTAAGGAAGAAATCTCTTTTTTTTTCCTCCATTTTTTTTCTTTAAAGAATGTAACTACAAAATATATATATATATATATATATATATATATTTTCAGTATGACCTAAATATTTTACCGAACTGTACCAAGGAAATAGTTAACAGGTTGTTTGGTTTCCCTTTCAGTGGTATGCATATATTCATGTGTAAGGTATCTTCTTGCCATTTGCTCTCCTCCTTTCTCACATTGAATTCTACCTATGAAATGAAGGACTGAAGAATACTGCTGCTAACAGTAATGTTATTACTTTTTGCACTTTTAGGGAAAAAAAAAATCATCAAGAGGATGGTCAAGCACTGGAATAGGTGGCCCAGAGAGGCTATGGATTCTCTGCTTTTGGAGATCAGAACTCAGTTTGGCACAGCCATAAGTAACCTAGATGTAGGTAGAATCTATCTTTAAAGTTGGATGTTCAAAGCTGGCCTTAATGACCTCCAGATGTCCCTTCAAATCCAATTAATCTATAATTCTATAGTCATCCTCATTAGGACTAACAGAAGATTGTCCTAATCTAATAAATACAACTTGTATTGTAAAACTAAGCAGTTTTCTTCACAGTGTTGATTCACTAACACTCTCAAGTTTGAGGAAGAGTCAAGCTATTCAGGATGATTCTTAGATATACTGTGAGGGGAAGAGAGGAGCTTGTTTGTTTGTTTTAATGTGAACAGTGAGCTCTAAAGTTTAATGTAATTAATGGCAAGATACTACTTGAAAACCTCTTGATCTTATGTGTTCTTTTATGTATTTTTTTCAGGTATATAATGTATATAATTTAGTCTTTTGTATTCTTTAATCTAAATAAATAAATAAATAAATAAGGAGAGGCATTAATCAAACTTGATATGGATTACCACATATCTAAGCTGAGCACCTTAGGCTTCCTTTGAAATAACTATATTATAATGTATACCATATCATCTTGGTACAGATGGCTAAAATAGGTCAATTAATCTGTGCTTTTGAAGTGTCTGCTACTGTCAAATGACAGCAAAAGTTGCCTATAGCAATTAGTTCTCATCTCTAAATATCTACAGCACAGACATCTTTCTGAAGCTAGGTGATGTGATTCCATCTAAGAGTTAGGGTAATGTTTAGAATCATGTGGGCAGGGAAAACCTGTATCCTGTAGACATTTCCACACCTACATTGCTTAGTTTTCTGTAACTGTAAGGTGATTCATTCTCAGTCTTTGGTCAGGGGTGATAGCAAATCATGTCCAAGAGCGATTCTGCTGAAAAATTCTCTTTCCCATTCTCTCCCCCGGGCACAAGGACTGTTGCATGTTTTAGTAAAAGATCTTGACTTAGAGGTGCTGAACACTGAACTACCAAACTACTGAACTACTAACTACTAGACTGAACTACTAAAGAGTCAGAACACAGAGATGACTTTTAATAATTAAAGTAAGATCACTCTGCATTTTGCAATCTAAGCTTCTGATGAAACTTTCTACCAGGAAAGTACTTCTGTTGATTTTAACCCACTCTATCTGTTAGGGCAGCTGTCTGTTAGAAAAGAAAAATATCCAGGTGTTGCTCATGCACTTAGAGTTGCATGAGTCCTTAGAGAATCTTATTGTGAAAGACAAAGATTTAGAACCAGGCTGTTTTCCAAAACAATACTGTCCCTGGCTTGTCTTTGACTGTACCATCTGATACACCTGTTGTCTTTTTCACTATCAGCTTTAAATATTTGTTATTATTCTGTAAATAAGAATACAGTTAAACCCCTGAATACATCAAAGACAGAAGTGTAGTTCAGGGTCTTACTATCTTTTGGGGAAATTGAAAGATACTTAGCTTATATGCAGAACGTTATTCCTTCATTCTATTTTTGTTTCCCTGTTAGATGTCATTATGTTCCCCTTCTACCACTTTGCTTTGTCTGTGCTTGCCTGAACTGAAGCTGTGAAAATTCTTCATTATAAAATGAAAAATTACATAAAATTTCCCTGTCTTCACATTTCCTTTCATAACTGAAAATCAAGCCCAGATTAATCAAAAGGGAATGAATCTCCCTTCTCAGTAAGGACTTCAGTTGATAGTCATATAGAGAGCAACACTACAGATGCTAAAAGAAACCATACTTGTTCCTCTAACTCAGCTCAATACTAAAAAATAAATTAGTGGGATATCTCCATTCAGGAACGTAGAGTGAAACAAAACAATCGTCTAACTCACTGGAAACGGAATCCAATAGCTTCTAATTGTTCTGCCTCTTCCTTTCAGCTGCTCAACAATTTTAAGTTTTTACTAAGAAACATGTAAAAAGCAGAAAAGAAACATTTCATTTAGAACTTTCAACGCTAAGCAAATTTGCGTTTACTTCACTTCTTAAATTTGTGTTTCACTTCTATTTTCTGTCTGTTGTAACAGTAACAGCAGTAACATTAATACATAATTAGAAGGGTAGAAACATGCTCTGAGTCAATAGATTGTAATAGCTCCTTTGGAGCCATACTGAAGTATCTCCTATAGCAAATACATGGTTATGGACTTGTTAAAACAGACATTACTTACCCAGTAGTCCATTCTGGCTCCTTATAGTCTACCATTTGAGTAGATCTATATTTAGAGTACTATTGATCGGTAATTAAGAGATAGCATGGTGGCAAAATGGAAATATATCATAACCAATCTTAAAGTAGCAATTTATAGAAACAGTAAAAACATCAGGAACTGGCAAATGTCTTTTGCACTATTTTTGCTTTCATGGAGAAACCGATAAACTCAATAACATTGTAACTTATACTAAAAGATTTTTTTGTGGAGGCTGAGAAGCTAACTTCATCCAAAATTAATTTTTAAAACAGAGCTATTAAGGAAGAAGTAAGATAAGTCACCATCATGTATACAATCATCAGCTACTCATAATAAAAATGAACTTTATCAGTGGTGAAAGTAAGCCCTTGTAAAGGGAATTCAGCCACTTTTAATTTGAGCCATCTGGAGTTTTCTCATCTCATTAGTCTATAATAGCATACAGGTGAGTTTATCCAATTTTCTATTTACAATTGAGATTTATACTAATTTAAATGCATTTATAATAATTATAAATCTTTAAAATTCTCTGTTAGAATATGCCTAGAAAAATGCTCAGGCATTCAGACTCTTTGAAGTGCCACAGTAGTTCTAATCCTTTATGATTTTCACATGGTACTCAAGATACTGGGACATGATTAAATGTAAATCCAGTTTTTAAATTTAAATCTGGCTTGCTTTTCACTCCAAAAGGGGACTGCAATATTGCTACTTGTGTTGCATGTAACGGAATTGTTTAATTCACGATAGGTTTTTGCAAATGTAAAGATTTAGTTACAGTGCTAGTACTCAATGAGTAAAAGAGGGATATTCTGTTGTGAGTATATTCTTCTAATTGTTCCAATCTTTGTATTAGCATTAATTATCAAATTCATCTTTCAGTCCCTCCCATGTGGGATGTATTCTGTCAGGACTGAGTAGTAGGGAATTTAATTAATTTATCAGCAAATTGGATTTTTCCTTAGATGTCTTTGCTTTGGTGTTTTTTGTTTGTGCTTTGTTTAGTTTTTATTATTCATTTTATTATTTATTTATTTTAGATTTTTTGGTGGTTTATATAACTATAAGCTTTTTACTTCTACAATTCTTTAATGCAGAGGTTGTTAATGGAATGTTATTGAACAGAAATACTTCATTTATAAAGGGTATCAAAAGCGAAGTTCTGTCTGTCTCACTGGTCATTTGCAAGCAAGTACTTCCGTTAGTGAGAACTTCTCCTGTGTAGGCTTGCAGTCTACTGGGAATACTGCTTTACAGTAAACCTGCCAATAGCTGGATGTATAAATGCCTGATATTTATGGCTTAAGAACAAAGGGTATCAGCGTGTGAGAATTCAATTCAACAAGGCTAATCTCAAATGCAATTAATGTTCACATTTTTTATGTGCCCCTATGGTAGTCTGTTTGCCCAAGGAATTTATTGGAAGTGATACATTTAATTAAACTTCTTGAAACACTAGGGCAATGATATCATTTAGGCAATAAGGCATCACTTTCGGAAAGTGGAAAGAGGAACAGCATGATTGTTGTATTCATTCTATCCTTACATTTAATGGAGGGTATGTGTGGCTGTGTAGAGACCATATGTCAAATACTTCTCAGAAAAAGGTGGTTTACTCGTGTTCTGCCAAGCTGTTAAACAAAAATCAAAAATGTTTTTGTCTTGTGTCAATTTTGACTTAGTCTCAGTAGTTGCTATATGTACTGTGTGAACAAGGGTAAATAGGCAAGAAAATTTGCTAAACTGCCATAAGACAAAAATGTGGCTTGCTATATTTCATTGGCTATTATTACTTTGCTAATCAAAAGCAAAGTATCATTTTTTCTACCTATTTAGCATCCATTCTTTTATAACTTGTTAAACACATAACTTTAATTAAAGATACATGACCTTCTTTGCTGCCAAGAAATCTTCCATTTGGTGTTAAAATGTGTGCAGTTACAGAAATGACAATCTGTAATAGAACCTATGTTGATATTTTTCTTATGCGTTTTTGTTAAAGCCAGACTGTACTACCCTTATGGTGTGCTGATTCTGATCAAGACTGGTATTCTAAAATAAATTATTCAATACATGAAATTATTGTCAATGTTTAGCAGTCTTGTTACTTCTAAGTGGGAATTCAGGAGGGTAGTCAATGAGAGTTTAAATCCCCATAGCTTTAGTTCTGGCTCCTGCTGTCTTAAAACAACTCATTGCAGCAGAAAGTGGAGATCAATATACATGACGGTGGGTCTCAGTAGGGCAAGAAAGGAGAGTGGAATTTTGGTTAATTGTTTTCTTGGACCTTATAGCTTCTAAATTACTTCAGAAATTTTCTAAGCTATCTGAATATGAACTCTGGGAAATATCTGGTGAGATGACAAAGAATGTTAGTTCTATTCCGGCTCTGTAACCCTTAATGTAAACTCAATTCATATTTCAAGATGATCTTTACAGAGAAAAGTCCTCCTGAAGTCATTTTAAAAAAATCCAAAACAATAATGATGTGGTTCATGTGCAAAATTTATAAAGACAGGTACAAATTCTGCAGTGACACCAATGTCCCAGGCATGCTTGTTCTTTCAGGGAATGAAAGCATAATTGATATGTTAGTTACATTTTTGTTATAGAAGTGTATAGATTAAAGTTTTCAAATACAGATAAAGACACAGTCCCAAAATACTAACCAATAGATGTGTAAGAGTAATGAAAAAGCTTTGTTTCTTGAGTAAACAAGCATTCTCATGTATGTATGCAAGTATGCACCTCATTCAAATAAATATAACAAGTATTAAATATATTTGATGAAAAAATCTACTGATAATATATATATCAGGAAAAATCAGAGTAAACTACGACAACCTTTTTCTAGGGTGCTCTGGAGTGAACTTTTATAATATGCACAAGAATCACTTCAAATGGCAAAAGGGATAAATGAATTCCTAAGTAATGCTGAACATATGGTGCTTTCATGTCTCTTCAAAACTGTCCAGGCTCAGTTGGAGGAGAAGGTAGATGCTTCTTGAATAATATGAATGTTTTTGTTTCTTTTGCTGCTGTACCAACACTGTTTCCATGATACAGAATACCGTGGAGAGCTTGTTTGTGTTTTAGAAATGCCATATTTCTCCTGAATTTAAGTGCAGATTACTGTTGAGGGCTTATTTTCATCTTTAGGGAAATAAACAGAGAGAAAATTTTCATCTTTGAGAAAGTCTCCTAATACTTAATTTAAAGAAAAAGTAAAGAAAGGAGATTAAAGAGACAATAACAAATGAGAATGGATGTGCAAATTGCAACCCAGCATGATTCTATGCATCTTACCAGGTGTGAAAGTGCCAGTCTTCAATCAAACATAGAGTTTCACTGACAGTAAGGTTATAAGGTATCCTATAGTCCCATTAGTTAGACTGTCTGTTCACCATGCGGAGATGTGGAATGCTGAATGCAAATGAAGGATTTTAGGCGTCCCAAAAGGGACCTGCTGAAGTTTCTTTGACAGCATTTTGGTCTTAAGTATTATTTTAATCTATGTAAAGTCCTAAACATTTTCAAAACATTACAGACAGTTGGTCAGATTTACTCCTCCTTCTTTTTCAAGCAGACAGATCACAGGTTGGATATGTGCTTGGACCACCCTTGGACCTTTTTTATTACATTGCTAACCAAGTGCAATTCAGAGCTATTCGAGACCCCTAAACATTTCGCAAATTGTGCGATTTCTGCAAGCATAGGGCAGAGGCAATTTTCTCTCACTGACTTGATGAGGACTTTTCATTTAATGTACTGTCTATGGGGGGACAGGGGTAATAACACTATCTTCTACTACAGCACTCTGAGGGAGATGCTTAAGCCCACTTGCTCAACTTTCCTAGACATTCTAATGGTAAAAGAAGGCTACGTTGCACAAAAGAACCAAGTCTGAAAAGTTTTTTTGTTCCTTATTTCTTTCTCTTAAATAAACACAGATACATTTCACTGCATCTTGGAAATTCATGAAAAAACAATATCACTTACTTATTGCAGAATGGTAATGAAGCTTAGCATTTGCTTCTATGGTGAAATGTAGAAGGATAATTATACTGACATTGTAGGAAGAGCCTAACTCACCAAGCAGGAGAAATTCAAAAATTACTCAGAAATAAAAGCATCCATGCAAAGAAATGTATTGGTAAAATTATCCTACTAAACATCATCAGAATAACAAGTCACCTTTTCTTGGATGCAGAAATCTGTTTCAGGATAATCTGATAATTTGGAGATGAGGTTAAATCAAGCCCTAGGATTCAAGTGCTCATGAGCATGGTCCAGCTGAGGCCAGCATCTGAATATTGCACTTCGTAATGGTTTCTACTTGGAGTGTGGAACATCTTATGTGAAGTAATGATTAATTCTTAAAAGAAAGAAAAAAAAAGATAAGGAAAAAGAAAGGAAGGAATAGCTATTAAATAGAATTAAATTATGCTGGTAGATAAAGTATAGGAACATGAGTTTGTAGACTGATCTTTCTGGAGCTGTATGTTAGAAACAGGTAGATAAATACTCAATTTAATTAAATTAGTAAATTAATGTGAAACATCTGAATGTGAGGAACTTGGGTGGTAAATCAGTCTCAGTTAATCATAATCATGTCTGATACTACTGAGCATGATTTAATGGTATTTTAAGGTTCATTTTATATGAATAATAAATAGGACATAGATGCATATTTAAATGATTTTACTTTAAGAATTCAGTACCACTTTTTTATTTTACAACAGTTTTGGAATAGAATGTCTAATGAAGACATCCTCAGATTTTAATTTTTAACACATCAGTATAAGTATCATACCTCTTCATCTTTGCTATTGTTAGGCTAACACCAGTTATAGAAACGTCAGTAGTTGCTACCTGTTTCTTTGATCAGTCAGTTCAAAGTCTGGAACCTTGGTCACCTTGGCTGTGGCACACATCCTTCCAGTTCTTTCTCCCTCTGCAAGCAAGTTTACCCACTTCTGTATTCTAACAGTTCTTGTGCTCTCCAGTGCTCTCAGATCAGCTGAAGGAACTGGGTATGTGTCCTGCAAACTGGCACCACCCCCTGGAGTTTAAATCAAGGGTCTATTATTCTAGCTGTCCTAACAGCTATACTAGTCCCAAGGAGAGAGAGAGTATACAAGGCATTGAAAACTGTATAAATCAAAATCAGTTAGAACAGAAATCTGCTTTAACTGTCGAGGAAGTAGTGTAACGTGCACCTCCTGTAGAATGCAAGATCATTTAACTTCACATGGAAGAAGTGAAGATGCATATGTTATTTTCACTAGACACAGATAATTTTGTGTTTTATTCTTCTGCAGCAGAGTCTGAACTTGAAGTGGTTCAGGTGAGATTAGACAAGCTCTCTGGACAAAAGAAAGATAAAGGTGAAACACAAAGTAGCATATCATTTCCAAAACAATCTCACAGCATCCCATTGGAGTGCTGTCATATCCCACGTTAACTCATCTATTCTAATTGACTGTGTCCTGGCTGTCTTTGTGTTAGTACAATCACTGATATTCTTTAGAGCATTCAGGCTAGATTTAAACATCAAACGGAATCTAATATAGTTGTGTTTTTATCACTTTTATGTCCCTTCACCTTCAAGGGTAACCAAAAATAGTTGAGATTCATGTTTTCCAATGTCACATTAGAGATCCTCTGAAAATATCTGAGTAATGACCATGCATTTTCTGAATAACTCTGTCATCTCACTACTATCAACCTGGGTAGCAGAACAGCTCTTCAGAATACAAACAGCTGGTGTTAAGAGCTCTGCTATAAAGGAGAAAATATTTTGGATAGTATGTAGTTAAACAACATTTCAATAATATAAAATATGGAACCACACTCAAGGTGTGATGTGTTTCATCAAACCTATAATTTGTTGCACAGGCAACAAAAAGCTTTTAGATGCAAATTGTAACTACTTACATAAATTGGCCCTATAACGTTACCAAAATACAAAAAAAAATAATAACAGTGCCTCTACAACTTGTATACTAAAGCAGACACCTGTTCAGAAGCCCATATGAAATCACTCAGCTCTACATCCAAACTGTAACATTGGCTGATGTTAAATGCTCTGTAAAGCTTTGGCTTCTCCAACTTGAAAAGGCTTAAGTAAAACTAAATATGATACAAAACAGGACGAAGAGAGTGAACAAAGAAATAGAAATTCTTCCATAATAGGAATGACTGTATGGACTAAAACTCTTCAGCTTCAAACAAAGACAATTCCAGGCAGTAATTGTAGTGATCTCTAAAACCCTGAGAAGCAAGGAGAAAATGCATAGAAAATTTATTTCCTGTCTTTCATAATGCAAGAACTGAGAAATCTCTGATGAAATCAACAGGTAGCAGATTGCAGATAAGCAGAAAGGAGTGTTTTTCCACACATTGCGTGGTTAAGCTTCAGATCTCAATGCCAGGTGGTGTTGTCATTGCCAGAAAAGTTTACATGCATTTAGAAAGGAGTTAAGCAAATGCACAAAAGAAAAAGCAGGTTAGGGCAGTCAAATACAAAGATACTTGTTTGGCAGTACAGCAATTCAGGTGTGTTTTGGCATGTGCCTGACTTCTCTTCCATGCTTTCCATGACATCTGCTACTAGCCACTGCCAGAGAATAGTGAGTTTGGTCAGACTTTGGTCTGTCCTGATACAGTTCCTAAAACTACCTTAAGCATCCACAAAACTTAAACCAACTACTTGTTTATTTAATGTTATATAGATCAGTGTAGCCATTGTGTATGTGTTGTATATAGTAATAAACAATCTTTCTGTATCAGCTTTCACTTGCGTGAAACTTATTAACTCTTCCATTATACCCCATCCTGTTTTCTATTTCTACGTTATTTGAATACATATGGCTCCTTTAATCCTCATGTACATGTACAGAAGAAGAGACCCTGTGGCCTATTATCATGAAGAACAATATGACATTACTAAACTGTGAAGTAAACCTATAAAATATTAATTATGGATTGATTTATTCTGGCTGGGATTCAACATTAATGGTTCCACTTAATGTTATCTAGTCTTTCGATATTATCTCAGAAAGAAGTTGTAGAGGAAGTCATAAATGGAACTGTGGAATATGCCTTAACTTTTCACCTCTAGAAAATCTGGGTTCAAATTCTAGTTGTCCCATACTGATGTGACTTGTGACAGCTTGTGCAACAGTGAATGTTAGTGTAGATCATAAAACTACTACACAACATTTGATGAAAAGGGTGAAGTTCTTCACTATGAGTCACTGGAACAGGTTGCCCGGAGAAGCTTGGATGCTCCATCCTTGGAGGTGTTCACAGCCAGGTTGGATGGGGCTTTGAGAAACCTGGTCTGGTGGGAGGTGTCCCTGCCCATGGCAGGGAGTTGGAATTAAAAAATCTTTAAGGTCTCTTCCAACTCAAACCATTCTGTGATTCTATGATTCTGTGAAGTCTGCTGTATGTCAAGACTGCAGTGGTTAAGACTGTTAAATGGTTTTGTTTGAACAGTGGTTCTCAAATGAGTTTGGAAACAGAGGGCTTCTCAAAGTGACTAAAGTGAGGTGAAACACAGACACGTTTATCAGTATCCTGTGTTGATATAAAAAAGGAAGTAAGCAGTATACAACTTCATATACTTTTGTTTCTTATTTCTTGCAGGACTTTGTGTGATGAAAAGAGTAGACGTTAATGTTACAACATATTTAGTACTTTTGTTAGCACCTATTGAAATACATGTGATTGTTTAGTCTGGAGCAAAGGAGGCTGAGGGGAGACCTTATCATTCTCTAAAACTACTTGAAAGGAGGTTGCAACAAAAAGGGTCAGTCTCTTTTCTCTGGTGACAAGTGATATGACACAAGGAAAAGGTCTGAGGTTGCTCCAGGGGAAGTTTTCACCTGAATTTCTTCATGGAGAGGTGCTCAAGCCTTGGAACTGGCTGCCCAGGGAAGTGGTAGAGTCCCCATCCCTGGAGGTATTTAAGAGATGTAGACATAGCACTAAGGGTTTAGTGATGAAATTCAGCAGGTCAGGTTGATGGTTGGAATTGATGATCTAGAAGGTCCTTTCCAACCTAAATGATTCTATGATTCTATGATACTGAATAACCCCTAAGTCCCATTTTCTAGGCATTTGGCTGAGATACATTTTATAGAATAGCTGCCCTACCTTGTCCTCCCTAAGGACATTCTTGTAGTTTCAGTGGCATGCAAACACACTGTGCAGCACCATAGGAGCTTTGCATCGTACATCCATCGGTCTTTGAACAAATCTGTACCATACCAGTGCAAGCAGATGTCTCAGATCCTTTGTCATCCAGACTGGGGACCTGTGGGAATGCCCCATGACTCTCATTTGACCACATCTTTGATTTTCTTTCCATGTAACCAGGGAATGGAGGAGGACCCATTGCAAGCCTGAGGTTTCTCTTGGGGTGGAACTGTGGGATGTAGCCCCCAGATTATAGATGCAAGATACAGAACCTGAGAAACATCTTGGTTTCAGACCAGGCTTACTTCTCATTCATAACAATTAGATAAGAATTAGAGGTAGTTTTAAAATGTGTCTGGAAAAAAAAAAAAAAGAAGCCAAGATGAACAAGCACACACCTCAGTGACAGAGTGATGTGTAACAAATTGTGACATGCTTTAGCTGAGTA
Organism: Cygnus atratus; assembly: GCF_013377495.2. Lineage (NCBI taxonomy): Eukaryota > Metazoa > Chordata > Aves > Anseriformes > Anatidae > Cygnus > Cygnus atratus. The sequence goes on along the minus strand of NC_066362.1, from coordinate 154,746,096 downwards.
GAACTTATGCCACACAAAGTCATCTATAAGCATGCCTTCCCTGAGGATGCAAACTGAGTATAGAGTACTCCAATCCAGGAGCTGCATGCTTGTGTTAACATGGCAATGCATGAAGCTGGTCTGCCCTATCTTCATTTCCGAGCTCTGATGGCGGGAGCTTGGGTCTGCCCACATCAGACCTGTGAGGATGCCCTAGATCTCCCTCTAAGCAAAACTGCATAACCTTCATTTTCATAGGCACCAGGAATGAAAGACTTTTTAATTTTTGATGTTCCTATGTAACTTAAACAGGATCTGTTTGTGGACTTTGTTTGTTTGTTTGTTTTTTTTCCCTTATTTGGCAACGCCTTTATACACATATAAAGACCATACTGTGATTGTTAGTATAAATTTAAACACTTTAGACAGGATCTGGGCTGTGAATTTAGGAAAGACAATAAATAAAGAGATAAATCTCACATTGTGAGATTCATATGTCTCTTCCCTTTGCAGATCTTGTTCTTTGTTATTTTAGTTCATTGCTTTTACTATACATCTAAAGTGCTAGGTTTTCTTTCTAATACTGGCAACATTATTTCTTTTTTGTTGTTGCAAAAGTAAAATGCTCTAAGACAATACAAGTGATTTAAGGCCAATGGAAAAAAGCACTAGTACTTTTCTCCATTCTGCCACTAAAATTAATGTATTGGTTTTAAACTTTGCCAATGTCAAGAAGACTGGCTTTAGAGTAAAGTTAAAATACTTACATAGAAGGAAAACTTGATGAGGAGTTTGTGTGTACAAATTATCTTAACTGTTCCTGTACGAAAGTAAGCTGCATAACAATGAGTAAAGAATCATAGAATCAGAGAATGGTTTGGGTTGGAAGGAACCTTAATGATCATGCAGTTCCAACCCCCCTGCCACAGGCAGGGACACCTCCCACTAGATGAGGTTACCAAGAGCCCCATTCAGCCTGGCCTTGAACACTTCCAGGGATGGGGCATCCATTTGAGAATATTTATTTTTTAAATGTTGGTATTTCATCTGCCATTTAACATAGCCTGTGCAAGGAAAAAATGAAAGTGTTAGATTTACCTGATTGTGAGAGTTACCTTTCAAACATGAAGTAACTGAACAATTAAGCAGATAGCTTCAACGTGAATTGAGTGTGTAGACTGAGACCCTCAGTGTTTACTTGAAATTTTAAAAGACAGGAAATATATATATATATATTTTATTTTTTTTACAAAAACAGGCTTATAATGTAGTAAAGTAGAAATTCTATGCTTCAATTTTGCTATTAAAAAAGAATATTTGGAAAAAGCTTTTAAGCCCATGTCTTCAAAGTAATATAGGAAAGTATTATTATTTTAATATATATGAGTCTATAGATTGTTCATTTTTTCTCCTAAAATGTCTTTTCTTTTTAATCATAGAAAAATTACTGTGGAATGAAACTATAGTTAATTAAATGCAATACATCTTTAATCTTAATTTTTCATGGGTTTTATTATGAACTTTCTATTAAGAGAAACTGAGAATGGCTTAAATGACAGTAGGTAATTAAAAGTTGTACTCTGTGGCATTATTTATTTTTGGTTTTGCTTATCTTGCTCTTATAAAATGTACACTGTTATGTCACTGAACATTTGCACTGAAAAGATTTTTAAATGATTTGTGATAATTAAGCTTCAAGATAAAGTAACTATGATTTTAACCAGTATTTTTAACCTCATATAAAACAGGTAGTGACTACAAGATAAAGAACATTTCATTCTACTAATTTGTTTCATATTTTACAAATAGTATTAAATTACCTGGCATAAACTCCAGGATCAAAAAAATAATTAAAAAATAATAATTAAAAAATAAAAATACAAGTAGTCCTGTGTTGTTAATTGTGGTATATGGATGGAAATCTTTTGTGTTTATTGCACAAATATATTATCCAGAATTCGAATGCTGTTTCTCTAGAAATCAACAGGAGATTACCTAATCATTTAAGTAGAGGCAAATTTTATTCTAGGATTAGATCTACAGCTGTTGTAATGTAAATGTACTGTAGGTTAGAGTGCTCAGTCCTGAAAACTGTTTTTTTCTTCTTGCTTTACAATTTCTCCCAGTCAAAAGATACTCCCACTAAATCTCTCTTGAGGTTCCCAGACTTCAGGAAATCTCAGCCAGACTATCTTAACTGCTCACTTTCTCATAACACAAAATTACTGGTCTTCTTTCATGTAGTTTTGCCCGAATTATTACAAGAATTTTCTCCTCTTCCTGTTCAGCCATGCAGAACAGCCCTTTGTAGCTTGTTTCTGATAGTAGTTCAGAGCTTGTCTCTTATCCTGCATTCTTGGTGCTCTCCCATTGTGCTACTTGTCATTTTGACATCTAATAGGAAATCCTCTATGCCAAACAAAGTAATGCTATTATTATTTATTCACTGTGAGTTTTTTCAAATACAGTTGGCCTGTCCTTTTCATAAAGTGCTAGTTCAAGAAAGAATTCCTTGTTAGCTCCTTTTCACCCCAAAGAACTTTTACAGTGTTTTTCAAAGTGAAAGAGTCAAAACCATTTGCATGCAAATATTTCAGTAGAAAAACATGATTGCATGTTTACATAAATTACTATTTTTGCTTATGAGTGAGTAAACAAAGAGGAAGTACAGAGCCAAGTAGTTCAAACAAGTGTATGCAGAAGAGCTTCAAATGGCATCGTTTTAAAGACAGAAAAATATCTCTAGTGTAGGCAGATTCCTTTGGTTAGATAGACCAGCTTTTTGCAAATTATCTTATTTACAGAGGACTGTCTACTCCATTCATCCTTCAAAAATTTCTTTCATGAAGCAATGTTCACTTCAGACTTCAATTTAAATTATAACAGTAACCATTAGAATTTCTCTATATTATTTTCTTGCATTCCAACTAAAATGAAAAAAAAATCCCAGCCCTACTATTATACACATACACGCAAACAGACATCACCAATTCCCATCACATCATCTAATATATGTCTGCATTTACAAGCTCCCTCCCAGAAGTCAATGTTGTGAGTCTTTAATATGTCGGCATTGACACTAACAGATTTTTTTCCAGCAATGATGGTTTGAGAGAGCTTGTAAAGCATTTTTAATGACACAAAAATCCATATTTTGCAGAGAAATTGCCCTTCCTTTAAAAGTTTTATGCACTTCTTGCTTGTAAAATTCTGAGGAATGCTAGTGCAATGCATTTAAATAATCAGCATTAAATGAAAGAGATTAAAAATATTGCAAGAACTACATGTTTGTTTGTTTGCATTTAAAAAGCAAATTTAAAATGCTTATAGGTTACTTTTTATCATCAAGATTTTCTTTTATATTACAAAATAACATACAAACATCTTAACATATAACCACCTACTTTAAAGGTTAAAATCTGAAGTTAGAAAAATGCTTCTGTGTGAGACTGTAAAAGATGACTTGCAGCCAGATTAAACTGTGGTCTCAGCTGTTTAATATGTGTAGGGTCAGCACAGTTGTAAATTGTGAACAATATGTCTGATTCAAAATCCAAAATGGCTGCCATACATACTTTACAAAGCTGAACTTGATAATGATATATATTGAACAAACAAACAAACAGGAGTATTGGCAATACATGTTCTTCCAGCTCAATAGATAGCTCAGAAAATATACACATAGCATTAGTTCCCTGATTTTAGGAGGAGGTACACTAGTACCATCTCGTACATTTTTCCCCTTAAAAGAGAGAAAAATACTTAAGTATAAAAATAATAATTAAAAAAAATGTTTAAAATTTGTTTAAACTGAAAGTTTAAAAGGATGAAAAAATGAAATTGTTCAACTTCTAACATTATAATAAAATACTCAAAATATTCCAGTTGAAAAAGCTATTCCCATTTGTCTCTGTGCTGCAATAAGTACACAGTGAGAAGCCTTTTGGTTTAAAAGAACAATGTTTTGCCATGAACTTCCATGGCACAATTGATTTTTTCTGTAGTGAGGAAAGCAGCATAGGGAAAACAAACAAACAAACAAAAAAAAAGTTTCTGGTTTTAGATATGGTGCAAAAAAAAAAAAAAAAAAAAAAAACAATTTTCAAATAGGACACTATTAGACTAAATCAGGTTTTAATGCTGATGGCTTTTCTAAGATGCTCTAGGTAGGCTTGTAATAACAAGGCAGAGTTTTTAATATCAAGACATTTGATATTACAGCAAAGAACTAACTATTGTATTTTGAGGTAGTATATGGTGATGTACTCAAAGTTTTTATTCCTTAAATTTATAGCACTTCTTTAAGAGTTACAGACTTGGAAAATTAATAATTTGAAACATTACTTTCACTTCCCATCTTTTTTTTATTTAACAATAATTTTTTGGGCTCTGTGTGTGTAACTCTCTTCAACACGTAGAGGTAAAGCCTACCGTTTTGAGTGCCAACTTTAATGTTAATAGAATTACTTTATGAACATAAGTTAGGGAATAACATGACCCATTCTGTTTAACGTTCTGCTTCTTTAGTGGATAACAACTTTACCAGACCATCTGTTTTCAATAAAATATTTATCTGTATACATAAGAAAAAGAGAGAGAGAGAAGTAGGACACTACAAATATAGAGATCATATGAGGACCACTTTAATAATGCAATATATTTAAAACTTTTTGGATTAAACATAAGTATAGATTGAAATTTTGTCTTTGAAAGACAGCTTCTGAAAAGGGTTTTATTTTATGACCATCAATACATGCTAAAGGATTTTCTACCTTGTGACTTTTTTATTTAAAAACGAGAAGAATCTCAGCAGTAATACTGATCTGATGTACACATAAAAGAGAAGTTAGGGGGCAAATCAACATATTAATATTTTTAAGAAAATGGTCAATCTACATGGCTGCTCGAGATAATTAATTGATTTAAAGGAGTTCAAAAGCAGGGCTGCCAGTACTCAGTCAGTAAGGAAGCTGATGTCTACTTCACATCTTGCACCTAGATTTTAGGTATTGATTTAACTCACAGCATACATTCCTTATATTCCTTATCTAGACAGTGTAGAAGGTGGCTCTGAAAACCTCCCAAAAAAAATCTTACCAGTAGTGTCTTGGCTGTGGTGTCTTGGCTGATGCAGAGAGGGATCTCCCTCTGGAGGCCTCCACTCCCCATATATTTATCAAAGAATTCATTAGCTAGAAGTATGGAACCATAGGGGAGGATTTGCAAAGCAAACCAGTTGTGCATTTCACAGCTCTCCCTTGGTCCTGAGCACCAATACCCACGAGTTCTGGGGTTGCAATGGATGTGGTCCCGAGGTACTTTTTCCAGTACAGCTTCCACTCAAAGGTATACAGTTTGTGCACCCACAGCCCACACCACAGGATGAACCACAGTACACTAACTTAAAGCAGGCAAGGAATGCACTTATAAAGAGTAATGATTCAAACTAAAAAGCTAATATAACTGCATCCACTGTAGCTGAACAGTCTCATTGGACAGTTAAATCTGTGCAAGCTGGTTACCTAACTTAAGACTGCATTTCATTTACTTGTTCAAAACTAAAAATTTTGTGGCTGAAATTTCAAATATTTAACAGAACTAACGAAGAGATTGGACTTCAATTTCTCTTTAATCCTTATTAATAATGTTATTAATTTTAGAATAAAATCATCTCTCTTTTTGTATTATTCTTCAGGTCTTTTTGTTTCATGACCTAAGGAAAGGAGTATCAAAGTTGTATGTAGTGTCTGATCAGACAAAGTTAGCTTCAGTCAGCAATACAACAATTTCCATACTCATTTACAGTATTTGAAATGAATAACAAAGTTCGATGTTGTACAGAAGTACATTCTGGAACTTTGTTCTTGGGTACCTTACAACCCAGACTCCCTCTACTTTGCAGAGAGACATTTTCCCTCTCTCCTTTCAGTGGGCAGTAAATTTAGCAAAAAGAATCCTCAAAGGGGTTCCAAGTGGTTTTATGTACTTTTTAGAAATTATCTCCTACATTTTGCAGTAGACCCATTTTGGAAGGAAACATCTTTGTATTACATAGTGCCTATATTTCTTCCATTTCTTTTAGTCAAACCATCTCTCCCTTTCTAACGGCATATCCACATATCCCAAAAAAAAAAAATTTACTTTTTTTAAAATAATCATATATGATGCTTGTCCTCTTGCTGGGGACAAAAACAGAAAAAAAAGGAGAGAGAGAAAGAAAGAAAAGAAAAAAAAGGCAAGAAGCTTTTTCTCTTTTAAAGAGCTTCAAGTGGCAACTGATTCTACAGCAGAAAGGCAAAGTGGTATGTGATAAATTAGTTGACAACACTTTCTTTCTTCATTCTCTACCTAGCCTCTGTTTAATTAACAGATCATAGAAGGAGAGAAAAAGGAATGAGAGACCTGAAATTGTCAGAAATCCAAGGGCTGCAGCTCTCCCACAGAAACAGCTGTTTCTTCCGAAAGAAATATCTGTAGTTTGTATGAAGATGGAACTAACATGATAGGAGAAGGTTGGCACATATTATTTGCAAACTGGCGCCTTACTTGTCAATTTGAAGAACAGATTAGTCTATGAGTAGAGATGTGATTTAACTGGAAAAATCAAGAGGGCAGCTGACTTTCTGCCTGCCACTGCCTTGCTGAGCAGCACATTCTCATGGCACTCTTGCTGTGCTCCTCTAGCTAACTTAGCTCAAATAGGCATAGTATTTGGTTAAAGTCAGGCCATTGCTTGAATGCTAAAAAATAACCAGTAAAATAAATTGGAAATAGCTCCATGCAGTCAGTGGCGTCAGTGGTTTTCTAATGCATGCACTAATTTAGTCCAGTTTCATCTGGGTACTTCAGTTCAGAGCTTAAGTTTAAGCATGATAAATCAAAGCACAACAGAAAGACAGACTTGAGATGGGAAGGAGAAGGAAGAGGTGTGATGGCTTTGGACTGAGCAGGGGTTTGCAGGGAGGCACACCATATCAACTGTCAGTACAGCACTTGTGGAAGGTCCCACACTGAACGACCTCAGGGTTGCTGTGAAGCTGCTGAGCTCTGAGTCACAGCCTCGCATGGGTAAGGAGCACCCTGGAAATGTGCAGAGGAGTGCTTGAACTGCTGAGGCCACGGAGGGTTGAGACCTGCACATGAGCAGCGGAAATGCTGAGCTGTTCCCACACGCCCACCAGGGAAGGAAGAGCAACAGTGGCCGGGTGCTACTCTGGCACAGGCTCGTAGGGCAGCGAGGGAGAAGAGGACATAAAGAAATGCCTGATGTTGCACTCAACATTGCCAACTCACAGCAGGAAGACAGTTGCTTTTGGGGTCAGTGGATGAACTTTCAGAGGTGGTGATGCCCAGGGCTCCTGGCCATTTGGATGCCCCTCATTAGCTGGGCTCCTAGGGTGGTATGTCAAGGAGAAACATCCAGCAGCAGCTTTTCCTGGTCCCAGATACTAATTCTCAATTCTTGCTCTTCTCTTTCTCTGTGCCTTCACTGTCATAAAATTGGAAGAAAATTTATATTTATTTAATATTAGTCCCTTTAAAGTGCAGATAGAAGGGATCTTATATAACCAATGGATCAGTTTGCATTTGTGTTGGTGACACGGATCTTTTGACTTCCTCCTTGTACAGGGGTCACAAATTCAGCTCCTGCTCACATTGTCTTCTGCCTGCAGTTAATGATGTGCCTAGTTGGAAAAGTGTTGCAGAGTGGTCATTTAATTCATTTTGATCAAAGTCTACACCTCACATGTTCAATCAGAGTGAAAGTGTTTGTCTGGATGCAGTTTTCAGTAATCACTAGGGATAATGTACAAGCAATCCATCAGTGCTAGAAGTTATTCTTTAGAGGCCCTCTCAGGGCCCTGAACTGCTTATCATAAGCAGGATTGATGTATTACATTTTGTCCCCAATTTTTCTAAAAACTTGCAGAGCCATTTCTGGAATTATTCCAATATAGCAGTCTTGTAACTACCTTTGAGTCAAGGTCATATTGTGTAGTTAGGGTTCTGATATCTTATGATAAATTAAAACAATCACTGCATTCCTCCTGCAGCCTTGGCCAGAGAAAAATGTACACCCACACGTCCCAGGTTCTGCATGCACGGATACGCACCAAAGCTCAGCTGCAAGAGCTATCATTGCTCAACTCAACGCTTACATTGCAGTGTTTTTTTCATTGTAAATCCACTGAAGAGGAAAAAAAATCAGAACTTACACCCTGAAATCCTCTGTGAGCAGAAGTTAGATGACTTCCTCTCACTCCCCTGCCAATGTGTCTACACATCAACATCCATAAGGACTAAAAGGGTGGCTGAATTTTTGTATCCATTTGGAAATGCCTAGGCTTAGACTAGAAATGTCTAGTCCTGACGCCTCAGGATCTCCCATCTCTAAGCAGGTGTTGATGAGACATTACGAGGCTTCTCCATCACGAGGCAGGGATGTTCTGCCACCTGGCTGCAGAGTTCCTGATACCCAATTCTGCAGTGTGTGTAGTCTCCAGGATAATTGCTCCATTTTACAAATTATGAATCTGAAACCATTAACTTATCTCATTATTTTCTGTAGCATTTTCCCCCTTTATGTGGGTAGTAGTCATAAATCATAATAATGCACAAGCAAAAAATGAATTGCAAAATGCAGTATTCAAGGGATGGAAACACCATCTTTTGCCCAGCTTCCTATCCACCTTCTGTACTGGACTTGTGCTCTGCTTAATTTTTAAGCAGCATAAATAATCAGACCCTGCAAATGCACAGAATAGGCCAATAACATATCATGTGGATAAAATTGTTATGTCCTGTCTTACATTCCTGAAGCCATCCAGTCTCTTATAAATTTAGCAAAAGAATATAAGAACAAATTTCAGTAGATTTCACTTGCCAAATAGATCTAAGACAAACTGTCTTAGCAACTGAACAGCAAACTGAACAGCAAAACATAGCCACCAAATGGCTTTTGGGGCCTGTATTTTTATAAGGCTGGAAGCTTCTGCTTGAATTCATAAATGTACTGTATTTTTTTTAATTTATTTACTAGGTACTAGGAATTAGCAAATAGATAGTGGTGTTTGCAGTCAGTGTGTAACTGTGTGTCTGGAAGGTTTATTTACTTGCACTTTCAATTATGAAATTTATATGCATGCTGGTAGATGTGCGTGCATGTGCATATATATGTATACAGTCATATGCACATAAGGCATGGTCCCGCAAAATAAAAGTGCATCTACATCCAGATATGTAAAAGTCCATTCTTTTCTACAGAAATAGTTAGTATAAATGGCCAAATCCTCAATAATCTAAATGATTAGAAACTGTCTCACCGAAGTCTATATACGGAAGGCATTATTTTATGACCTTTACCTGCACATTTCAGTGTTATATAATATATGAACAAGAGCAGACTTTGCAATTAAAGATCATTGATCTTTGATCTTTTTTTAAACGAATAATGACAGTTGGAGGAAGGATCTCATGACATGCACCACTGTGTATTAGGGACAGCATGAAACACAAAATAAGAAAAGCATTCAAACAAAAGCATTACGTTTTCTAAAACTGTCACAAGATAGACGGATCATTCCTTGGGCGAAGCCCTCTGTTCCGCAGTTCTGTGCTGCAGAATTCATCAGCCCTGGCTAGAGAGATGTCTTACTTAACAGCTGCAAGACATTTATCCCCAAAACATAGCCCTGTTCCATGTTCTCATTCCTAGTCTGCTGTATGCAGCTTGCTTTGTTTTCCAGCAATGTCCTGGCTCCTCTGCTAGTAACACTAACCATGTGGAATGTCTCTTTTCTGAGAGATGAAGCTGATGTGAGGCACTTTGGGTGGCCCTTCCTCCCTTGGATGTACTTTTCTCCTGGCTTATCTGTAATAGAGAAAGATTTGTCATCCGTATGCCTTGGAGTGCACTGCAGAGAGGCCTGTTATACGAAGCTTAAGGGGTGGAAGACACCTGTCTCTTCTAACAATTTGATATGAAAACAAACACATTGACCTAGAAATTCAATACCCTTGGATATGTGTTCTCTTATACTTCACTATCTGGAATAAAAGGGGTGTATATTCATTCTCTTGCTTCAAACTCAGTTAAAGTCTTGAAAAATGAAATGTCTTTCTGGTGACTGAATCCAATTTGTGTGTGAGATTGTGATATTTCAGGGAAAATGAGACCTGAAGGAAATTACTGGTAATTTTCTAACAAAATTAAATGCATTGTAAAGCTTGCAGTGATATCTGAGGATTTCTTCAATGCATGACCCAAGAGGAAAAAATGCAAGTGCCTACAGAGATTTTTTTCTTTCCCCTAAATTCTGCTTAAACAATCTGCTTCTTACCACAGGAAACAAGTTCCATACATTTCAGATAGCTCTGTCATTCTCTTATTTCTTGCACCATCAAGCAGAGTTTTGGATAAGATGGGACTGGAGATATCCATACATAATATTGTCCATTTTTGAAAGGAAGGAAAGACATACAAAGCATGCAAAGACTCATATTTGTTTCTTGATAACTCATCTAAGAGCTCAGAAAGAAAGTGAGCAAGCGATTGATACAAACTGACTAGCTAAACAACTAAGCTGAATGTGAATAAGGGTATTTTATCTAGTTGTCAAAGGCATGCATCTAAAGCAACACAGTGTAATATTTTTTGTAAGTAAATCCATAAAAATTCTAATCAAAGAGGATGCCCTAATGGTAAAGGGATAAATAACTGCATAATGACAGTATTTATCAGAGAGGTAAAATTCTTCCAAACAACATGAGGCTCTACAAAGCAACTACACTCCAGAAAAGATACCTGCATCGTAAATAAAAATAAAAATAAAAATTCTTGTCTAAATGGAACAAAAAAGTCCAGAACAAGTGTGTCTTTAGTATCCTCTGTCCCCATGAATAATTGTTTTGTTCTTTAGTGTTGAAAGGATTGAATTTACTCTTATCCTTCCCCAGTATAGCAGATTTTTTTTTTTCTAATCAGTCAGAAGTATCTATCAATCTGCTATCAAATCTGCTTACCATTTTCTCAGCCATGAAAAGTCTGTGAGGGAACTGCAATGAACACAAGCTGGTATGTAACTTGTTACTACCTTCCTCATCATTTATTGCTACACTGTCGTGCTTCTCCACAAAATCCTTAGGACTGAATATCATTTGCTGTTTAAAACAAGATGGATTTATGGGCCCTTTTTATCTTAGATACTAATAATTTTTATACCAGGCGTTCATAGAAAGGTATATATCTCTTGGCATACCAAGATATATTTTTACTGATTGTGTTTTCTTTTTAGTTTATTCTGCAAAAGCATCCAAAAGCAACTTTCTAAGTGCTTTCCAAGAACAGGATGGTTACTGCAGAAGTTACAGCACCACAGCAGTTCCCTTGTTTATACTTATGGAAAGCAGCCTCTCTCCAATATGTTGTTCCGACTCCATCCTTCTGGGAATATTTTTGCTTGCAGTGTACGTATCCCACTGTGGAGCTGTTCTACCTGTTGTAGAGGTCTGGTACATCCTCACAGTGACCGCAACCTTCCAACCCATGAAGTGTGTTTCTGGGTTCACCCGTCATCTAACCCCTGCAGTTATTTATCACACTCCTTTCATCTTTTGTTGCAGACCCTGGGGTGACAGAGGCCACCTGAGATCCTGAAGCAGACAGTAGCATCAGGTTGAATACCTGTAAAAGCCACCCTAAAGAAAGATGCCTTTGAAAAGCAACCTCCTTACCATTACCCTCATCTCTTTGGCTGCTCTACAGTAGGTCAGATCCAGCTGAAAATGAACCCCCTTGGAAGAGGAAATTGGTTTTCAACCAGCTCCTTCTGTCCCTGCAGCTCTTCCTGCACCTCCCTAAGGATGAGATTTTGTCCTCAATGGGGAGCAGAAGAATCCTTTTCAGTTGGCTTAAACTTGTTGTGTGACTGCACACTGAGCTGGGCAGGCCCATTTGACCAATCTTCTGCCACTGCTTTCTCATTCCTAGACTGTCTCTCAGAAGTTATCTTCTAAAAGAAAATATAGAAGGCATCTGTATGCTTTAGGAGAAAGGGTGTTGCTATGGCTGGTATAAGTATTACCAAATCCTTTCGGTACTCCTTTCTGGGTGGGAGAGGTAAATAATATTACCAAGGAAATCATTATTATTTACGTTATTAACTGTTATTTTACTTCATAAAGAAAAAGAAAGACCTTGTGAGATACAAAGAGGACATAAAATGTGTCTTAATTGTTCCTTTTACTGAAGTAGAAGCCAGTTGACAGGTCTTAGGAGTTTGTTTTTTTAAGTTACTGACTGTGGCAATGCAAACTGCCTGTGTAAAGATTTCCCATCCCAGCAGATAGGATCCAGTATCCAGTGCCCGGCAGCCCATCAATATCAGATGATGTAACTTTTTCCTATTTTTTCCTTGAAAAAATATATGACAAATGTAAGCAGCATTTAAGGAAAGTGGACTTTGCTATGAGAATTTTTAGAATAGTATTTGCTTTTTTCTGCCTCCTCACTTTTTCTTCTCTTTTGAAAACATGAAAAAATTTCCCTCATAGATGCTGTCCTATTCCATTTGACACGCATTGATTTTTCTCCACCATGTTTCAAACAGAGCCAACACTGGCATGGCTCATTTTGTTTAATAGGAACAAAAATATCAACTTAATTACTACCTAGTCCTGTCATGCCAAAACATGACTATTTCTGTACCAACACTGTCAACAGATATTAGTACAGCATTGGGAATAATGGTTGTTCATTTGCTGCCGTGCACTCAGCCAAGGGGAAACAAGAGGGGTTCTTTTCTGCAAAAACTGAGAATAGGAATGAACAACCTCCTTCAAAACAAATTGTTGAAAAGATGCTTTGTGACTTTAGTAGGCCTTGGATCACGTCCCAGTTGCTTGGCAGATATAAGTATTAATAATAATATTATTGTCTTAATTAAAAGTATAACATTTAAAGATGATTTTTTATATAGTTTTGCATCCAGAAAATTTGAAATCAGAGTTATTTTTGATAGCAAAACAGCATAGGGTAGAGACTAACATTTGTTCTTGCATTCTATGTTAGTGGATCTGCATCTTCTTTACGCTTGCCTGTATGAATCTAGAATGGCTGCAGTGAAATTGGTGCTCATATCCCAGACACATAGACAGGTTAGTTATAGCAGAATTTCACCAACATGTTATTCTGGTAAGCAGAGAAGCTGGATTAAGTGTATCTGAATCTAGATTAAGAATTGCATGAAAACTGGCCTTGAGCACCAGTCAGTGGCAGAGGAGGAGTTCAAGTGGGAGAGAAACCTGATGCACTTGGGGTGAACACTGAAGACGGGATCCAATGCGAACACCTTTGCAAGAGGTTAGCACCTGCACTGTAATCCCTAACGAAATGGGTTGGGTGGGATCTCCCTCCAGAAGTCTCCAGGACTGGCTGCATCTCTTCATTTAGTGTATAGGGATTCAGAGGACTGTTTTCTTAAGTGCTTAGAATAGTAGGAACAGATTAAAAGTTAGAGGGAATTGATCTCAAAACATCCCCATACGTCCCTAGTTTCCATTCTCTGGTTTTATGACATTCAGCAGTCTTATAGGGAAATATAATGAATCCATATTCACAAAGATCAAATGATCTTTCCTGTTGGAAAACACTCATTTTAGTAAATCAAAATTTCTTGAGGGAGAATTAATAGGATGGTTCCCTGGCTGCTGGCCTAGAAGCCTTGCCAATGTACAGCCAGCCAGCAATCTTTCTGTGATGAATGTTCCATTTTTTAATTTTTCACCTTCAGTTAAAACAATTTTTTTTCCTCCTGTGAAAGTTTTAGTGGGCACAGATCCTTTATTTTCTGGCCAGCATTATCTGTGTGTTATTATTAGTATTTATGATGATTACAACTTATCAGGCTAGTGGCCTTGTGTGATGAACATTAGCTTTTATATTACTTTGACCTTCTCTAGACTGGATGAACATTTTTACTCTTGGTTTCCCAATCATTTTAAAGAACAGGACATAGATAATTTAGAAGAGTTAAGGAGCTCAAGTGTAGGATTTTACAGCACTGCGTCTATCCTATTGATTAGTTCTGTTTCATCCCTGCAATATACTTACTGCAGCTAGGCAAACATACAGAAATTGTTCTTTCCTTTCAAGAGGAGTGTCAAAACAATAAACGGATAAGCCATACAAGCTGTATTGATTTGTGACAACCTTGATGTGCACAATCATTTGGGATTCAAACATTTATCTGGGGAAAAAATATATATATATTTGCTACATTGGGCCTTATTGGGCCTTATTGCATCTAAAAATTCTCCACATAGTGGCTGGCTTTTAAAAGTAATTAAATAACTGCAGTAAATTTCCATGTTAATCAATAAAATGAAAGGCAAAAATCAATTTTGTCTGTGCAAGTGTGTGTGACACCTCCCTAAGAGCCACACCATTGGGATGGATTCATGCCAGCATAACTGGCCATAGGTTGATTGTTTATATGGCAAGGAAAAGCATAAAGTCAGCTTAGTGACAAAGTAGCTGGAAAGATGTTAGTGATAGGATGCCTATTTATAAATCTGGCATCAGTACCTGGGAAATGTGTGTTTCAAATCTTTATAACAATTATGGTTTCCTACATAAAACGGGGAAAATTTGTCTTTTGTTCAGAAGAACAAAAGGCAGAATTTACCAAAAGAACTAAGAAGCAGACAGATGTTCTCTGATAACCATGGCAACCATAAGGAATTTGCCACCTAGACTTGGGATTAGCAAGGTATCATTATTGTAGCATAAAGAAACTAATAACTTTTCATATTCTATTTCCTCCTTCCTCTACTGGAATAGATGATGAACCTTAACACCTAGGCAGCCTCCCCATGCCACCCACAGTTTGACAATCTTTTCAGGGTTATAGAATGTTAAATTATAAATTGTATGGTGTTTGAAAGCTTACACTTATAACTTCTGCAATGCAGCATACAAGATGATGTTTCACTATAGATTTATTCAAAAACATAAACATTTCTTTGGTGCTTTGTTCCTTAATTAGTCACAATACTTAATGATTATTTTGTGTTGCTTTTTTTTTGTTGTTTGTTTCTGTTTTTGTTTTGGGGGATAGTATGATTGCTGAGCTCATGTTACAGTAGAATGATCTAATACCAATCAAAAAGCTTGGTTTTGAGTGATAATAGTAAACTCAGAGCCCATCATTGCCTAAAAAAAAATTGAATTTTTTCTTATACTCATCACTTGATGCCATTTTACTGATCGGTCACACAGAACTATGAGGTCCTTCTCGGATTTTCTGTAACAGTCTTCATCTTACCTGTGTACTAGCGCACTCTTTCACCTCATAATTTACCCCTATTCCCAGATAACAGATCATTTATGAAAAGGTTACAACAGTGAAATCTTAAGCATAGAGTCCTGTGGAGTATTTTAAAAAGTCTTTGGAGCAAAATCATAAGCTTTCTACAACTCAGGCTGTAAACTTAACTCCTAGATAGCTGAAGTGAATTGAAGCCCAGCCACAGAGTCACAGAAAAAGACTGGTTTAGGAAGGGACCTGTGGAGATCCTCAGGTGTTTAGTTGTTCACATGGTGAATATTTTTCTTATAGCCAAACAGAAATTTGTGCCCACTGCATCATGTCCTGTCACTCCACACCCATGTGAAGTTCCCCCACCTTCTCTGAATCTACCTTTTAGGCACTGAAGACTGTGATGAGATCTCAACTGAACCTGCTTTTTGGTGGCTGAGCAAACCCAGTTCATTCAGCCTTTCCTTATCCAAGTTCTCCAAACCTTTTGAAGAACTTATCCAAGTTATCCAAACCTTTCATCATCCAGGTGGCTCTCCACACATCTGACTAATTGACTTGCCGAGGCGATCGGCTCCGGGGCAGACGCGTTCTGCAGCGGAGCGGGGGATCGGGACAGGCAGTGCTTTTTTTTTTCCGGCATCGAGGCCACTCGAGGGAGCCACCAGGACCCGGCAGCCCTCACAAGGGAGGCTGATGAGGTGTAGGCGGAGCCAGCAGCGCCCCCTCCCCGGCCATTCAAAAGCAGCCACTAGGGAGCGCGGCGAACAGGGCGGGCAAACAGGGTGTGGCGTGTCAGAAGGGAGTAGCGCGGCAATTCGCGCGGGCAGGGCGAGCAGAGAGGACCCCTCGCCGGTCTTTTGCAGCGGTCTTTCCCTTTGGTACCTGTAACCTGCCTGCGAGGAACCTGGCCATGGTATCAACCAGACAGAAAACAAGGACCTCCGCATCTCTTGCGGCCTCTCCAGCCGCAGTCACCGATGTGGCTACTCAGACGGAGGGCTCGGGGAAACACACAGCCATCCAGGTCTTGGGCTGCAGGGGGTGCCCGAGTCTTCTGTCAGTATCCGACAGCAGCGGCAAGGTCTATGCCTGTGGGAGGTGTGCCCAGGTTGAAGAGCTGCTCAGCCAGGTAGCGGAGCTTTGGGAGGAGGTGAGCAGGCTCAGGAGCATCAGGGAGTCAGAGAGGGAAATTGACTGGTGGAGGTGTACTCTTCCCTCTCTGAGACAGACTCACGAGCCTGCCATAGCACAAATGTCTCCTGCTATGCAGAAGACAAAAGTTCCCTCATCCCACCAGGCAGCAGGAGGGGACCTAGGCCAAGGAGGGGAATGGAGGCAGGTTCCTGTTCGGGGGGGTAGGCGAGCCCTGTCCCTGCCCACCTCACCTTCCCATCTACCCTTATATAACAGGTACGAAGCTCTAGAACATGACAACCAGAACAACGAAGCAGGCGAAAGCCCATCCCGGTTGGTAAGGATGCCTAAGGCAAGGTCCCCTACCCCCCACATTGCTACATCAGCTCTCAAGAAAGAAAGAAGGGTTATTGTCATCGGGGACTCCCTTTTGAAAGGGACAGAGGGCCCGATATGCCGACCGGACCCTACCCACAGGGAAATCTGTTGCCTCCCTGGGGCTCGGGTGAGAGACTTCGCTAGGAAAGTCAAGTGCCTGGTACAGCCCAGCGGCTACTACCCGCTACTGGTCTTTCAGGCTGGTAATGACGAGGTAGCAACGAGAAGTCCGAGAGCGATCAAAAGGGACTTTAGGGCTTTGGGGCGACTACTTAAAGGATCAGGGGCACAGGTTGTGTTTGGCTCTGTCCTTCCGATAGGAGGGATCGAAGCTGACAAGCAGACTCATCATGTTAACACGTGGCTTCGGGACTGGTGCAACCGGCAGAATTTTGGGTTTTTCGATCACAGGAAGGTCTGCGCGACCCTGGGCCTGCTGGCACCAGATGGGATGCGCCTCTCTCAGTGAGGGGTGAGGATTTTTGCTCAGGAGTTGGCTGGGCTGATAGATAGGGCTTTAAACTAGAGTCGAAGGGGGAAGGGGATAGAACCAGGCACGCCGGTGATGAGCTAAGAGATGGTGTGCTAGAATCAGAGGGACTGTGTCCGAGTGAGGCCCTGCGGTTGGATACACAAGGTGCTGCGTGTAGGGAGGCGCATTTGAAGTGCTTCTACACAAATGCATGCAGTATGAGGAATAAAATGGATGAGCTGGAAGTCTTGGCCCAGTCCCACAGCTACGACATCATTGGCATAAGCGAAACCTGGTGGGATGAGTCCTGTGGCTGGTGTGTTGCAACAGATGGTTACAGGCTCTTCAGGAGGGACAGGCAGGGTAGGCAAGGTGGTGGGGTGGCGATGTATGTGAAGCATGGGCTGGACTGTGTGGAACTTCAAGTCGGCGATGACAAAGTTGAGAGCCTCTGGGTAAGGATTAAGGGACGAACAAATAAAGGGGATGTCGTTGTGGGAGTCTATTACAGACCACCTGGCCAGGACGACAACACCGATGAATTATTCTTTGCAGAACTAAGAGATGCCTTGAGATCAACTTCCCTCGTCCTAATGGGGGATTTTAACTTGCCAGACGTCAACTGGGATCACCACACGGCTGACAAGAGCAAGTCCAGGAGGTTCATGAAGCACCTTGATGATAACTTCTTGGTGCAGGTGCTAAGTGAGCCAACTAGGAAAGGCGCCCTCCTAGATCTGTTGGTGGAGAACAGAGAGGGTCTTGTGGGAGACGTGGCAATTGGCGGCCGTCTTGGTCATAGTGACCATGAAGTGGTTGAGTTCAGAATCTATGGTGACAGAAGGAAAACAGCCACCAAAACTTCAGCCCTGGATGTGGGGAAAGCAGACTTCAGGCTGCTCAGGGAATTAGTCAGCAAGGTCCCCTGGGAAACTGCTTTTGAAGGCATTTGTGTCCATCAGTGCTGGTCCATCTTTAATCACTGCCTCCTAAAAGCTCAAGATCAGGCGATTCCAAAGTATCAGAAGTCAGGCAAGCGGGGCAGAAGGCCGGCCTGGCTGACCAGGGATCTTCTACTGGAGCTTAGGTGAAAAAAGAAAGTGTACGGCTGCTGGAAGGAGGGTCAGGCGACGATGAAGGAATACAGGGATGCTGTTCATGTTTGTAGGGAGAAAATTCATGTGGCCAAAGCCCAACTAGAGTTGAAGCTGGCCATGTCTGTGAGAGACAATAAAAAATGTTTTTTTAGATATGTGAACAGAAAAAGGAGAACCAAAGAAAACATAGGTCCGCTACTAGATGGGGAGGGTCTCCTCACAGACAATGACATAGGCAAAGCAGAGACATTTAATGCCTTCTTCGCCTCTGTCTTCAACGCTGATGATGGGCTTCGGGACCCAGGGTACCCTGAGCTGGAGGACCATGACGGTGGGAATGACAAACTCCCAACCGACCCTGAACATGTGCGGGATTTGCTGCTCCACCTGGCTCCATACAAGTCCATGGCTCCGGATGGGATTCATCCCAGGGTGCTTAAAGAGCTGGCTGACGTCATCGCGGGACCTCTCTCAATTATTTTTCAACTATCTTGGGAATCTGGAGAGGTCCCATTGGACTGGAAGCTGGCAAATGTTGTGCCAATTTTCAAGAAGGGTAAGAAAGAAGACCCTAGCAATTACAGGCCTGTCAGTCTCACATCAGTGCCTGGTAAAATTATGGAGATGATCCTTGAAGTTATTGGAGCGCACCTGGGGGACAATGCAGTCATTGGTCCCAGCCAACATGGGTTCATGAGGGGTAGGTCCTGCCTAACAAATTTGATTTCCTTTTATGATAAGATCACTCATCTAGTTGACCAAGGGAAACCAGCTGATGTGATCTTTTTGGACTTCAGCAAGGCTTTTGACACGGTTTCCCATAGGATCCTACTGGACAAAATGTCCAGCATACAGCTAAACAAAACCATCATATGATGGGTGAGCAATTGGCTGACGGGCAGGGCTCAAAGGGTTGTGGTAAATGGGGCCACATCTGGCTGGCGGATGGTCACTAGTGGGGTCCCTCAAGGCTCCATTTTAGGGCCAGTCCTCTTCAATGTTTTTATAAATGATTTGGATGTAGGACTAGAAGGTGTTCTGAGCAAATTTGCCGACGACACTAAACTTGGAGGAGTTGTGGACTTGGATGAGGGTGGAAAGGCCTTGCAGAGAGATCTGAACAGATTGGAGAGCTGGGCGATCACCAACCACATGAAGTTTAACAAAAGCAAGTGCCGGGTCCTGCACCTGGGATGGAGCAACCCTGGCTGTACGTACAGACTGGGCGATGAGACGCTGGAGTGCAGCCCTGCAGAGAGGGATCTGGGGGTTGTGGTTGACAGCAAGTTGAATATGAGCCAGCAGTGTGCCCTGGCAGCCAGGAGGGCCAACCGTATCCTGGGGTGCATCAAGCACGGCATTGCTAGTCGGTCGAGGGATGTGATTGTCCCACTCTACTCTGCACTAGTGCGGCCTCACCTCGAGTACTGTGTGCAGTTCTGGGCACCACAGTACAAAAAGGACATTAAACTGTTGGAGAGTGTCCAGAGGAGGGCGACGAAGATGGTGAAGGGCCTAGAGGGGAAGACGTATGAGGAGCGGCTGAGGTCACTGGGCCTGTTCAGCCTGGAGAAGAGGAGGCTGAGGGGGGACCTCATCGCAGTCTACAACTTCCTTGCGAGAGGGAGTGGAGAGGCAGGTGACCTATTCTCTGTTATCACCAGTGACAGGACCCGTGGGAACGGTGTGAAGCTGAGGCAGGGGAAGTTTAGGCTGGACATCAGGAAGAGGTTCTTCACCAAAAGGGTGGTCGCACACTGGAACAGGCTCCCCAGTGAAGTAGTCACTGCACCAAGCCTGTCTGAATTTAAGAAGAGATTGGACTGTGCGCTTAGTCACATGGTCTAAACTTTTGGGCAGACCTGTGCGGTGCCAGGAGTTGGACTTGATGATCCTTATGGGTCCCTTCCAACTCGGGATATTCTATGATTCTATGATTCTAACTCTATGAAGGGCTAGAAAAATGTTGATTATCTTGACACAGCACGCAAGTTTCTCTACATTTGGCAGTAGCAAGAGACTATGGAGCAGTAAGTACTCAAGGAAAAGAAAAAATAGGATGAGGGTAAATGTTCTTCCATAACTAATTCTTGGTAAACAGACAATAAGAATGACAAGTTTGTTAGGTTTAAGCTAGGTTCTTACAAAAGAGGATATTTTCATAGAAGGCACCACACTTATTAGCAGAGCGATTATGCGTAGACTAGATGTCACTAAAGGTTGAATTTATTTTTGAAATAACCAAAGATTTTCTTGAAACAAATTGCTTATAAAAGTGAAAAAGCATTATTTCTCAAGAAGATATAATAGATAGATCATTAATAATGTTTTCAAAAGTGTGCCATAAATTCTATCGGGTTTGGAAGAAGTTCTACAGCAGAAAATACTAGGGAATAGAATGAAAACCAGTGCAGAAAGTATGATCACAGTAAATGCTGAATATGAGGAGACACTTGAAATAATATGTCAAGACAGACATGGGAGTTATGAATTATAAATCAATTGTGAAAAGAAGATAAAGAAATCAGAAGAATCAAGAGAATTGAGATGATTTTCTGAGTCAGAAATTTGGGCTAAAAAGGTACCTGCAAAACAACATTAATGAATTCCTACTTTAAAAGTTTTATTCATTCTAGACATCACAATACCAGTGAGCTCTTTTAAACAGAAATAAAGAAGAGAACAAAATACCCAAGGAAATAGTTTAAAAAATATATTAAAAAAAAAAGTTAAAAAGTGTGACAGCACAAACTAAAGGAGTATATGATAGATGTCTGTAAATATCCAAGAGATTTAAAAAGGATAAGAAGAAAATAATAGTACTGTTTAAGATGATAAGGAATAACTGAGTGAAATTAAGCAGAAAAAAATACACTACATAACTGGATAAATATAGTGAGGTGAGGCAGACAATATAATGTCTCCCTAAAAAATAAAGATGGGAGAAACATATCTAAGCTATTTTAAAATTGTACTGGACAGATCACAAGGAAATGTATACTGTAGACAGTCATTCTGCATTGGCAGTGGAATGGCTGAAAAGATCTTTGAGATTCTACTGTCTATGACTATCAAGATAACAAGAAAACTATACTCTGGATAGTTTTTCTAAGGAAAGAATGCATTAAATAAGAAATTTCAGACTGTAATTTACTATCTTCAGCCATCTGAGAATATCTCATCAAAGTAAAGTCAGAAAGATGTATGTTTTTTTCAGTATTTCAAACTGCATATCTTGAAAGAATTACAGATCAGTATATATTAATATAAATTTAAAGAATAGGCTATAACAGGAAGTATATGGGCATGTATCAATGAGATTTATCTTATTTACTAGCTATAATTTCTGTGCCTGATGATGGAACTATTTAAACACCTCTTGGCATAAGGAAGAAGCAATAAGACAAAGATTTTATAAATGTGCTGCATTTTATTCATTGATTCATGTCAAACATTCAGACAGAATTCTCAACAACATTTGGCAACAACATTTGCTAAAAGTCCTGTTCAGAACATCTTGCATTCAGCTCCCATAGGGTAGTAGAGTCATAATAGTAGACAAGGATTATCATTTTGCATAGTCTTTGCTCCTTTGTTTTTGCATAAGTGAACAAAATAAGACATACTCTAAGAACATTTCACTAAATTATTTAGAATTGCTCAAAATTATTGAAAGACAAAGAAGTGAAATCACTTTAATATGGTCATTTTTTTCAATACATGGGAGAAAATTCTGTGTTATGTGAAATGCTCAAAAAGCTAGTGAACCTACTGTTCAACCTACAAAATTAATTTTGTTGCTATCAGCTTCAATAAGATGACAACTGCCTGTCAATATCTTTTTCATACATATATTGTACGTTGTATTAAAGTGATTTTTTGCGCTGTTCTACATAAAAGTTAGAGACCATCACAGTGCAAGTGGTAAGAAGTTCTCCATTTTTATTGGTAAAGAAAATGTTAGCTCATTCTTACCATTGTCAATTCATTTTTTCTTTTTTGAGGGAGCAGTAAGTGATGTTGCCGTGAATCAAGATAACAGTTTACACTGTTGCAGACATGAGTTTTAAGAAAAGTAACCCCCACCTCCTAAGGAAACAAACAAAAAAAAAATTAGGAAGTCTTCAGGGGAAGACTGGGTATTTCAATGTTATATGCCAATACTTCTGTGGAGTTTAATGATAGGTGGAGGGGAAATCTGTCAATTAAGCCTCATCAGAATGGAACCATATAGTGTTCTCATATGAATAATAATGTGAAAAGGGGAATGTGGACCCTAGCAAAAATAGTAGTATTGGCATCACTGCCATGCTTTATTCTGGTTTTATGAGAAAAAATTCTTAACACCTCATTAAACATGAGGTGGCGTTTTACTTTCCCCTGCTTGAATTTTTTTAGGAAATCATAATCTAGTAGTACGAGTTTTGGCAGAGAATTACACAGACTCCTTTCCACTGTTATTATATTTCCAAAAAGTCAATATGTACCTATAATTCACTTTTCAATTTTTGTTTATTTTGTTTCATTAATTTACCATCCAACGCTCTAAAGATTTTATGGCCATTATTTATATTCAGTGTCATGATAGAAAATTCACTGAGTTTTACCTACATGATTCAGTAAATACAACTCAGACTGCTGCCTTTCCCTGCCCTTGGTCAGAAGGTTGGGAAGGTATTAAATGTATTGAAGGTATTGAAGGTATTGAATGAGCAGTGCTTAGCAGTCCAGCATATTTACAGTTATATCCTTTTCTAAAACTGCCTTTGCCATTCTCAAGGTCATGGTAAACCACAATTAGTCTCTCAGTCTGTTTACAACTCATTCATCTCTCTTCTCATGCAGTCCATAGGCTTGTGCATAGACAAATCCTTAGAAGCTTGCCAAATAAAATTAATCCTTACATTTTTTCACAAGAGACTATGTGAACAAATGTTTCATGTTCTTTCATTAATGTTGGATCAAATATATGGGACTAGAAAAAATAGTAACCTCCTGGAAAAAAAAATAGATGAGATCTTTCTCCATTTTTCCTTGAAACAAGATATACCTTAGGATTTCATGAAGGATATTCAATTCAGTAATTTAGCACTTCTTGTCTCTGTAAAGAAAATATGTTTTTAGACAATTAATCCACAGACGTGTTTCTGGATTTCTCTGGGGAAAGCTCAGTCACTGGTGGGATTTCACTGATAATGTAAAAGTAGGATAACAAAGATGTGCATGAAAGGAAAAAGAAGATGTTATAGCCAAACTAACAGACAATAAAAATGCCTTTCCTTACCAACTGCCTGAGTCTTTAAAGGAACAAGATACAAAGCACCAAAAAGAAAACTTTTTCTAAACTTTTTCTAATTTTTAAATTTTTTTTCGAAAAATTTTCTAACATTTTCTTAATGATAAGAAGGTGGCAAGAGAAAGAAGGCTCTGATTGCTTTTAAAGGAACTTTCTATTTCAGTCTGGTTTGGGCTGTTTTTTTCAATTGTCAGATGTCTCACAAATAAGTGTCCTTGTCCTTTCTCCTGTAACCTGTGATTTACTAGAAAGCTTTCCGGAAAACCTTCCCTGAAGGAAATGTAACATCAGCAAGAAAACATTACTTTTGGTATCAGCAGCATGCACCTAGCAGGAAAGGCTGTGGCACTGAGAGTTGAGTCTAGTGTGCCATGTGCTCTACACCTTCTCAGGGCTATTTTATGAGCCCATGTCCTCAAGTGAGCAATTAGCCATGCTTTTTGTTTCCAAGATGCTAACAAACCCATGAAGCAAGAATGACTTACCTAAACAGAATTCTTCAATGACTCACCCTGCAGATAGATGCCAGCTCTTTGTCAGGTGCTGTAGTGTATGGAGAATGAAGACGTATTTAGCCTAAGCAAAGCAGATTTTGAAAAATGTAAAAGTTACAAAATTAAATATACATAATTGAACAAAAAAAAACAAATTTATTCATGAAAAATAGGCAATCGAATAATCTGTCAGTTTTCAGTTTTTTATCGCACAAGCCGTAATTAAGCTCCCA
This sequence comes from Cygnus atratus, assembly GCF_013377495.2. Lineage (NCBI taxonomy): Eukaryota > Metazoa > Chordata > Aves > Anseriformes > Anatidae > Cygnus > Cygnus atratus. Next base: position 154,721,693 of record NC_066362.1, on the reverse strand, counting down.
CTATCTAACATATGAGCTGATTGAGCAATTTTTTAAACCCACACAGAGTACTACTGAACTGGATTAGGTTTTATTTGGGTTCAAGAGTCCTGTTCCCAAGAATTAAGATTTAAGACTGAGACATATAGATTTTCTTAACTTCATTTTGAAAGATTTCCAGCTTCTCCTGTAATAGTATTCATAGCATTTTTAGGAGAAAAAAAGAATCTTGGGACAACAGAGTGGTGTGTATGTTGTTATACAATTATAGATTTTAAGAGCTATAGATTGTGAAGAACTATTACATCATTTTGACTGACTTTTCATAAATCTCAGGTCATTAATTTCATCTGATTTTCACTATATTCAATCTAAGAGCTTTTATTTCATTAAATTTCATAGGTTGTGTTGTGTGCATGTACTGCATGTGTTCATGCAGAATTGTGCAAGTGAATAACAAGGTCTAGAACTAGAGTGAGAATTATGGCTAAGTTATGAGTAGCAAGCAAAAGGATACAACCTAAAGAACCAAGGGAATATTCTCTAAGTGAGGAATTAACCCAGAAATTGTTTTTTGTCTTTTTATTTTTATTTTCTGGAGATCAATATTAAGGATGGGAAATTCAGTCTGAATTTTAGTCTGAGAGCTATCTCAAAAACTACAGTAGTAATTATGTTCCCAAGAGGCTTGCACACTCTCAATAATATCACTTTCTTGTTGTTGGAAGCTTATTTGAGTCTAGGGCTATCAGATATCATCTGGAACTTAATATTAGGGACATCAATGGTTAGATTAAGGGTAGCAGGAAAAGCTCAATCGGAGACTAAGAAAATCATTTTGGAGTTCATAGGAATGTCACTTGCTCTTTTGCTTGGTTGAGCTACCAGAAGGAGACAAGAGTAACTTAGCAGTCTAGCCATCACTAAATCAGGCATGGACTCACACATCTGCTTGAAACCAAAAAAATATACTATAAATCCTTGAAAAACATTTGTTTTCAGTTTGTGCAAGAGTTTGTGTAAATTTTGCAATTGACCAAGCCTTGTCGTCTGAGCTGAACCCTAAAATGAACTCTAACTAGAAGCACAGCTACTTGAGCCAGCCTCAGAAATAATGTTGCAGAATTAACCTGTCCTTATCCTTTCAATAATAAACCTTATCCTTTCAAACTTCTCTCATCCCAACGTTTATGTCATTTATCAGCCTCTGCTTCTTCAGACGGGTCCCTGTAAAGGCCTTATTTTAACACCGTCTCCCAGCTCCAAAACAAAAATACAGACTGCTGATATACAGAAGTATCTCTTAACAGTGAATCTGTGGATACTTTCAAATTGTTAATAATAGATCTGAGTTTGCATCTCTTCATACTATTCGTTTTGAAGTTGAAGGCATTTTGCTTGAGGTAAGACCATTCTGACAATTAAAGATGTGGTTCTTGTTCAGTCAGGGATGATGCACTTTCTGTGACACGGATGAGATTCTGCTTCAAGATTTAACTCAGAAACAGTGCTCCCTACCATCAGAAGTAACAATAAGTAGACTCATGCTACCATCTATTCTCATGAAAGGTCTCCAGCTCCGTTCTCATGCCAACAATTGCCTATTTACTGACCTCTACTTCAACATACACAGTCCATTATCTCCAACATGTACTTGAACTGAGCACCAGACTTGTCCAACTTGGTAGTTCCCAAACTAAAGAGTGCTGGTGCAGAGGAACCTTTCCCTAAATTAAGCTGTGGGCTATTCCTGCAATGAATAAATAAAACCTGATTATTTTATGCATTAACCCCAATCTCAACTTAAGCCCAAACTAAGCCAAAACCACCAAAATCTAGCCACCAAGACTTTTGCCATAACAATGCCTAGTACTGGTTGTGGCAGCTAGTATTTAGGCTGGTCACATTGCTCAAAAAGTTCAAAGGCATAATAAATGATTTATACAAGTCATTCCAAACTTGTGAGGGACGAAATCCTTTACACTAGACCAAACTTCCGATGTGAAAAAATTGCTAACTTACTGGAGAGACCTTTAAGTGTGTGCATGTACAGCTGTATATGTGTGCATCTGTGTAAGTATATTTCTTCGCATGTTTAAAAGCTGTTATGGTTCCTCTGTCAGAGTTAGGTGTTGTTTTTGCAGTGTTCCCCCAAAAATTGTTTAAACTAAATAATTTTAAAATAATGTATAGCCAAAATAGCATCTCTGTTTGAAACTGAATGGCTACCATCTCACCATTTCTCACAGTTAGCGACAAGTTTTATACACCCCACTCCAAAAAATAGGCATTCCCCTCTTACTAGTCTAAAAGTACAGAGAAATATTAGACCCAAATTTAAAGAAGTACTTAGGTACAAAATGCAACGTAGTTTCTATTTCAGTGGGATTTTTAGGCATGCATTGACTGCATATAAACTGCTAGCATACTATAACCCTCAGGTCAGGCTATGCATGGGAGTTTGCTTCTCAAATCCTAGGGTGAGGCACCAGCCTCTTCTTCCTAGACATCCACAGACACATTTCTGTAGGAAGGAAGGAGATGGCCATGCAGGCTGGAAAGGAGCCCCAGGACTCTCCAGAAAAATGCAGAGCTAACACAGGACAATAGGGTGCTCTGTGCCTTCTCTGCATAGCTGCTGCAAGACTGGTATTTATGGCAGCAAATCGCAAGAGGAGTCTGTTTTGGGAGGAAGCCTGTTTAGTACCTTTTGGAGCCTAAGTCTGAGGGATAAAGAAGACAGCATGTGAAGGTTTTTGTTTATCACGTTAAAATTGCAAGTGGTATCTGTTTAAATCTACTTGGATGCTGGAAAGTCTTAAATGCTAACGTATGAGAAGGATCAAATATGATGTTCAAAGGTATAGTATAAATGCAAGTTTATCACATCACAGAAATTGTGGCTAATCTTTGTCCATGTGTAGACATGTGAGGTATGGCAAAATGTTTTTTACAGTTATTAATTTCTTTACAGTTGCTTTGTTTTTACTTGTTAGTGAACACTACTAGCTAAAATTGCTTTTGAGAGGGCCTCAAAAGCAAAATAAGGAAACAATTGTTTTTAAATTCCAAAACAAAGAATATGTTTTCTTGCATACAACTTTCAACCACATTTTGAAAATGTAGCAGGGCAAACATGGTTTATACCTATACACTATGGCAGAAATCCAATATTCATCTGCTGTTCATATTGCAAGAAAATGAGATCATTAAGGTCAGAAAGAACAGCTGCTTTAATTATAACACCCTGATATATCATATCAAAGTTTTCATCATCTCATACAAACTCTAAGAACATACCTCAGGGATTCATTTCGATCATCCTGCTTTTTTCTTGGGACAGAGGTCACATGAGCACACTCCAGAGCACTGGCTGCCCACGTGGTGCAATGCTGTGTAAAATAACTGCACCGCAAGCTCAATAATGCTATGGCAACTATTGTTAATCTAACTTTTTGAGTCTTTATTCCTCTTTCTGTGGTGGCAGTGTAAGGGGAAGCCGTTTTTGCTAGCTAGGGAGCTGCACTGCAGGCGTGTTTCATGGTCCTGCTACCATACATCCCCAGGGCTCCTGCTTGGAGCACTTGGTATGCCTGAGACACCTGAAAGTATCCCTTCTTTAAGGGAATGGCTGCTTTGTGTTTCAACAGATGCTATGCTTCTGGTAGCGGAGAGATTAGAGGGACCATTCAACATTGAATCAGTCATGGATCCTATTGATGTCAAGATTTCTGAAGCCATCATGAACATGCAAGAAAACAGCATGCAGGTGTCGGCAAAGGTACTGTGTGAGTCGCGCCTTCTCTGTTGCTGACTGTCTCAAGCAGGGGGAAAAACTTCTGTACAGGCTTTAAGATCGTCCAGACCACTAGAAAATGCATTTGTACATTCAATAGTTCTTTAGGCTGCCTTTGAATCCTTGGTCTAGTTAAACATACTAGAAGTTTTTAAAAATCGTGCAACAAGGAGAAAGGTACCATTTAGTAAACTCCAAATTAATAGTTGTAAGAGCTTTGAGGAAAACAGATTTCTGAAAATTAATGGCAGCTCTGTAAGAAAAATCCTGCAGAGTATGTCTAGTAACTTCTGCTCGTGTCTCATCCATGATTCCCCATATTAACATACTTTTTGATCTGTTTAAGTCAGATTGAAGCACAATGTGTTTGAAGTGAATACAGAAAATGCTCCATTTAACCTCCTTTAATAGCCACTCTGGGGAAATATCATTACATTGGACAGCCTCTGATTAGCAGACCTCAGTTTGATGGAGTTTTGTCTGGAGTCTGACACAAAGATAAACAGAGTTAATGATACCCACAAACCTCCTTTCCATTTCTAGTGCATGTGTACACAGATCACTGCCACCCCTGAACCCCGCACTAATAAGGTCCTTTGAATTCAGTAACAGGTGCTGTTAAGCCAGCAGTCAACAATTAGTATCTTTTCCTTAATATTCAGCAGTTCACTGCAGTTCAAAATCTAAAGTCAACAGCTTGCCAGGTTCTCTGCATTAGGAGTTTCCACCTGCATTGATCTCTCAGCAGTCAGTTATGTGCTGACCAGAGTGCTACCTGAGTCAGTGAGTTTCCATTGCTTGTAAGGAAGCTTCCATAGCTGGAAAAAATGTGGGGATAAAAGGCAGGAGGCTGAGGTTAATATTATTCCTGCCAGCCCCAAATTAGATGTTTCTTACAGTCCCTGTGCTGCAGGATTATAAGGATTTCCTTCAAGATGTTTTTTACTTTCAACCTCCATGAAGTTACTCAGATTTTAAAAGTAGTCTACATCCTGTGCAATGAGACTTTGCTCTGGCAGCAGTGATTGGGGAGTGTATCAGCCAAATATTTTGGGAATCAAAGGCCTGCTTCAGCAGACTCAGTCCTTAACTCAAAAAAGAAACAAAAAATATTTTCATTAAAAGCTCACTAAAGACTCAGGTGTATTTCCTTTTCCTTTTAACTTGCTCGGATCTCACAGCTTTTCCATTAGTCAGGAAGCTGCATTCCCTGCCAGAATCCAATGACATCACCTTGGCACGAGCTCATCTCACTACTCATTTGTAATAGAGCAGGCTGTCTGTCCTATCCTTCAGAAATATTTTATTTGCTGTAAAGTTTAATAAATCACAGAAATTTCACTTGTACTCTAAACTTTTTCTTCTATGAGAAATCTTAGCCAATATTTTTTCAAATCTTGAAAAACAGAAATCAAACTATGTCAATGAAATTTATTTTGCTGTATTTTCATAGATAACAGAGCTGTCTGTATTTGAGGTGCTTTTGTATTTTCTGTGCAGACCATTATTCTCCTGAAATGTGATTTCCTTGCTTTCCTAGGCTATATCCCTCTTTTTTCAGGTCTGAGCACATGGAAGTGTTTTATTATTAAAGAGAAGTATGAGAAGGCAAAGTCTTTGGGTTCAGCGCTGTGATCTTCTATGTCTGTCATGTCAGATCTATAGAGATGATATATGAGCAGACTTTGCATCAGTCATCTATCGCCTAATTTTTCCCCTTATACATACTGACCACTTAGAGCTTCAGTGAAAATGACAGATACCTTGCTGGATGTAATGGAGTGCACAGAATGCAATTGCAGACCTAATGCAGGAGAAGAACCACGCTTGTCAAATATTCTGAGACTCTATTCAGAAAGCTTCAGGCAGGGTGCTGAAATCATGCTATTTTCTCTTTCTTCAAAACATTTTGTGTCTTGCATTTGACTGCATCTGCTGAAAATGTGGTGACTAGGAATCAGAGTTATTTTTCCACAAGTCAGTCAGTGCATTTTTACAATGGGAAAATGATGATGCACTAATAATGTCATGCCTGCAACACCCCCATACACACAGATTATTTTTCACCATTGACATGTAGCTTTTTCTACCTGAAAATCTGTCTGATGTCTGGAAGGAGACTCTATGTTGTATTCAGTAGCATTTAGGACCATTTTGTATATTGTTGTATACAGTATGAATAATATTGTATATTCTTTTCAAAGGAATGGAACAAATAACAACAAACAGCTTCTTTTTCAAGGAAGTCTTACTAATCTCATCCTCTTTGTGGACAGAAGCCCCAGAGATCATTTAATCCAATATCCATCCCTCTCCTGTTTCAAATATTTCTGTAAATTGCCCTTTTCCAAAAGTCATTCCCATTAAACTGCACTATCACTTTGTCTCTGTGTTGCACAATGATGCTTTGTATTATACCAGCTAAAACTAGACATTGAAATTTATTTGAGAAAAACATGTTTGGTATAACACAAAGACCATACATTCCTGTGCACATGGATGCAAAATTAAGTGAGCAACAATTTATGCTTTCCAAAATAATAATTGTATAAAAATAAATAAGCATGCTCGTATGTGAATGATGAAGTCTTCAATTTTACATATCAGCAGAAAAATATAAACTTCCTATTTTTTTTATGGTTTGTCCTTCCATTCTTCACTTGATGTAGTACTGAAGATTCTGCCCAGTATCTCTTTCCTATAAATATGCATCTCCTATTCAGCACTATTCTTCTGAGAAATCTACAGTTACACTGATAAATAAAATAGGGAAAAGGAGCAGTGCCTGACCTGAGGCCAGACTGATTCATTTCTATACTGCTGAGATCTACCTTCTTTGCAGCCCTTTCATTCTGCAAAGAACAAGTTGTAGCAGTCCAAGAAAAAGCCAATGAGTTAACAATTAATCAGTGGAGACAGTCAGGGCTTATTACTAGAGTTCACATTTTTCTTTCATTTCTGTAGAAGAGACAAACCCTCTGTCTTCCACTCTTGATGGGTACATGTCAATATTGAGACAAAATTATAGAGGTGCCATATATACCTCTTCTATCTTTGTACTTCCAACCAAGGACATATAGGCTCAGCCATATCAGAATCACAGAATGGTTGAAGTTGGAAGGGACCTCTGGATATCATCTAGTCCAACCCCTGCTGCTCAAGCAGGGTCACATACAGAACATTGCACAGGATCATGCCCGAGAAAGTTTTAAATATCTCCAGAGAAGGAGACTCCAAAGCCTCTCTGGACAACCTTTTCCAGTGCTCTGTCACCATCACAGTAAAGTTTTTCCTCATATTCAGATGGAACTTCCAATTTGTGCTTCTTTTTCTGTCACTGGGCCCCACCAAAATGAGTCTGGCCCAATCCTCTTTACACTCTCCCTTAAGATATTTATATACATTGATAAGATCCCCTCCCAATCTTCTCTTCTCCAGGTAAAACTGGCCCACTTCTCTCAACCTTTCCTCATATGAGAGATGCTCCAGTGCCCTAATCAACTTCATAGCTCTCCACTGAACTCAGTCCAGTAGCTCCATGTTCCTCTGGTACTGGGGAGCCCAGAGTTGGACACAGTACTCCACATGTGGCCTCACCAGGGCTGAGTAGAGGGGAAGGATCACCTCCATCGACCTGCTGGCAACACACTTCCGAATGCACCCCAGGACACCATTGGCCTTCTCATCTACAATGGCACATTGCTGGCTTACGGTTAACCTGCTGTTCACAAGGATTCTCAGGTCCTTCTCCTCAGAGCTGCCTTCCAGCAGGTCAACCCCCAAGCTGGGTATAGGTTTACTCCTCACAAGATGCAGGACCTTGCACTTGCCTTCATTGACCTTCATGAGGTTCCTTTCTGCCAACTCTCCAACTTGTCCAGGTCTCTCTGAATGGCAGCACAGCCTTCTGCTGTATCAGCCACTCCTCCCAGCTTTGTGATGTCAGCAAACTTGCCGAGTGCAAAATTGTGCTCTATCCCTTCATCGAGGTCATCGATGAATGAGTCGGACAAGTACTAAACCCTGATGGACAACACTAGCCACAGGCTTGCAACTAAACTGCACCACTAAGCACTGCACTGTGAGCTCTGCCATCCAGCCAGTTCTCAATCCACTCATCTAACCCACACTTCCTGAGCTTACTTATGAGGATGTCATGGGAGACAGTGTCAAAAGCCTTACTGAAGTCAAGGTAGACAACATCCACTGCTCTCTCCACATCTACCCAGCCAGTCATTACATCACAGATGGCTAACAGATTGATTTCCCCTTAGTCAGACTGATTTCCCCTTAGTGAATCTATGCTGACTATTCCTGATCACCTTCTTTTCTTCCATATGCTTAGAGATGGCCTCCAGGATGAGCTGTTCCATCGCCTTTCCAGGGATGGAGGTGAGGCTGACTGGCCTGTAGTCACCTGGATTCTCCTTCTTGACCTTTTTTTGAAAACTGGAGTGACACTGGCTTTCTTCCAGTCCTCAGGCACCTCCACCATTCCCCATGACCTTTCAAAGATGATCAACACCGGCTTATCAGTAACATCCACCAGCTCCCCTAGCACTCATGGGTGCATCCCATCCAGGCCCACAAATTTTTGGATATCAGGTTTGCTTAAATGATCTCTAAACCAATCCTCCTCAACTGAGAGAAAGTCTTCCTTTCTCCAGACTTTCTTGTCTCTTGGTCTGGGATTCCTGAGGGCTGGCCTTAACAGTAAAGACTGAAGTAAAAAAGGCATTCAACAACCCTGGCTTCTCTGTATCCTTTGTCACAAAGGCACCCACCCCATTCAGCAGCAGGCCCACATTTTCCCTAGTCTTTCTTTTGCTGCTAATATATTTGAAGAAGCCCTTCTTGTTTTCCTTGGCATACCTTGCCAGATTTATTTCTAAATGGGCTTTAGTCTTCCCTGTCATACCCCTGCTCACTCTGACATTGTGCCTATAATCCTTCCAAGTGGCCTGTCCCCTTTTCCACATTCCATATACTTCCTTCTGTTTGCGTTTTGCCAGGAGCTCCATGCTCATCCATGAAGGTCTCCTGCCCCCTTTGCTTGACTTGTCACTCATAGGGATACACTGATCTTGAGCCTGAAGGAAGTGATGCTTGAATACTGACCAGCTCTCTTGGACCCCCCTTCTGTCTAGGGCCATAGCCCATGGCATTTTTCCAAGTAGGTCCCTGAAAAGACCAAAGTTTGTTCTCCTGAAGTCCAGGATTGCAATCTTACTTATTGCCCTGCTTCATCCATTCAGGATCCTGAACTCCAACATTTCATGGTCACTGAAGCCAAGGATCACCAACCTCCACATCTCCAACCAGCCCCTCTTTGTTTGTTAGTATAAAGTCCAGCAGCACATCTCTCCTCATTGGCTCATCCACCACGTGTCAAATGTTATTGTAAATGTTCTGCAGGAACCTCCTGGACTGTTTGTGCCTAACTGCATTGTCCTTCCAGCAGATATCAGGGTGGTTGAAGTCCCCCATGAGAACCAGGATCTGTGATCATGAGGCTACTCACAGCTGTCTGTAAGTGTCCTATAGTAAACAGCCACAACAGTGTCACCCATATTAGCCTGCTCTTTTATCCTTACCCATGGGCTCTTGACTCACTTGTCATCCACCTGTAGGCAGAGCTCCATATATTCCAGATGTTCTCTCACATAAAGCATAACTCCACCTCCTCACCTTCCTGCTCTGTCTTTCCTAAAAAGCACGTAGCCATCCATGGCAGCATTCCAGTCATGAGAGCTATCCCATGACGTTCCTGTAACTGCAATGAGATCAAAGCCTTGCAACTGCACACGGGTCTTTAATTCTTCCTGTTTATTCCCCATGCTATGTGCATTGGTGTACAGGCACTTCAGAGAAGTATTCAAGCATGCCAGTATCGCTGCTGTAAGAGGATATATACCCCATAGTCATATCTCATAGACACTTCCTTGCCTGCTGGAGTTATTCCCACTCGAGTCTTGTTTTGCTGGCTGGGTAGTCTCTGTAACTCTCCCCTTCCCCCACCTTTCCTAGTTTAAAGCCCTTTTCTTCACCAGGTTGGCTAGCCTGTGACTGAAGATGCTCTTCCTCTTCTCTGACAGATGGACTCCACCATCTGCCAGCAGACAAGCATGTGTCACTGCATAAAACACAGCAGCTCTGCTCCAAGGCCATTGACTTTTCTTGTTTGTGTGCTGATTATAGTTGATTCTTTCAGCACAGTGCACTTTAGCCAGGTACTATTATGATAAGATCCTCCAGTTCATCCTGAGGCTGGAATCCTTTTCTGTTTTCTTGATATTTCTCTGCAGTCTATATTCAGCACTGGCTGTTTAGAAAGTCTGACCACAAATCTGTAAGCTTCATACATTGCTCATGTTGTGTTGTCGTGTTCCTGAACTGCAGCTACAAGAGGTCCTTATTTTGCCTCAGGGAAAGTCATGTCCCTGACAGCTGCAACGTTTGGAGATGCTTTTCAAAAAGTAGCAGTGGTCTAGAAAGTCAGACCCCAAAGCCCTTCCATCTAGAGGAATCTGCATGCTCTGTATCAGACCTTATTTTCCATGCTCCAAAAAAAAAGGCAAGGACTAAAGATCATCAAAACCAGCTTAAATAGCTTCATCATCTAACACCTGCAGCCATTCTGACAGAGTACCTGTGGTGGTTTCACCCAGCTGGGCAGCTGAACTCCACCACAACCACTCTCTCACTCCCCCTCCTCTAAGGGAAAGGGGGAGAAAATATGATAAAAAGGGCTCAAGGGTTGAGATAAGGACACAGAGATCAGTCTCCAATTACCAGCATGGGCAAAACAGACTCAGAATTGGGAGATTAATGTAATTTATTACTTATTACTAACAAGCTACAGAAGTGAGAAAGTAAAAGCAAACTAAAAACACCTTCCCACCTTCTTCTATGTCCTCCCCCTGAGCGGCACAAGGGAAATGGCAATGAGGGCTGCGGTCAGTTGCTAATGTTTCATCTCTGCCACTCCTTCATGGTCACCCTCTCTGCCCCTGCTCCACGTGGGGTCCCTCCCACAGGATGCCGTCCTTCCCAAACTGATCCTGCAGGGGCTGCCCACAGGCAGCAGCTCTTCAAGAAATGCTCCCACATGGCTCTGTACCACAGGGTCCATCTGCCAGGAGCAAACTGCTCCAACACGGGTTCCCCATGGGTGGCAGCTCCCCCTAGATCCCCTGCTCCTGCTTGGGCTCCTGTCCAAGGGCAGTAGTTTTTTGTTGTGTATTTTTTTTCCCCTTTCTTAAATCTGCTCTCACAGAGTCCCAACCAACATTGCTCACTGGCTCAGCTCTGGTCAGCAGCGGGTCCCTTTGGAGCCAGCTGGAGCTGGCTCTGATCTGACATGGGGCAGCTGCTGGACTCTTCTCAGAGAGGCCATCCCTCCTACCTCCCCTCTCCCCACCAAAAACCTTGCCATGTAAACCCAATACAGTACCTTCTGTAAACCAACCACAGAGAGCACAAAAACTCTCAGTCTAGGATATCTGAGATGTCTCTTAAGATGTCACCACATTTTAAGAGTAGGTTTTGCTGGGTCTACCCAGACTACTGTAGGCCCTGAGGGCAGCCTCATGTGTTAGTCAGGTTATAGATGCAATAGATTTACCTTGGGTTTATCCTGATAACGTCTGAGACATATTATCTTCATTACTGAAATCTCTTCATCATTCTGCAGTGACACATCTTTATTATTTGAACATTATAGTGCCAAAATTAGTGTTCTGCAACACCTTGATTATTTCTCAGGTAAAAATTTCATAATCTGTATATTGTTACTCATGGCTCAGCTCATATCCAATATTTAGTCATAGCATACATATACTTTATCCTTATTCTCCTTCTCCCTAAGGATATTCAGAGTCATAACATATCTGTGCTCTTTTAAATCCTGGCCAAAACTTGTTTGAAGGCCTTCACAGTCTTCCCATAAGGTTGACTGTACCATCACCTTTGTTTTTCGCTTGAAGTCAAAGAGTAAATCCTACATCTGTTCCATTTCAGCAGCATGAATATTTAGTACCTAACATCTGCATAGATTGCTTGTTCACAAGAAGTGGGAGAAAACTCACAAAACAGCAGAAAACATGCTATAGCAACCATTTTTCTTCTAAATGTAGAAAGTCCCCAATCTGACTGTGTCAGCATAATTATGCCTTCAGTGCTCCTCAGAACACAACATACTGGACTTTTTTCCTGCTTTTTAAACAGTCTGGTTCTATACAGATGTTTGGCTGCCTTAAGTGTTATTTGGATACCATGCCAAGAATTTTGCTCTTTCGTAAAGGCTATCCCCATAGCTGAGTCTCCCATTAGTGAGTCTTAAATCTACTTTTATCCAAGCTGATCAATGTGCCATTTTAACCTATGGATATATGTTCCTTTTTGGCAATTACTTCAGCTAAAAGGATGAATGAGCTCCATGACAAAGCAGACTACCTATGCATTATTTATAAGAAGGAAATCTTCATAAAACGACGTCCAAGTTTCTTCTTAAAATAGCCCCAGAGTTTCATATTAACAAAACCTCTTCATTTATCTGTGTTCTTTCCAGAGCCCTGTGCAGGAAAAATATAATGGCACTTCAGGAAAAAATCAATACTATTCTATCTGAAGATGAGAGAGTCAATGGACAGAGTCATATAGACACTCAATAGGAAACATTGAGCACTAGCACATCTAAATAACAGTATGACTCAAAGCTTCATAGAGTAAAAATTCTTTCTGCTGGGATTCAAAACGTTGAGATCTCACAGGAAAAGAACTCCTTTTTTTACAGTATCTGCTCACTAATCCTGAAGTAGATACCTCCATTTAGAGAGCTTGATAGAAGTAATTCTTCGCTGGCTCTGTTGATTTGATCTCACAGCTTGGTTCGTATTCCTGACCACAGAGGGTTTCTGCTCTTTGTGGCACCCTAGGAAATGCCATCTGAGCTTTAGCTGCAGTTCAGTGGGACATGGTCTCCAATAGGTCCTATGTTAAGACAGTCCTAAGAGATTTCTTGGACATGCTGGGACATCACAGATGATTATAGATGCTGATGTGAGATCAACTGAAGAGAGCTTTTGATCTCTGCTACAAAAGACGGAAGCTTAGATGTGTAGCTCAAATAAAGATGCCTACAAATTCACACCTAAATTTTGGGTTCCTAATTTCAAGTCGAATTGCTTCTCTAAGGTGGACTCCTGTAATTATATATAAAATGTTGTGGGTTTTGTTTTTCTTTTTCTTTTTAAGAGAGTGTATTTATGTTGCTAATTCACAGCATGTATAATGGAACACCAGAATAATTTTCCAGAAATTGCTCAGTATCTCTGAACAGCTCTGTAAAGAAAATATTTCATGTGCTTCTTCTCAGGAAGCACTTGTTAATTTCAGGTATCTGCTTAACATTTTCTGTTCTGTCAGCTAATTCCTGGATGCAAATTAGAAAATGTCTCTTTTGCAGTCAAAATGTAGTTACTGATTATTGTATCCTTGCTGCATTTTTGCCAGATCATTAAAAAGTAGATGATTTCATCTTCTGTGATCTAAAAAATGCTATCTAATTACCACCTCTAATACTGCCTGGCTGTACATAGTTGCGTTCATACAAAACTCCTTACTATAAGTATTTGTATGAAGATAGATACCACAAAGTCTCTGTTGTTTTTTCCAGTATGTCATAAGAAAAATGAAATATAAATTATGCAGACTTATAGCTACTCCACATGGTCATACAAATAGCTTAACACGCTCTGTGAAATTTAAGAAGATTCAGTGCCCTCAGTGTCCTTTCCTCTGAGAGTCAAGTTGCATGTTCTGGAAAACTGACATTTGTCTCTATAAGTAAATACCTGATTGCTCAGTTGACCAAAGGATATCTATCTAATATCTATTTCATAGATATCTAAATAAACAGTTATGTTTTCCCTGTACAGCTCATCTACAGTCAGAAGAAATATGTAAACCTGTGTAAGTATAACAGATGTCCCCAACGCATATATTTGGCCCTTATATTATCAACCATAATCATGTATAAGTCCTGAACTTTAATCTTAGTTGAATTTTCTTCACAGAGGAAAAATCATAATCTTTCCTGCTGAAAAATTTAGAACCTTAAAAACTGAAATCAGCTTTCCTAGTTCATTAAATGAATGATTGTCCAATAATCCTCATGACTAAGGAGGCTAGAAACTATTCAAGAACCCTTACACATATGCTCAAACGAGACCAAGCAGAGTTTCATACATAAATTAAAAATCACAATGTCCCTACAGCAGCTGACTTGCTGGACTTTGAGCCAAAAAAGATCTGATGGCTGCAAATAAATTTAGAATGAATCAGTTTCTTTTAGCAAATTTTGAATCATTTGGGGCCTCTAAATTAACATCAGGAAACTAGCTAAAAGCTAATTGTAATGAAACCTGAAAGCAACAAAAACCATGGCTACTTCAGGAGAGAAACAATCAAGATGGATAATCCAGAAGTCTAAAATGTAATTGTGTGGATATTCTACCTCCTTTCAGCTAAACAACTTCTGTAAGAGTTCCTCTGGGATATATCCTTGATATCCAGTAGTCAAATGTGTTTTCTGTCTCCTTTAGTATGCACAAGATATATGCTACTGAAATTTCTTTCCAAATGGAAGAATATAAAGAAATCTAATTATTCTGAACATTATTTATATACCTAGAAAACAAACACAGTAGCAGAAAATTGCGCTCTCAACTGCCCACACAACTGCCTTATCCCTCATCCAGGAACAGAGTAGCTAGGGAATTAGAAAGGAATATATTCATGAGACTATTTCATCATTGACTTTTTCTCTGAGACTACAAACAAGATTACCAGGTAGGAATAGATGTAGGTAAGGATTATGAATGAGCTGTGATTCTGGTTAAAAACCCTGTTTTAAGAAAAGATGAAACAATTATCAACCAAGTTCTGGCACAACAAACTTCATTTTGTTCATTTCCCTTCCTGAACAGATAACAATTACATTGCTTTCAGGTGTTAACTTCTTGAAATAATCACCTTCACGAATTAAGTATTTTAAGGTCTCTATATGTTTTTTATACCTTCACTAAGTAATTAATAATGTTTAATTTTTAATCTGAGTCTTAATATGGGACAAGTGCTCTATTCGCTATTAGCAAAAGTCAGTCAAAGCTGGTTTCAAATATGAAAGGCAGAATAAATAGGGTGTAAAATGCTAGCCTCCCTCTTTTTATGACTCTCATATAACCTAAAATGTCTTTTTCAGGTTTTCCAAGGATGTGGCCAGCCTAAACCAGCACCTGCCCTAAGATCTTCCCGTTCTGTCCCTGAAAACTTCAATACCCGGTTTAGACCATATAACCCGGAGGAGCGACCTACAACTGCTGCTGGCACAAGTTTGGATAGGCTGGTAAGGCAAAGCATACTCCACTTTTAAATAAGTAGAAATGGCTTGGTAATATATGATATTCTCTGGACAATTTTAAAAAAAATAATTTTGTAATCACTGTATATAGTTTCTATGCCAACCGTTCTAGCATTCAACAAATCTTTTTTTCCCCATTGGAAATAGTACAGAATTGTATTCTAAGAGAACAATATAATTCACTTCTAAAGTATTAGAAAGGTTAAAAGACAATAAGCTTTATTTCCATCCGTCCCAAAAAATGACTTTATCAGCTAAAACATGAGCAATCATTAATCTTGCTTTATTTATTTAATCATTTCAAAAATAAGACTTTAAGACAAGATTATTTTTTCTACTACCAGCCATTAGATTCACATTTCAGATTTCAATGTTCCTGCTATTTATAAATCTATAGATTTATAGCAGGCTAATTATTATAGCTGCTAATACTGTCTCAGTAATTATCTTGAAGTAAAGCCAAGGGACAAAATTAAAAAGCTGTAAAGAGTCTGAATCAAAACAGACTGTATCGCACAACCTCCACTTGCCATGCTTATTGCTGAACACTTGCACAGCACAGCACTGTTCTGTCTCTCAGAAGAGGTTCATATTCAGGGCTGTAGCAAGAGTGAAGGGAGAGGAGCACCCAGCTGGGAACAGCTACTGTTAGCTGGGGCTTTGAGTTTTGGTGAGCTGCCCTCCTGTTGGTGCCAGACAGGTGCTAGCTGCACTGCAGCACCAAAATGTCTTGCTACTGTTCTGATCACAAGTCTAAACTGTCTAGAGGTTTTTCTCAGCTTTAATCGCTGAGCAGACACCCAAACGCACTAATTCAATCAAGACCTGGGTCTCTCCTTGGCACTGTCATTCTGCAAATTCCTTTGACAATCACCACAGTACTTTGCAGTGCCAAATCTTTCCAACAACCAATGCTGTAACCCGTCTATCAATCAACTGTATTCTGTCAATCTCCATTGCAAGTCAAATGAAAAATAGCCAACCATTCTAGCCAGGACATTGGATCAGTATGCAGCAAAAAGCAATATTTTTGAGTTCTCTGTTCTTCTGGGAATAGTGTAGCCTATTTATCCTACAAGTAGGAACAGAAAACAAGATGTAGACCTCTCATGTAGACTTAGGTCTCTCTAACACAGTAGATTCATAAAACAGTGTAGCATGTCAGGCTAAAAGTCTTGTTTGGTGCAGAGGCCTGAATCTTAACCTAGAATTGGCCAAGGTGAAGTGAAAGGTCTCTGTAGTGTGTAGGCTTTAGTCATGCTCTGGACAAAGTTAAAGGCTGCAAAAAAGAGGAAGTAGGAGAAAGAGAACAAAGAGAAAGGCTTGTAGCACAGCTTAGCTTCGATTACTGCTACATTGTAAGAACAGAGCATTTTTGCAAAGAAAAAGGTTTAAAAGACCTTCCATATTCACATAAGGAGAATACTTCTAAACTCATTAATAATCTTTTTAAACTACAAACTTGCAAAATACCAGGCAGCATCCTGAATAAAGCAATAATGTGTCATATGCTGCTGGCCTTTAAAGGCTGTAACTAATGAAAATTGCTAGTGAAGACAATCCTTTATAACTCATAATAACCTGTAGACCTTCAAAGGGAAAATTTTATCCATATGATTTAGCTAGATTTCTTCACACATTCTTCCATAAATAAATAAATAAAGCTTTGTTGCCATTACTTCATAAAAGCATTACAGTATTTACCTATTTGTCTTTTTGCTGCTGATATTTAAAATAATAACTCTTCATGCCCTATTAGTAATGTGTGTTGTTATCAAATCCATCTCCAATCAGCAGTGATATATGTGTTATCTCCTTTTGTGTTGAGAGCAACAATCCCTGAAGTTTGAGATGGCCACTGACCTCAGCTGGAGCAAGAAAAGGTTGCTTATGTGGATTAGAGCAGAAGGCTCTGTTTCAGAACTGTAATCCCTTAGCAGCTCTTAGGAAAGGTCACTGCCTGCATCTCACACCAACATGGGTAATTTTATCCAGAAGGATATAAATGTTGTGTTTCTGCCTCATAGGAACACCATTCAACCTGCCTACATTAGACCTTCAGCATTTAATGTGCTGAATCATTCCCTGAATCATATATCTCTCTTCATTAACTATAGACAGAGCCTGGAGGACCAGCTTCAGTTAGATGCTCCCAATCCTTGCATCATTAATAAGACATAAGTAGAATCCCACCCAAAGCAGTTTTCCAGTCTGCACACTGATCATTTTCTATTTCTTACTTAATAAAAATGTACAGCAAGATTAGTATTTTGATAGTAGTGCCAAACGGTTAAAGCCCCTTTTGATTATTATTGATATAAGAAATATGGAGTTATTACTACCTGCTTTTATGTAAGAGGAACTTTTCCTCATGAGTCAGCTGACTATTCAGTCTTACATTTATGGTTTTTGAAGTCTGTTCTGGAGATTTTACTCATAAAACACTGTCGGGCCACTTAACTTCAAGTTGTCATCACAAAGTTCAAACATGCAGCTACGTAAACCTCAAAAGAAGTGACAAACAATCCTGGTTTCATCTGTCTTTGACAGCATGTCCTTAGAAGTTACCAAGTTTAGAAAATATTTCCTCTGCATCTCAAGAGCATAGTGCATCTGAATCGATTTTTTACCCCTGCTCATATTCCCGTTTGTGAGCTTAATTCAGTTGAGCATATTCTATCAGATACGTTGCACAAAGCAGATCTCTCATAAGAAGCCTACACTGAGAACATCAGATACTGAACCCCTCTGAAAATGTGCTTCTTCATGCTTGCCTGAATTTCATAGAATCATAGAATTACTGAATCATTAAGTTTGGAAGAGACCTTCAAGATCATCAGGTCCAACCATCACCCTACTACCAATAGCACCCATGAAAATTGGATTAATCCAGCTATTGTATTTCAAGAAGGGAGGTTTGCCTGCATTACTGTCACAGCATTAGTCTGTAGGACTTAATAAAAAAGAAATACCTCAAAATTAATTGAGAAAAATGTGGGGAAAAAAAAAGGGAAAAAAAAAGAGAAAAAAAAAAAAGAAGAAGAAGAAAGAAAGATCCCCCCAAAGTAGGTATAGTTGGATTAAAATGCAGTAGATGTGTTTAGGAAGTCATGCAGAGCTTGAGCTTGAGAGAGTTGTCTAAGCATGGATGTAAAACACCATCTGAGACTCACAGAATCATAGAATGGGTTGGGCTGGAAGGGACCTTAAAGATCTAATTGCACACCCCCTGCCATGGGCAGGGACACCTCCAACTACAACAGGTTACTCCCCAGAGTATTGGAAACAGGGGACTGGAAGATACCACACAGGACTAGAGGAGAACAATGTACTTCTGAAACAGGAGTAGGGAGCCAGGTAGAATATGCTGCAGCATTACAAGCAGTTAAATACACCTATGTTCCTGCAATTAAATCAAGTCTTTGTAGCATGGGACCTAAAAGTCAGGCTCTTTCTGAAGTCAATGGAGAGAGACATACATCTTCAGAGAGTGATTCACCCCATCTGTCACAGACACCTCTCATAGATTGGGAAATGAAAGGCTCAACTTAGTTATTCACATGTAGATATGCAAAACTGTTTGAGATGCCTTGGAGTATGTGATATCTGGCTGAGCTGGCAGGATGCCCATGCTCTCCTGGACTGGGGGTTGAAGGCCGGGTAGGATACCTGAGGGGAAGACCACTATATTGCATCCAAGAGTGGAGGACAGAACTGAGGCCCCGTTATTCTCTGAAGTCCCTCTTGGGGGATTCAGCTGCATCAGCATAGTCCCCTAATGTTATTTGAGATGCCTATGGTTTTCAAGATGTCCAAATGTAACTAGAAATACTTACAGGAGACCTGTCTGTAAGCAAGACGGAATACATCAAAGCTACTAAATTTACTTTATATGCTCTATATTTAGGTAACTGGATTCCCATCTATTTCTCTGCTGATCATAATACCAGCTAAACTGATTAAATATAGACATCTGTAGTATAGATACCAATAACCACTTATTTAGATTTGATTTCTAGATGACCATCTTAGATGTGAAGGTCAGTAGTTTTTTTATTGTTAGCAGAGAGAAATTATGGCCTTTATTCAGTTGTCTAAATGTAGGTTTAGGCAACTGAGTTGAGATTAAATATTTCTAAAGCATGATTCAGCTCATCCTAAAGTACACGTTTAAACCTCTCAGAGAAACCCTTCTCTACCCATCTACTACAAAGTGCCAAAAAATGACAACCTTAGGCTAAGCATCCAGCAATTGCACCTGAAGTTAGAACAAATACTGTCAGAAACTAAATAACTTTAACCACTGAACTCATCTGCTTCTGTAGAGTATGATCTAAGATTTCTCATTGAAAATCTACTGCTTATAAAGACTCGTTATCTTCACTGTGGTTGCCTGTTTGGTATAACCTGTTCTGTTTTTTATTTTGTTTCTGGTTTGTTTTATTTTGTTTTGTTTTTCTGTTCCCTGAATCTGTTTCCCTCTTGCTTCCCAGAGGACTATCTGGAGGACAATGCAACATGGTGTAAGCTTTGGTATTCTTATTCTTCACTTTCATTCCCATTTGTCTTTGTACAATGCTGGGCAAAACAGTTTAAGTTTCATCTTCACCATCTTTACTTTGTGTGTGTCATGTAGGCTAAAACAGTAGCAGTAATTTTAGATTCTAGCTCATTTAATTCTGCCCAGTGCTGGGAGCTGCTGGTTCTTTCCAATATTCTTCTCCTGCTTTAAGGATGACGTCTCGTTCCTAGAAAGGAGTGTATACCCTCAGTGAGTTAAAGCTGACATAAGTGTCCACGCGATCTCAGACACCACATACACATGTGCAGCAATGCAGACACTCTGCAGCGTCACCTATTTCTGGGGCTTGTGCCTGGAGATAGCACTTGAGCAAAGGAAACAATCTCTCAGGCCATCCTGAGCTCGCTCCCTAGAATTGTAACTGTCTCACTGCCCAGTCTTGGGCAAACCACTTTGTGTGAGTTTGATAAAGTAGATTCGATTATACTTTCCAGCTACAGAAATTCTGTGAATTTTAGAGGTCCCTGTGTTTCAAACAAAAGGCTTCCTCAGCAGGGGTTTGGTGCAGCCCAAGGGGAAGGCAGGAACACAGCACTGTGCAGATATGCATCATCTGACTTGCGAATTACCTCAAAGCATTTAGCTTGGACCATTATATCCTGCTTCTTAGCAGGACTAATTAGTCTACAGAGAGCCCCATGCTGATATAGTCATACCTACTTCCTGCATTTGAGCTGCCTCAGGTACCTCTGTATCCACCATGCCATCATACAGCACAGTGCTGCTTTAATTCAGCTGCAATTTCTCCCAAGAACATACCTCAGCCTGACCTGTTTGGACGTGTGTAAAATTATTCCACATTTCCTTTCAGAAGAACATGGAAGCCTTCTTGATTTTCCACAGGGGAGCCGATGCACTATTAACCATATAATGCATAATGCACATGCATGCTATGGAGATAGGCAACTGAGAAATTGGCCGTGGCATTTTGAGGGTGATTTACATTCAAGTACAGTATAGCAGCAGCATAGATAAGTGGATGAGTATGCACCTAGTCTGAAAAATGAACTCTTTCATGCTCTTTACCCTGGGGAGGGGAATATATTGTGTCACACTTTGTAGGAAAATGTTCCTTTATCTTCCCTCCTGTGTTTTTTTTTTAAGTAAAAGTAAATGAATTTTCATTTTCTGTGAGCAAAGGACCCTGAAATTGTTATTTTAGGAATATAGTGGGATGTATTTTAAGTGTCAATTCATTCATATTTTTAAAATGTTTTTTACTGTAGTATGTAATGATTTTTGTTACAATAAAAAATGCAACAGTAACCCAACAAATCTGTTGTGAACAATTCCTTCCCAGTGTTCCAAAGGTACATGAAGCAGAAAATATAATTCGAGAGAGAGAGAGAGAGAGAAAAAAATGCTTTGCATTTTAGCTATGAAAGACTGAAATTAACAAGACAGTATGCCATGAAGACATTGATCTGACTTGCCCAAGGAATCCTCTTGGGGAACTCCCAACAGTGGAGCTTATGTTTCAGTTTTGTAAGAATCCATTTAGTCCAGAGTCTAGAAATGTTAAATATATGCAGTGATACCACAATATTCCTGAGATAGGATGTTTATTCTCCACATTTTATTTCTCAAGAGACCCTAGAATAAAATTCAGCAGTTATAAATCTTACAGGGTTTAAAATATTGAGATGAATTTTTCGAACACCTTCTGCATACAGAACCCGTAGGGAAAGACACAAACAATAAGCCTGTAAAAGACTTCATAGCTCATGAAGTATTGGTCACACTTTTAAGAGTGAAATTAACAGGCTCGTGCAGCTGTTTTAGATGTCCCCTAACTTCCTATAGGCTACTCCCGCCACAAGCTTTAGATGCTGTGCTGTTGGAGGTGCCATTTCTTTCTGTGTGTTGTTATTCAGCAAATAACTCCTGTAAAATGCAAAGTGTACGGCTCCTCCAGTTTCAGATTGTGTGTTTAGAGCCCTGTTTCTTATTAGCTGTCTGGATACAATGTGCACAATGAATAAATATATTTTACAACATTTGTTGTAGTCATTAGGTGTCAAATTTAGGATTTGCCTGGTTCTCCTCAAAGAGGTGTTTGCTTAGTGTCAGATTTTGTTTATTCTCAGTTTCTGTGTCACAGCAATATCTAAGTTTAAGTTTGTGCTATCATTTCTTCCTTCCTGGTTAATACCAGTTTCAGGTGCCAAAGGTGGGTGAGTGATGATGGCTGTCAGAACCCTCCTGAGAGACCTGGCAGAGATCTGTCTTTTAAAAAGGCAATATTATTCCATAACCCTGCTGAAGAGTTCTGCATGCTGCTGTCTCTGATGCATCGCATTCTTAATGCACGTGAGGCAGTTACTAAGAAAGTGCTTTATTTCAGAGGTTGCCCGTGTCTTCAGGTGGAATGGTTGTGCTTGCTGTTCAGACTCTGTTCAGTGTGAGCAAGGAAAAAATGTCTTCCAACACTAACAGGAAAGACAGCTCTCTACGTTAATTAGTTGTCCAAAGAAATGTACAGTCCTGATCACAAGGCATTGTCTGCCTTGCTTGAATAGTGACATGTTGCCTAACTGTCTCATTGAACACAGTGCCTGTTTGAGTATCTTCTAAATATACGCTTGTTAGTTCTAGCTGAACTTCCTTTAACTATTGGTGTGAAGATCCCCTTAGAGTCATCATCTCTTTTCCAGGAATGTATAAGCAGTATTAAGTATACCTGTTACCAAGATGGGGCATATGACACCTGTAAACAGAAGCGACTCCTGATTACTAGACTAGCACATAGTTAAGATGAAAAACTGGCAGTCGTGGCTCTTTGGTTGTTAAGGAATTAAGTGATTCCTGAACTTGGCTATTAGTGTAAACAAAAGCAGGATATATAGGCTGAAGCTTGCACATCTGTGCCATATCAAACCATAATAACATGAAGTGGGATTTATTTGCCCTATCTTTTAATGTTTCTAATGTTGTTATCAAAGTCTGAGCTATAACCTCATTCCCTTATTAATCAGTGGAGAGAACTAGGCACCTCCAGATCCTGCTTAAGATGCTCATTTGGAGATGACATGAAATCTGAATTACCTTTTGAATTACCCATTTCTCCCCACTGGGTATGAAAAGAATCTGAATGATTAGCTCAGACAGCCAATTTGTAGATATCTTAATGTAACCGTAATACCAGGCTTTGAAGTTAGGCTCTATGAATCAAATGTGTTCAAAAGGAGAATTGGGTCTATAAATATATTGATAGATAGTTCTAATCAAAATTCTAATCATACTCATTGTTGTGGTGTCATCAGGTACCTAGAAGGATTGCTAGTCTGCAGCAAAAATATTTCATTCTGAAGACTGCACAAGTTTTATCTGATGGCAATTCCCCTTCGTAAATCTAGATGAAAATCTAGGTCCTTCCATTTGATGCTTTAGCCTCTACTCAGTAAAAGTTTGTTTTTTTCCAGTATACAGAAAGTTTTTATTATCAGCATCTAGAAGATGAATATAAGCAGGAAACACATCAGCACTGCTCTTTCAGCTGAAAGATAGATCACATTTCATTTCATGTGTCTATCCATGAATCTGTGCAGAAGGAAAAGTGAATTCTTAATGTTCTTGTTAATGCTAAAGAAAGATAGTGACTATATAAATGTCCTCTACACTTTAGCATTTTGACATGATATTAATAGAAGAAATATGGTTTAAAAATTGGTAGTAGGGCTTGTGTCCCCAGTTACAATATATAAATGATGCCCATTTAGATGCTTCCAGGTAGCATGAGAATAACAACTATGATTGATTACCTGCCTGAAAGGTGTTACACTGCTATGAATTCTTACATGGTTAATATGACAACAAGCAACAGGTTCTAAAAGCAATACTAAGTTTCCATAAAAAATGGATTTTGTAATGTATCACCAGTCCATTTACACCTAGAGAATAGAGGGTCCTTTTGTTCAAGTGATCACAGACCACAAAATATCTTCTCACCATCAAGCTAGTTGTGCACTGGTGTGGCTGCCAACAACGAAATTAAAGCTTTGGTAATTTCTGAATTAATTGCAAATAGTGATTCTCACTCTCCAGATAAAAATGTGTTATATTGTACTGTCAATTAGTTCTCTGGAGCCTTTTGCAGCAATTTTTATTTTGTTAGACTGCAGCACACAGATATATTGTAAACTTGCACCAGACGTGCACAATGCTGGACTCCACTTGTAACAAATGGTAGGTTACAGCAGACTAAAAACCAATTTCCCAAGCCAAACATTTCACACATTTTCCTTGTTTGCAATAGAAATTGACACTTTATGGACTTTTATAGGCATTTCTAGTAGTTAGAAGAGAGGTAAAATATTGGGAATAAAAGATTTACCTTCATACAAATTGTGACCCTTTTGTGAATTTTCTTTAGTCAAAAGCAAATATTTTACATCAAAAAAAAGGTTTCCTATATTTTCTTCCTACTTTTTTTTTCTCATTCCACAGTCATATCAATGTATCTGTCTACATTGTTGGGACAGCAATACAGGGTGCTTCCTTAATGTATTTACATTTTGCCTGTAAACAGCAAAGATTGAGTGACTAGTTATAGATACTCATTGATGGGAAAGCCAAGGCTTTTAATAATACTGGGGAAGGAAGAAAGAAAGGCTTCGTCAAATCTAATTTTATCCATCGTCAGGTAAGGACTATTCTAAGGTTATGCATCTTAAAAGACCCAGCAGCATTTCTGGGTCCTAGGTAGTGTAGGCCCTAGCAGCATCACAGCTCTTCACTAGGGCAAAATGCATAGCCCCTGTATTACTACTTCAGGTACCTAGTCACCATGGAAAGTAGGAGTATACCTTCAAGATGCTTCAGTACATCCCTTTGGTGTGTACATGGTAATACAGAAATACAGCTACAGGAGTAGGAGTTAGTTGTATGGGCTTCCTCCACAGTCAGTTAAGAAAACAAGCATTTTCAGAGTGCAGTTCCCACAGCCTAATGTAGACATTTTCTAGAGATCACATGAATAGCTCCCTGTAAGTGCCAATGTTCCTCTGGCAGCTATGAGGAACCTTGGAATTGACAAGATACTAAGCCTGCATGGGGCTAGAGTTAGCTAAACTGTGACTGAGCAGTCAATACCTGACTCCTTCACAGATGGCCCTAACAAAGTGGAGGTAACTGAGGTTATTAAGATTTAGGACTTAGGTGTGCAGTTCACTGGAGATGAAAGTAGGTGCTCATGTTTTGGTGGCCTTGCACGGTCTTTCCTGGTGGCAGTGATAATAAATGACCATCATGCACGTCTGCTTTTGGTCTTCTTGAGTTTTACTTCTTCTGCACTGAATGTATGTTATGTACGTGTAACTTTTGGTAAATAAGAAACGGAGTCCACTGTGTCTAACTTAGCATCTATAATAAAGGCAGAGCCAGGTTTCTTAATCTCCCCTGGTAGCGATGAGGAGCTAGTTAAGGTGATCTAATAGCAGGAGGGATTCACTTGCTGAAACACAAATGCCTCCTGCTAAGTGAGAGGCCCTGAACTACCAAGGCATCTGCAAGGAGCTAACAGATGTGATAAGGTCCTTGCAGGTGTTCTTCAGTCTTCTGAATGCTCCAGAGGACTCCAACATGGCATTAGGCTAATTTATATTTGTAATTGAATGAGGGGTCTAGGAGCTATTCGTAAGGTCCTAATTTAGACCAAAATTAGGCACTTGGACAACTGAATAACCCCCTAGACTCCACTGACAAAAAGACCAATAGATTGTCCAGAGAAAGACATCTAAGGGCTTCACAGGAGAGTCTCTGATATGGTGCGGGTCCTACAGTAGACCTTTACTGACACATGGATGACCCGAAAAGCCTCCAAGGCAGTGGATACCTGTGTGCAGGTAACTGAATCCCACTCCATGTCTCCACTGACTGGTGGGGCTCTGACGCCCAGCTCACATCGACACCCACACTGACAGCTTTTAAATTCAGGCAAGAGTAACTCAGAGACAGAGCCCAGTGAAACTGAGACTGACATTCATTTGTATGGGAGGAAACCACATCACCAATACACAGCCAGCACTTAACAGTTCCCAGGATAACTGCATTCACTTCAAAGTGCTGGGAATTTTGCTTTCCTATTATATATTTGGGCAGCATAAATACTATATAGGAACCCAAATGAAAACGGACTAGAATGAAAATTGCTTTTCTCCTTAAACATTCAAGCCTATAAAAATCTCCAGTTCATAACAATAATTGCGTTACCTAAGTAACAGCTATAGGCACTAAAGTAAAAACTAATTGCTTGAAGTGCTTTGTCTTCTTTTAATATAACATACCTACAGTGCTCATATATTAAAAGTGTGATATATATGCAGAAATAACAGGAATTTTAGAACTACATTTCTTCTGCGGGGAAAAGCAGCAATCACTTATGAAAAAGAAAAAAAGAGAGAGAGAGAGAGAGAGAGAGAGAAAGAAAGAAAGAAAGAGAAAGAAAAAGAAAGAGAAAGAGAGAAAGAAAGAAAGAAAGAAAGAAAGAAAGAGAGAAAGAAAGAAAGAAAGAGAAAGAAAGAATGAAAGAAAGAAAGAGAGAGAGAGAAAGAAAGAAAGAAAAAGAAAGAAAGAAAGAAAGAAAGAAAAAGAAAGAAAGAAAGAAAGAGAAAGAAAGAAAAAGAAAGAAAGAAAAGAAAGAAAGAAAGAAAAAGAAACATTGCTTGACAAATAAACCTGAGAGAAAGTCCTATTTTCCTTGATCTTACAGTGAGTGTTAATGGGTTTAAAATCAGAGATCATTTATAATCTTTGAAATCATGTGTAAATAAAAATTCTTTCAATTGCTATTTATTCATTGAGATTAAATCCATCCAACCAAATGCAGGTATCTAACCATCCAGCTAGCCAAATCACATAACCCACACTGTCAGCTGAGAGAAATAGGAACTTTCAGGGCACAGCTGATCCGAGATACTTTAAAAATCTGTATTGGATTAGGAAGTACTTGCACCCTCTAGTTCCTGTTTCTCACATTGACTACAGAAGAGTTTTAGCTCAGACATGGATGCTGTTGTCCTGTGAGATTAATCCTATTCTCAAGCATCATTTTTATGGAGCTCACAATCTACATATCTGGATAGACAGTGACATTACTATTATACACCTTGTACAGTAATTATATTTATTTTGTTTTGGCAATGAGGGTCATCTTGTGGTAGGTAGGCATTGAACACACATTAGAAATATGTTCCTGGTCTTGAAGACCTTAATGAGATCTTCACTTCAGGTGTTCTTTTCTTATGAAGTAGAAGATGCAGAGTTTCCAGCCTTCACCTAATATTTCTGCATCATTTTCTAACCTTTAATTTGCACTATGGAAATTCAGTGAGCCAGAAAAAAAAAAAAAACTGTTTCTGTAAAGCATGACCTCCATAATATCCAAGTTAACGAAGTCTGAATTGGTAACTTCAGTTTGCCTGTAATAGACGAGCAATTCTGTCCAGGGTACAGGACTTCTGGACACTGTGAATACCTTCTCTTCATGAGGTACAGAATACTTTCTTAAGTAGTCAGTGCAATAGTTGAGTTATGGGACTGGGAAACCACAGCTGTTTCTATCTACAGCCCACCTCTCCCAGATTATAATGATCGTGTTGTTGGGAAAGAAAAGAGGACAGCTCCTAGCTCAACCCCACCCTGCTGTCACAAAGGCCACTCACTAGCACAGTTCATTTCCAGGCCAGATGGAGTTCATCCACGTAAAGACCTTTGTTGTTAGATGAGAGATGGTGAACTCAGCTCCTCTCTGCCTGCAGAGAAAGGCTCAGCTTCATCACGATTTTCATCAAGCCACCCCTTGTTTGATAAAAGTCAGTGTGGCAAAACTTAGTCCCTTAAAAGTCCCTTTTATCATTAAAACAGCTGGATATAGACAGATAGGAGAGGGATTGACTGAAGGAAAAATACTGCCTGCAAAATGTGCAGCAACTCCTGCAGGAACGTGACCAGCTGCAAATTAACTTGGTAATGTCACGGGACAAAACCCCTGAATTCTCAAGCTAATTGAGGAAGCACTTTTAAAAAATCCTATTTCCCACAGGTTATAATACTGATTTATTTCTGTGATAAAATATGAAATAACACAGCTGGCAAATACTCTTTCAGAAATCTAGAAAATAGTTAATGATATATAGGGACATATTCTTCAATGCCATTTGTTCTTTAATGTCTCCCCATGGCATAGGCACTATAATCACTTCAAGACTACTCATCCCCATACTAAACCACACTCTTGTCAGCCACTTCCTTTATCAAGGAGATAATAGAGATTAAAAGGGCATAATTGTAAGGGGGAAGATGTGACAAGGGTATTTCAAATGCAAGTAAAATTCCCATTCTTTCTAGAAGGACTCAGCTGCCACGCATTGACCATACCTCCTGTGTCTCTCACTGAGTTTAGTCCTACTAAGTTTAGACCCATATTTTTCCCCATTTGATCCACCATACTGTCTGACACTAAGAAAATCCTAATTTTGTTTTGCGCTTATTAAAAGTAGCCATGCCCTAAACCAGCCAAGAATGTTCTGTCATGGTGATAAATAACAGGATTAACAACACTAAGGTTTTCTTCAGGATTTATTGCACTTCTGAATGCAATGTTACATGGTTTTGAGACCTTATTCCACTAGATGTTGTCTTGCTGATGTGTTTTCCAATAAAGGAAGTGATACTTGTACATCCAGGCTAATGACAAACTTCCAGCAAGGAGTACATTGCTCAGCCTTCATTTGCAAAATCCACCTTTTAATTTTAATGGATTAGATTGCATAGACAGGGGAAATGTGCACTGATAAGAACATATTTGTGAGTCTCTCATTCTGCACCGGTGGAATTTGCCATAGTAACTTATCGGGATAAGGTAATCAAGCCTTGCCTGTTATCAGAAACCAGACAGAAAAGAATCCCAGCTAGGGATCTTTAGGCAGCTGCTAAGTCAGAATCAAGTTCAGCTAGAGGTAAAAAGGGAGACGGTCTATTAGACAGAAACATGTTGGTATAAAGGAATTACAGAAGAAAATGGGGAGACAAGGCAGGGCAAGGGAAGTGTTTTAAATTTTAATTGCTAATATTTAACTGTTTTCTGGTTTAGAAAGTATGTTTATTTAAATAAGATTCTGATATTCCATATGGTTTGCTGCATTACTTATATGACTAGCATATTATATTGGCTTAATCAAAGCAATCTTTTTTCTCTACTCATACTTATGGGGGGTCAAGACATAGGAGAATCAGATTGCCCTGATTCTCTTTTGCATGCCATCATTTACAACTTCATGGCATCCACGCTCTGTTTTACACTATCTATGGCTGGATGATGATTTGTGGAAGAGAAAGGAGACATGATTTTGATGGGCTGATACAGGGATCAGTGCTTTTTTGGCAAAAGACTTATTTCAGGGAGTATGACAGCCACCAAGAAAGGGACACAGAGCGAGGTGCTGGAGGTAGAGAACGGTAAGGATAGGACTGAACAGTTCTCCCTGTGTTGTGAATATGCAGGTAGACGTTCAAAGTGGCCAGCAACACCCTGACTCAGTTTTGGGAACTGGCAATATGCATATGTGCATATCCAGGTAAGGTCAAAGCTCTTGTGGCCTTTGCTTGGGAACATCAAATGTGCTCCTGTCTCCTTAGCAGTCAAAAAGGGCAAGTAGTGCAGTTACAAATATAGAAGGAAAGCCAAGAGGCTTTTTTAGCCAACATGATCATCAGCTTTTAGCTTTTGGGCTGCACATCATACAAAACAGCTTGAGCTAACTTCACTCTTCATCAGAAGGGGTGCTAATCCTGAAAGGATGCACAGGCATTGAATGAGTTTGAATTTCAGCAAGCTAATCAGAAAGTCAAAGGTTAGCCTGGTTTTGAAATGAGCGAAGAAGCCATCTAACTTCAAAATGAAGAGCACTCATTTCCACATATATCTTTTGATATTTTGCCAGTTTTTCTTAAGCAGGAAAATAAAATGAGATAAAATTGCTGAAACCACCTTCAAAGAAATTGTAAACATTGCAAAGATTTGGATTGCATAGTACCTTTCTTTAACGGCTGGAAGTCATTCATGGAATAACACGAGACATGTTATATGTCTTCTTAAAAAAAAAAAAATGAACCCAAGAAATATATCAACATAAAAGGAGAATGACGTCAGATAAAATAAAAACTGACTCTACCCTTTCTCCCAAGCCTAATGAAATTCAAGCATTTTAGTGGTTTGAAGAAAATCATTGGATTTTTTCTTATTTATTTGTATGGATACAATCCCTTTTAGGGCTCTTCACATGATGAAAGATCTATTAATCTAAGAATGATACAAACACATAGTTTTTGCAATGAGAACTTGAGTCAGAAATGAATTTGAATTCTGACCAGATCCTAGCCATTGGCCATTAAATCATATTTCCTTTCAAAAACAGGCAGGATATATGAATAAATCAGATAATTCTTGTTTGTTTGTTGTTGTTGTTTTATCTAGTTTTAGTCAGGACTATAAACAGAAATAAGCAAATGAATGAAGCACAGAAAGCTTATGACCCAGCCTGCTATCACACATTGAAGCAAGAATTACGACTGTATTTTATAGATTTCAAAAGTTCAGAAAAGTGAGGTACTCCTGTTTTGGGGTGGTGGTTCTGAACTGAATTCTGAATTGTAGCATTTTTTAAATATATATATATAAATACATATATATAATACAAATACTATATATATATATAGATATAGATATATATACAGTTGGATATCTCCTTGCTTTGTTGTGTAATGCTGCAGAAGCTGGAATACAACTACAGGTCTTGTATAGCCTTGGAGAATGTTACTCCCAGTTAGAGACAAACTTGCAGGAGGTTTGTTCAGACTGAGATCAGTGTACTGATTGTTGTGGTGCTTTTCACCTTTCCAGTTCTTCTGTATTTCTACTGTTTGAATAACAGCTTTCAGCTTGTCTGCTTGCATATAGTAAGCCAAATCTTTAAGTTATAGTCACAAAGGTAAAGTTCTCAATTTTAATGATGTAACCTGTTGTCTCCATTTTTTTCCTTTTGTATCTCTTTTGACACAGCTTTGCCTTCCTACAGAACCTTCAGTAGTGAAGTTCTAACCTTTTGCTTCTTCCATCACAGGCTGTAGCTATGCATATGATAGCTGAGATATAAATTCAGTTTCACGAGCAGTTGTACTGTAGAATCAAAGATAGGCAAAGCATTTTTAAGAAACAAAACTTGTTTAGATATAAATGCCTTTGATCAGAAAATGTGGCAAGGACGTGAGGAAAATAAATAAGCTTATCTTAAAATAGGACATAGTTTAAAGTCATTCCCAGTGTGAAACTATTCTCTTTGCACAGCTGAAGCATAAATGATGTAGGATCGATGTTAGATGTCATCTAGGTTGTTCTAAAAAGGAGCCTGTAGAAACTGCACTAATTCATCGCCACCAATGAGTTTACTTGCTGTGTTCCTCAAGACAGAGGAATTGAAAGAGCATGTAAAACTAGGAGCAAGTGAATGAAGAAATTAAACAGTACAAAATGACAGGGAGAAGACAGAAAATGTAATGACCAGTATAGGATGGTTCAAATGGTTGTTTGAATTGCAATAATTATGTATGCAGCCTCAGGAAATTAAAGCTTTCATTTCCTTCAACACAGTTTCTAAAGTTTTGCTCCAGTAATGAAAAATTGAAATGAGCCTCTCTAATGAATTATAGCAATTATCTCTCTGCTGGGGCAAGACAACTCCGAATCCTGTCATATTCCTCCAAGAAAAAAAAAAAAAAGAAAAAAAAAAAGCAGTGTGCTGCTATTCACCAAGCACCTCCAGAAATTCCACAACATTTTCTTATTATTGTTCATCTGAAGCACAAGGGTGCTCAGCTGCCAGTCAATGGCACTTACAGATTTCACACTGTTAGAAGCCTCCAACTTCACTGGGGAATGTTTGCACAGGGAGAGCCCTGCATATGAGCAGCAGGTTGACACACAGAATTAGATTGATTTTTTATACTGTTACAAGGTAGTAATTTACTTGAGGATTATGAATCTGGTTAAAATAAAATCCAGTTTGTTTCTCGCTTACGGAGCCTAGCTGCTTTGTGCAAAAGGAAACTGGTGCAAATCACATTTTAAACTAAAAGACTTCTTTTCCATGCCACCCATCATTACATGTAAGAAACAGAACACTAGTGCTTTCCTGTTAGTATGACTTTATCTAGATTTCCTGATTATTATTTTAGAGGTGACATAAATGATGTGTCAGGATGAAAAGACTAGCATTGAGATTAAATCCATCTGTACTCATTCCACTACAGATAGGAAAGCTGTGAGTACTTCATTTTACCATATGTGTACATATCCTCATACACAAAACATTTACGTTCAATCTGGCTCAAGCACATTTTCATCCAAAACCATTATCTGAAAACTGAGAAATTTTCTCATTAGGTTATACTTGAACTGAGCAAAGAAGTGAACTAGTTTAAGTAAATAGCATTCTTTGCAGTGGAGTTTCATTTGTTTAAGTCAAAAAGCCTGTTATATCTTGTACTTCTCTTTTTGGAAAAAAAAAAATGTTTAATCTTCCCTCCCTTTCCCCACATTAAGTTGCTGTCTACCTATGAAATATGTTGTTTGGGAGATCACTGTTGAGGGATTAATACAAGCTCTTCATTTGTCATGCACCACAGTTATGCAGGAACATCATTTTTATACAAGATGTTATGTCAACCCAAAGGCATTCAGAGCATCTGGGACGTTATTGCCTGAATGATTTCATGTGATAAAAGTATATATTTTTCTGTATATTTGTATCATATAAATATATCACATATACATAGAGCCGAGTTTTTCAAACTTACATACCCTGAACTTCGTGGTCTAAACAAATGGTCTTATTAAGAGAGATGTTTTAAGCAACCAAGCAAGAAAATTTTAAACATCCCATGTCTGTACCTCCATTCACCAGAGAACAACCTCTACAATTAACTGCTTAAAATGGACAGAGACTGTTTTCTCTCTTTCTTTTGACAGTGATAAACTCTTTGCATCATAAACAGCCCTAGCCATAAATCTCACTTAAGGCCAAAGCTGTGCATCATCTCATTGTCAGTATTCAGCAACAACCTGCACGCACCGGCTCCAAGCTTGAATCTCAGGATTCATAGATACTCATAAAAATTGCATCAGGAGCTTTTGTCTCGACAACCCTGATTTCTGAAGGCAAGGCAGGCTTCATCCATCAGGGTGCCTGTTCCCAAACAGTTGCCAGTGGAGCTGCCCTCTGGGAACCATGGTGTGTCTGTGGCCACCAGCTAATCAAGATGCTTGTAACTGCCAAGAAGGAAAAAAAAAAATAGACAAGTTGTCTGAGTTGTCTGCCTCAACAGTTTGTACAGTTCACTGTACTGTGAAACGGGGAGAGCTGAGAAGAAAGAATGACACTGGCTAATTTCCAGTTCATTTCCATGATACCTGATTGAAATGAAAATATGCCTAAAAGCTGCACAGCATAGAAGAGGGGTAGACCCCTGAGACTTTTATCTGAGGAATGCAGAGTCTTTGTAGGACAAGGCTTCATCCTGTGGCTGCTTTTTTATCCCTGTGGGTCTACTTGTTATGACTGCCCATGAGTAACCTAGTGGCAAGCTGCCATTTCTTTCAGGTCTCTCTTTTTTTGATTTTTCCCTTCCCATATGCAAAGTTTTTAATGGGTTCTGATCACTCAGGGAGGTACCGCTGCTCTTTTCCCTCCGGTTTTGAACTATACAGTTAAAAAGCTGTTGTGGGTCAGCTCTGTGCTCTGCAGTGACACAGACTAGAGAGTCAAAAGCCGGCTCTGGGTGAGCTCACACACCTCTGCCATCTGGCAATATGTTGCTAGCTTGGGTCTAGAGGCAAGAAATATATTTAGCACCATTCTGCACCACTTGACCTGCCTCTCCACAGGACTAACGGGTTCAATTGAAATGGCACTGCCGTCCAGCCCCTAGGTCTATAACAAGCATGTCTGGGGTTAGCTCAAGGACCTCTGACTGCCATGATGTAGATGTGCCTCTTGTCCTCTTCCATTCCTCTCCAAATAGAACAACGCTTTCTGTGTCAATTTTTTCTCTTGTTTATGGCCTTATCTCCCCTAGAGGCACAAATTTCATGCTATTGAGGTTGTCTGTTAGTGGGCAGTTCTGCACCCAAATCTGTATTGTCCAAAGCTTGGTTTTGAGACACTCGATTTGATGTGCAAAACAGGAATGATTTCACATAACCAGCAACACAAAACATAAAGATAAGCCCAATTTGATTCTGTAGACCCCACTTACTTTTGCAGGATAGGTTGAACTGGCCTCTAGAATTGATAACAATGGTAATGCAAACAACTAGGCTAGCCTAAATTTTAAATTTTCAGGTGAGTAGAGTTAGGTGAGATGAATGTTGCTTGTAGTGAACAACAATAGTGTACAGCAGTAAGGTATGGTTCCTCTAAAAGCCTTAGCCCTTTAAACAATGTCTTTAGAGATAGCTTGGTTGTAGCTATGTTGCTATCTTGATCATGGTTGGGGCTTTTCTCTGGTGCTGTGGCCAGCTGCCTCTGCTTGCCACAGTGTGGGCATCATCAGCATGCTGGTGCTTTCCATAGTCAGAATCAGGATTAAAAAAAAAAAAAAAAAAGGAAGAAAACAAAACCAATGAAGCAGACATCTGTAGATGAAGGCAGGATCCAGTGATCTAAGCCCACAAATGCAGTGAAATGGGAAGAGATCAGCAATGCTCTCTCTAGAGTGAACAGCACAGAAGACACTAGATAAAGAAAACTGCAGAGGGACAGATATGTAGTGATTTTCAAAAATAGATTTGTCTTGTTTTTATCAAAGTTCTGGAGAGCATTTAAGAGACCGTCAGATAAAGACTAAGAAAATTAATATATTGTGAGCTTGTAAAAAGGCTACAGAATTTTCTGCCAAGCTAAGGTAGACAATTAAGAGCTTGATTGCTAAAATCAAAAATAAAATGATTTTTTTTCTGAATATATAGGTCAATTGTGTAAATCCAAACAGCACCAACTCTGACAAGAAACTAAATTACAGTAATAAGCACACGAAGTGAATCAATCCCAAATAGTAATTGAGAGAGATTGATCTGACATTAAAATATATACCCAAACACAACTGAGTAACACATCCCAGTTTTTTGAAGTGACAATATTCAATATCTTGCTTTAAAATCTCCCTCTGTAAATATATATATATATATATGTGTATGTTAACAAACCCTACACAAAAGGCATTAAGAATGGAGACAAATTTTTAAAGGTATATAGGCACTTGGTGTCCTTTAGTTTCCAAAAGGAGTATCTGACCTTACTGGGTGACTGATCTCAGCAAATAGAGGGAATGACCAGCAAATGTGTGTTTCTGTACAGCTGTTGTCCTCTATATAATTATGTCTTTCTACAAGACTCAGTGCATGCATACAACTGACAGATCTTGCTGCATCCAATGTTTTATAGGTATAAATCAGGATGAGATTTGCAGGTCAACTCAACCCACTTTTGACCTCCTCCACCTAGCATAGTCTTCAACACTATCTTAGCATCTGGTGTCTCAGTATCACCCTCAAAACTTTGCCCTGGCACACCTCAGGACATGCAACACATGCACCATGGGAAACCTTAAGCCAAGGGCTACATTGACCAAAATGCATGAAGTTTCTGTCACTTGGAATCAGGGCTAAGCTCATGAGATCATTTCTGGAAAGATGCATGTATTTTTTAAATGAAGATTTTTAACAAGGATGGTGAAAAGTCAGAACAGTGTGAAACATCTGCAAAGGTTAGAAAAATGTCTTATAATAAAAGACTTATGATTTCTCCTCTTGGATTATCAGAAAATAAGATCGCTGTCTTCGTGATTGTGTATATGTGGTTCCAAGTGGAGAAAAGTCCAAGTACTAAAGAATTTCATCTAAACACAAAATAATAGGTGTCTATGGTTGTATGGTGAAGTTAGAAAAAATTACCTTTAAAATAAGGCATTTGGTTTACCAGTTAGGATGACTAACCACAGGAACAAACTCCAGCAGGGACTAATGGGTTCTCCCTCTGTTTTCTCATCATTTTCCATCTTT
Source organism: Cygnus atratus (assembly GCF_013377495.2). Taxonomy (NCBI): domain Eukaryota; kingdom Metazoa; phylum Chordata; class Aves; order Anseriformes; family Anatidae; genus Cygnus; species Cygnus atratus. The sequence goes on along the minus strand of NC_066362.1, from coordinate 154,685,800 downwards.
AGTCAATTTAGACAATATGTGAAATACCTTTTGCAGGAGGTTAAGGCTGCCTCTATCTGCAACATCAACAAATCTGCAGCAGTTAACCCAGAAGATAAAGACCTAACTGTAAATTTTCTTTACAGGAGAATGGGTATGGGTAAGACTTGAAAGAGATCTTGATAGAAGGTTCACTGCTTATGTATTAGCACAGCAGATCCCAAAGCAAAGTGCAATGTGTTCTTGGTATACTGTACAGCTCAGTAAGCAGTGAAGCAATGGTTATATTCTGTGTTTACCCCTTTTTCCAAATGAATTTCGTAGGTCACTCCTACTGGAGTGCACTAAAGGAATCCGGTCTTGCATTGACAAAGGTACATGGCAAAGTTTTATTGGAGTGAAGAGGGTGTGTTTGCCTTTTCAGGCATAGATGTAAACATTATTTAAGACTGTAATTGTAAGCTAGACATGCAAATTCTTAGGGTCTTATAACACACCTGAATGGCCACCTAACACCTCCCAGAGTGCAGCTGCACTGTTTTAATTTTGATGCTGATATGGTATTTGATTGCATTCACACCTGCTCTTCTCAGTTCACCCAAGTTGTCTCAGATGATCTGTAATACATCTGCAGACAGCTAATCCTCTTCTAGCTCTCTAGCTCACTGGAGTACTCAGTTAGTTGGCTCATTGCACCAGCTGGAACTGATGGAACAGATAGGTAAAGTTTCAGGGTAGGCAAGCTTTCCCATGCCATTAAATGTCTCCCCAGTTCCATTTTGAGCTAGCTCAGTTTTTTTTTTGTTTTTTTTTTCACTTCCCTGTGCCTATAATGCAATTCATTTGAAGCTGGAAATAATCCCCAAGATAGAAATAAAGTACTTGACTTTCATATTTCAAGGGAGGGCTGCTAATTAGATAAAAACCTCACACCATTTTATTTATATTGAAAGCATATTTGATTTTGAAACCACTGAGAAGCAATAACTACAGAACTTTATGATGTGACTGTTAAAGAGATGTTTTTCACGCTTTATTTATGGCCTGATTTTATAGAAAACCACCTGCAGCACTGTGGCCGTATAGGAATACCAACCAAGCTCAGGGAAATCAGATGCCATGTGAAAGAGTCACCTACACTGCGATCACCAAGGACTAGTTCTGACAGGGGACTCAGGTACTTGCAAGTTTTATCGCACAGCATCAGACTTTCAAGCAGCAGATCCTATTGTTGAGACTGAAAATAGGAAGCAAATGGATTGTCATAGGAAGCCAAATAAGCACAGAAGTATAATAGAGTAATTTACAATATGTGTGTTGAGTAGGTTGTGGAAGTGCATTGACAAGAAACAGAAATTTAAGCATTGAAGTATATCCAAGCCTATCTTATTTTTGGAGCTTTCTGAGGCCAGAAATAAACATCTTTCAAACTGAGCAGGATTCACTGTTTCCACTCCAAATACAAGTGCCACCTTGCCATAGTGACCATACACATTTTACACACTGACAATGGTCCAAGCACTGCCGTGCAGAGTTGAACACATGGCCACTGTGTCCACATTTCTTGTTGGCTAGGTTCAGGTGGCTCCACCTCCCACACACAGGATGTTAGGGCAGTCTTTGAGGTGCACCTGACTTTCTTTGCTGATTTTTTGCAATCAAGGCACCTCAGTCCAGCTCTTCTCTCTCATCTTCTTGGGCCAGAAAACCATCAGGTTTTTAATTGTACACTGGAAAATACAATGCAGACATTCTGGTTCTCTTCCAGATGCCTGTACAAGTTCCTTGTGGGGTAACTATGCCTCTTTTTAACCAGGCCTTGAATTATTTCTGAACAGTGGTACTAAAAAATAGAAGACAGATTAGTGTCTTGCTGAAGATTGTTCTCCCTCACACCCCAGCTCCAGGCCCAGGATCCTCTTTTGTTCACCCATTAGCAGCAGAAGGGATGTAAGTGTAGGACATGCAGTTCTTCAGGGAATTTGTTGCATATCTCACAGCTTATTTTAGCTATCACCAGCCTCATGTCACACATACTCCAAAGTCAGCTTTCCTCTCTGTAACTTCTAGAGCAGTCTGGGTGATGAGGTAAATTTCTCACAGTTACAGCATGTTGAAACACCTCAGAACTGTCCAGACCTTTCTTTTGATTTTTAAGGGCTTTATATTTGAAGCTATTCTGAATATTTGGAGCCTGAAAGGTAGGCACTGCCTCCAGACATTTTTCTTCTGACAATGCTTAAAATTTCTTATCCCAGGAGGGAGAACAATCCTTCCTGCCCCCACACAGGGCAGTGTTCAAAAGTTTTATTTATATATACATCAGTTTAAATCTCAGTTTCAAGTGGTGTGACCTAACTGCAAAACCTGCTAGCTCCCAGATGTTCTTTGTCTCCTTCTGTATACTTATCCCTTGGAAGACTACCCTGGGTCAGGGGATGCCAGTGATTACCAATATTTCTTTCCTGAGTTCAAAGCAATCATTTTAAAGCTGCATGGTCTTTCTCACAAGCCCTTGTCTAGGTCGTATATTACTACTTGGTATGAAAACTGCAATCCTGCTGGATTGACTATAAAGTATCTGCACGTTACTGCAGGTTTTTGATTTGTTGCACAGTACTAGATGAAAATCCTTTCAGCTAAATATGAATGAAGACTCAGGGCTTATATAGTGGCCATCCGAGAAGAGAAGGTCATCATAACTCTACACTCTGAAAAGAAAATGAGGCCTAAAGGAGTGTAATTAAGAATTTCTTCTGAGAGTAGTAGGACAGCATTTACTAAACTCTGTATTTGAACAGTTTAGGGTAGTGGCAGCAAAAGCTGACACTTGTGCCAGGTTTCCTGCTGACGAGTATTTGGGCTGGTCCCAACAGTAATGAGCCCCAGTGCTTTTTAAAAATAAGTTTGTCACCAGCTGACAGAAAGATGCATTATTGCTGCTTTAGAAGAAAAGGAATAGCTTACAAATCTTTGTTTCTGTAAACCTGAGAGAGACTCTGTGCTCTTCTTTTTGAGGATTTATTGTTAGAAACAAGCTCAATGCTTAATGACTACATTGTGAATAACACCAGGCAACATATGTACCAAGACGGTACATCACTTTTGTAATATGCACAGGTATCTGGGGTGAAGCTGCTATTTCCCAGTCCAGTTGGCAACAACATGTTTCAGAAAAGCCAGGAGGACTCTTATCCAGCTGTGGTCTGACTGTCCCAATACAGACAGAGAGGAGGATTTCTGAGGGTTTCCGCATGAGATGTTCTTCAGGACCCATGGTATTGATGCCTTTGCTTTGGCACATGGATTTTTTTCCAGCAGACAGATTTTTTCCATTTTTTTAACCCACCCCCCCCACCCCCCCCATTGTCCCAACACTCTTCTTACACTTCCAGAGAATCTCAGACACATCACAGGAGAATACATATTGCAGATTTGAGCTGGATTTATTTTTTATAGCTGCTCCCACCAGCTGTGTTTGCTGTACAATCTGCTGGCTGCAACCACTGCCCTGCTGAGCTATCTCTACCCAGCAACTCCCCCACAGGGTTTCAGTTCTTGTAGAATGGGATCATTAACAACAGGATTTTTGTAAAAGCTTCACAACAAAAGAGAAATTTCTTTTTCCTTTCTTAACAAAAGTAAAATAACTACAAATTCTGAACTCTTCCAACTGACTGTTTCACGCTGTCAGGGGATATGACAGTATATTAAGGTGCATTTGGCCTGGTTTGTCTGCCAATATTTTTCTAAACACATAGGCTGCAGCTCTATTTCTGCCCCTAAAAACCTCAGTCACCACTAAAGCATTAATACGCCTAGTCTATTCTAGCCAGAAACCTACAGACCCATTAGCAGTTTTCAGGGAGTTCTTTCCCATCCCTGTAAGTGCTACCACCCAGTCTCTTCAGTTTTCCAAGGCTTCTAAAAATATAGTTTGCAAAGAGAATAGAAAACCCTCCGCTTTTCATGCTTATAAAGCACCTGGGTGGTATAATTCTCCAAAAGGCATTACTCATGCACATGAAGTTTACTTCATTCATGAATCTATGACTCTAGTTGAAAAATAGAGAATAATTTTGGTTTTGTTTTTTTTCTTTTCAGATTTAATTTCTAGGGAAAAAGAAAAGACACGTATTACTATTCCAACATCACATAAAACTAGTCAGTGGTATAATACTCCATGTGAGGACATAATGCCTCTGCATGTACCTACCATATCATTTTCATTTTTATCATCACAGTGATGATATAGATATACAGATATAGAAAGTATAAGTACCATTCTAAAATGAAAGTATTTTAGAAGGAAATCAAGTAATTGGACTGCTTTGGAAACAAATACATCTTCTTAGTGTATTTTCAAGTTTCTGTTTCAAATTATGAAATGCTCATGGCAAAATGTGAATTCATTAAGTATGACAAATTAACAGAGTTCAGTAATAAACAGCCTTAGGAGATGAGTGAACAAAATCATCACAATCACATACAAAGCAGTTCATGAGATCTTCATGCCAAACAGCTTTCAATGTCTTCAGTGCTAATTTGCCACCTACATAGACTACACAGCAACGACAGTATCTTTCTGGCTACAGTATTCAGACATCATCAGAAGTGTAGGTGACAATGAAGTTACACCCTTGCCAAGGGCAAATTTTTTCAGAGAGAAGTCAGAATTTTTACCACTATGCTTCATTTTTAGGAGGACATTTTTATGTCTATGAGAAAAATTAAGTTAGGTAGCATATGATCACACCGATGACAGAAAACAAATTCTCTCTTCACTCTGTGTTTTCCTCCTTCACTCTCATGTATTACCATGAAAGTGTCAGGAAATACAAGACATAGAAGGTATTTAATGGTTATCCAGTTTTTCTGGTATTGCAAACTCATATAGTGAACCTTCCTTTTGTCAGAACCCCTAACAGTTGCTATCCAAAAATTTTCTGAGATTCAGCTTTCACTTCCTACTTTTCCACTTCAAGGTAAATATGCCTGCATCAAATCTTAGCAAGCGTTATCAAGTAATTGTTACTCCTTAAATTTTCCTTTACCCTTTTCAGTTTTCTTACATGAAGAGTGAGGTCTTTTTCTCTAAAAAGATATAACTGAAATATATCCTTCTCACCTGTCCCTGTTATTCATGTCCAATTTCCTCATGCTCAAGAAGAAAGATGAAGACTGGAGGCCATTTTACATTTCAGACACTGAGTACCTTGATTCATTGACAGAGATTCAGATTGGTCATTAAGTAATTCCTCAGCTGGGTCAGGAAGTTTGGTTTGGAGTGCTTGACCTCAGAGGGGCATATTTTCAGACAGATATAAATACTTTTGGCATTATTTGTATAGAAATCTGCACTTGTGTCCCCTGGCACTTGTAGCCCACTTATATTTCATGAGACTTGAAATAGTTTTAGCATTTAAAAGGGTCCATAAAGGTAGCATTAGCAATCAATAAGCTCTTTCAAACTTTCCCTCATGGTAAATGAAAAGTCTGTAAAAGTCCAAAAGGTATTGGAGCAAAGCTTAATCCCTGGACACTATGCATATATTAACCTCTACAAAGACTTTGATCAAATCCTTAAATGTCACCAGCCTCTTTTCTGTTTCTTCTGGGTCATATAACATCACACACAACATGAGAATTGACCTTTATTGTTTGCAGGCATGCCTGAGGATATTTACATCATCCAGATACAGCCCAGAGATACCAGTCTCTGTTGCTTTAAAGATCTAAATAACTCACAGTGGATGAAAAGCAGAATTACATACTTGCAGAATAATTTAGATTAGAAGACATTTCTGAAGGTTATCTGATGCACTTCCTACCCCTCACCTTCACATTCCTATTCAGTTCAAAGCAAGGATGACTTCAAAGACAGGTCTATCTTCAAGTTAGATCAGGTTGCTCAGGGCCTTGCCTCAGCAAAGATTTGAATATCTCCAAAGATGGAGATGTAGCAAACTGTCTCAATAATCTGTTCTGATGTTAGAGTACCTTCACTGTGTAGAAAATTTACCTTACACCCAACTGGAATTCCCCGTGTTGCCACTTGTGTCCACAGTCTGTCATTCTCGGGCTATGGACCTTCAAGAGTCTGCCTCCATTGTCTTCATCACCTACCATTAGGTAGTTGCAGGCAGCAATAGGATTCCCTATTTGCTTTCTCTCCTCATATGTCATGTGCTCCAACAACCTGACTATCTTGTAATAAGAAGTAATTAGAAGTTGTAAAGAACACCCTTCTTTCTTCCCATGCAAGTGAAAATAGCAGTCAAATAATGGACTGCTACGAGCACAGAGAACCCATTTAATTGAACATGTGAAAGAAAGCACAAACTGCCCAAGATTCAATATCCCACAGCAGCATTTCAGTACCTAGCTCAAGCAGCATTACCACCTTACCACTTTGTCCTTAACACTGGCAGCACGACACTTGCATGTTCGTCGATATAAGCAAAAGTAAAAGAAAGAAGAAAATAACAGCCTCCTTAGTTTTACACCAAAGCCAATGCTTTGATAACAGTGTATGTACTGTAGGAGCATGCTAAGAGTGATGCACATGCTGCCTATGGGGGAATTGGTTATTGTTCTCAATTTTCAGATGTGGGGGTGTCTAGCCATGAATCCCATCAGTAGGTAGCACAAGCACGATATGTCAAATTTAAAGAGCCATCAGAGCCAGAATGCCTTTCTAATGCACTACCAGGTCAATTAATGTCTGCATCCCCACTGTTTTCTGCAGAGCTCTGAGGAAAACCAAATGGGACAGAAAAGCTAGTTCCTCTAGTGTAGAATTCAAAACTGTCTTGACCACAAATTGTCTGTGGTCCTGTGAGGCACCAAAATATGCCTTCCCTGTTTGTGGATGGATATGCAGGGAAGCCAAATTTTATTCATCTTGTCTGTTTCCCCCTTAAAATAAGAGGAACGTGAAACCTTCTTTGCTTAATGCTATTCATACATCACCCCTGCTGCTGCTCTCCCCTGCCAAGCAGGTACTTCTGGGAAAGAGTCTCCTGTGAGTAAGGGCATGCACACCCACATGCAAAGCAAAATGCAGGCAGAGATAACGCATGTCAAAGACCTCTAATTACTGAACAGGTAAGTAACTTTTCTCTTAGCACACTGCCTGATTGAGTCCTAATTGAGCATCACATTCCTCCTGAATGCAAAAGCAAACCATTATGGACAAATGAGTCAAGAAGCCAAAATAAAAATCAGTCAGATAGCTCAAGCATGCCTGACAGAGCTATTTAAAGGATTCTGACCATTAGCTATCAGTTCAATGATATCACTTTTCATACTGACATGAAAGGTGGCAGAGGAGCTATTTTCTCAGTCTCTTTCTTCCTCGCAAAAGGAGACAACCATCAGACACAAAGTATTCTGAAAACTGTTAGCTGTCCTTGTCACCATCGACATCTTCATCTCCCTCTAAGTTTAGTGTTAGGTTTGGGGGTGACAAGGTACACGTCTGAACAGCCGAGTGTTATTTTTAAGCCTTCCAAGCATAGCCTGTATATGGAAAGAAAAATGTGTCTACATATGGACAATTACACTGACTTTTATATGTGGGCTCCATAGAGATTTTGCTGACATAATCAAATGACCTAGACCAAGGTGTTTAAAAATATGTCTTGCATCTTTTCAGTTTTTGGGTTTTGTGATATAGTTCCCACTGAGACTGTGATCTGCATAGATTTTCTTCCTTTGCTGTTATCAAGAAAAAAGGCGTTGTTTCTCAGACCAATGGTAGCCAACGTAGTTTGATGCTTGGTTTTACAAAACATTGAAGAACACAATTTGAGGTTGCTTTTGTTTAAAATTAAGCCATTCTCCAGCCATATCTTGTTAACTGAGTCTTCCTTTACAGCCAAAAAAAAAAAAAAAAAAAAGTCTTCACAGTAATGCCTTTCATCTTAACTAAAAAGAGGGTAGATAGAAATAGCAAGTCTTAAAAATAAATCAGTTCTTTTATTTGACTTTTGGATCCTCCTTTCCTGAGGTTATGTTCTCTCTACCAAATTATACTTTTTCTTTTCCTCTCAGGCGATGAGGTATTAAAGTTTTCTATTATGAAAAGTAAATGTTTATCCTTTTTTTAGATTTAGCTCATCAGTACAGTTCAATAGAAATGCTAGTGATACAAATTTGAACGACAGATTTGTGCTATGTGTATCTATATCTTAGGTTGGATATTAGGTTGTATGATATACCTTAGGTCAGATATTAGGAGAAATTTCTTTACTGAAAGGATTGTACAGCACTGGCATAGGCTTCCCACACAAGTGGTTGAGACATCATCCCTGGAGGTCTTCAAGAAACGTGTAGATTTGGAACTTGGTAACATGGTTTAGCTGCGGACTTCAGTACTAGGTTAAAGTTTGTACTAGATGATCTTATAAGTCTTTTCCAACCTCAATGATTCTATGATTCTATATCTTCATTAGAACATGATCCAGTGTCAACAACCTTCCCAGTGGTGTCAATGAATTTTGGATCAGATCTTTTGGAGCTAGATTCAAAAATGATGGACACACTGCTATACTGAGTAAGCCCAGAGCTAAATCCAAAACAATGAGTCAAGCACTTAGCACTACTTATATCACACCTGGGGACAGATTTGTGCTTCAATGTGAGATGCAAGACAAATTCCAGAACTTAAATCAACAGTCTGCAGATTTGGTCTTGCAAACATATAAAACAGTGCTATTTATAGTGTTTTCAATAAAGTCTTTCCAAGGAGGCAAAGTTGCCCAGGGGAAAGTTTGAAAGTTAGCAGTGATATGTCAGCCAAAAAGGTTTGGAATCCACTAGCCGAAAAATAACCAGTCACTGCTTAGGGCAGGCTAACATTTTAGATTCTGACTTTCCTGATACTTTTAGGCAATTTACTGGTCAGTACAAGGAAGCACCTCCACATATAGCCTGGATCATATACCTATGTATGTTTGACATAGCTAGTACCTTGAACCACTAAGCAGAGATTATCTTCCAAAATGGACATATGTTTGAGACCTCGTTATCACAGCATTTACCCACACATAGAAAATCCAAATTTAATTCCTTCCCCTGGCTGAGGAGTCTCTAACCTCCCACCTTATCCCACCTATTGTCCATCCTGGTATGAGAACATCCTCATGGCTGAATTTGGGTAGCATGCAGGAAAGATATCAAAATGTGTTAGGGAAAGGTGTGGAAGTGCAAGTGCACCTGGCTGTGAAGCACAGTGATTAGAAATCTCACAACCCTCACAGTACTCATTCATGTGTCGCTGAGTTGACTTTCATTAAAATAAAATTACTTTTCATTTTAATTTACTGCTGTACGTTGGTTTCACTGTCTGTAACAACAGCTTTGCAATTTAAGTACGAATTGCTGGCTTGAACGTGTAGGCAGCAGCCCTTAGGGGCAGATTACACATACTTTACTACTACCCCTTTTAGATGCAGCTTGAAAAAATACAGCAGAGCAAGACAGACGGCTCTGAATGCTGAGTTTTACTGAAGAGTTTCAGAGGCAACTTGAACTCTGTAACAGAGATTGCTCTTCTCTTTGAGCTGGTGCCTCTTTCTTAGTGAGTCTCACCTCAGGGTATTTGGGTAAGTGTTCTGCTCCACTGAAGGTAAACCTTCTGTCTTTGCTTCCATATCTCTGTGTGAAGAAACTTCCCATCTCCTATGGCAAGTTCTCCTTTGCCCATCAACACAGATGTCTGTTACCTTTTCTCTATGCAACACAGATTGTTTCAGTGTTGTATTTAAAGGATATTAAATCTTGCCGATAAAATTTATTTTTTGTTCGGGCTTAGAGGGAAGTTGAAATATGCTACTAATTTGTGAATGCATCATTGGTGTTGTCTATTCTATTAGAACTAATGACAGGTAGAAAGGATACAGAAGTGTAGCATAAAAATGGTATCTTCCACTTCTCACAAACTGTTATTTTATGGCACCTGTCATTTTGGAATGAGTTCAGTTTTGGAGCACACTATGTTAAGGTCATTTAGACTACCATTGATTCTGCTCTTATGGTATCGCTCATAAGTATTTAAAGAATTTAACCCTCCATGAGGAGCTTTGAACTATAAACGGCTTTCTGTAATAAGGATGGCCTGCTGTTTTATAGCAGTGACAACAGATGCGTGGTCTCTTTCATGGCTGCCTCTAATGACGCAGTAGCTTCTCTGATTTGCATGTTGTTAGGAAAAGTAATTTCATTGAAGACAATGAAGCTACACTCCTGTTAGAGATAGAGCAAACATTTTTTCTTTTCTTTTTTTTTTTCTGTCTGTCTGAAATCTTTTCATCCAGATTGGACTGTCTTTTCTGAAATGGTATTATCTGATTTTGAAATCACAGTGAGCAAACTAATGAAATCTGTCCTGGGTTAACAGGAGACATGGAACAGGTATTAGTACTAGACACCATGTTCCTTTACTATTGTAGTCAGTTAGGCTAATAAAACCATACTGAGATTTTTCATCAAGTGGCCTTGTTTGTCAGCAGGTCTGAGTACCCAGCCAGTTCCAGTGATTTTGCAGGAAGCATCTGCTCACTCCTCCAATTAGCATCACTAATTCAGTAGTCTGAGTATGGACATAGCAGACTAACATAGATAACCTCTTAAAACAATCCCAGGCATAATGTTCACACATCAAACTGTACATAGAAAGATAATCTAGAACCTAATATTAAGTCCAGTGAAGTCAATGGGAACATTTCTATTCAGTTTGTTAAATCTTGGATGTGAGTCACAGTGCAGATTCAGTACATGTTCGGATGATAAAGTCATAGCTAGAACTAGTTCCAGTTTAAATGTGAATCCTCAATACACAAACAAAAATATTAAGTATATTCAGTTCACAGATGTGTTTTTTTCCTACTACTGGTCCTTTCAATTTAAAATATATAAGCAATTAAATTTTCATCCCATATTGCCTGAAGTAAGCATTATTTTTGGGCTGCTAACAATTTCCATCTCTCTGTGAATTCTATGGCTGCTCAGGGACACAGCTCTACAATGTGTGTCCTCCGGTAGTCTGTATCCATCCTGCAGACCATCTCTTCCTAGTTACTGGAAGGAGACAAGCACGTCCCAGATGCTGTTCATCAATGCCAGATAAGCATCTGAGATAAGTAGGTTCAATTCTTCTTCAAACTACAAAGGAATGTTCTAGCATTTAGTCAGCACCTAATTTTTAACTGTCAAACCCTAGATATGGTACCTGCTGCCATTTGAAATGATGTAGATTAGTGAGATATCTGCGTGGGGCACACTAGGTTAAGGTCACTTAGATTATCATGACTGAATGACTAAGGTCATTTAGACTATCACATGTAACACAAGGTAAGTGTCACAGCAGTGTTTCAGCATGATGGTAGGCATATACCCTTCTGAAATAACAGCTGAAAGACAGGTAGGTTTCTCTAGGGCATCTCCAACATCACTGAAAAACTATATTTGGACAACTGGATCATGTCCATCCAGTTAGGCAAAGGAGTTTCCATAGGTTGTGGAACTAGCAACCTGGCCTGTAAAGGTACATCAGTACCACTAAATTTGAAAAAAGCAGGAAGCAATCCTTGCTTCTGGAGTCTATATGGCTGCTCACATTGCTGCGGACTGGTTTCCCCAGAAGCAGATTGCTTGCATCTGCTGGTCCTACAGCACCTGGTCTTGAATTTCCTTTGGTCTCACACTGTGTTGCTATAGCACTGGAAAAAGCTGTTTGTGTGTGTGTGTGTGTTTATGCATGTGCATGCTTACATTTCAATCAGAAATAGCATGAGAGATGTGCTGCAGCCCACCAGTGTGGTGGCATGAAACTGAACATGTGTCTTATGCCCTTGAACGTGGTGTGCAGATGTATGGTACTGCAAGAGAAGGCAAAGCCTGCTTGTGTGGCATTAGAAAGCTGCACAGGGCAGAGGGTATAGCAAATGTGCAGTCTCGCGTGCATTGCCTGCTGGGAGCAGTCCCTGAAGTGAATGCTTCCCCGAGACACGCCAGCACACTGTGATGGAAAAAGTACTTGAAGTGGTCCAATGCAGCACCAGGGAACAAGCTAACAGCTTAGCACCATGAACCATTCAAGGTCCCATGTTTGTGCCATCTCCCAGCTTTATTTAGCAATGTAGATCTACTCTCAGTGTCTACTGTTTAGAATTATTGGTGCTAGGGTTAAAAATATATGCACTTGTAAATACACTTACATTTCTAACATCTCAAATATAAGAGAAATACAGTAGACAGTGTACTTGAACATTTGATATTATATTGCACCAGAATTGTTATGACCAGCTTGGGCAAAATTATTTGGATGAGCAATTCTAGTTGGTTTTCTTTGAACTTCACACACCATCTCTCTTAGCACACTACACAAAGCACTACGTTCAGTAGCTTTTCTGCCTAGGTCATGGGAAATCTGCATATTTGCTAATGGAAGCTGCATCCCAACGAGGGTAGATGGTCTGTGGATAATGTTCATGCCCCAAAACCGAGAGCCAATGAGAATTAGGTGTTTAATACTGGTTAAAATCTGCTCCTAGTTACAATAAGGGTAACCCAAATCAGAATGTTGTGCACTATTACTTTGAGGTTCAGTGGCACTCCTGTTGGTGGGAGCGAGAGGGCTCTGGGGAAGCATATGATCCAGACATTGATTTAATATCACTTCTGATTTAAGTTTCTTGCAACAAAGTGGGTTATGCTGACTTTCTGCCTGTGTATGTGTGTATTGTTATTTGGATTCTAGATAAGTTAAACAATTGTTCTTTGGAAAGAAAATAACACTTTTGTATTGATTTTCAGGGAGAAGAACATGCCTTACCTTTACTGTTATTTTTATAGTTTTAAACACTGAAAAACATACATCGTTGTTATATAATATATTTACATATCATCTCAAAATAAACTTCACAAATATTGCTGCTAGTAGAGGAGCCATGCTCTCATACAGCTTTGCCATTCACAAATCAGTTTTCTTTTTCCAAGTACACACATAGATAATTTTACGACTATTGAACTGCAAACTCCGATCAGCAAACATGAGTATTTGTGGTCTTCACTGTATCATTACTTTTGCATATTACACATCTCATCCATAAGTGTCTACAGGACTCAGGACTACACTATGAGTAATTTGCACGTGTTAAGAGGAAATATCTCCTAGATTTTCTAGGATGCTTCAGTTCCAAAAGATAGGTTATTATTTTTATCAATAGTACTTTTTCTTTGCTAAACACATTTGTCTGTTGAGAGAAAGTAGGTTAGCTTGCTGTCCCTAAGGATGGTAACCAGAGATGTTCTGCTCCAAGTATTTTATTGGCAAAATTATTTTTGTGATTAAAATAAGGTTGGTCAGAGCCATAATGCAGACTACCACTCACCATGTTTGAACAAGACCAGCTCTTGGTACTTAGAGTCAAATTAATGTGAAAATGAGTCATTTTAGTGCACTGTGAACTTAGTCTGCACAAAATTATTTTGTTATTCATTGTATAGGAATACATGAATCCATTGTGTATCCTTTGTAAAAGAAAATTTAGCTCCACTGCTAGAGCTGTGAGGCATGTCTTTCTATAACTGAATTTATTTTCAGTTTGCTTATCGGAATCACTTGACTTGTCCTTTCACATAGTTTGCCGCCCTCCCCATTATTACAATGTCTTGTTTCTCTCTAATAAGACTAATTTGTAGATTTTTCAACACTGTGCTATGCTTAGGGCTGTTGGTTCAGCCTATTTTTCTGTGATTTTTTTTGGTGCTTTCTACCTATATAATCATTTTTTAAACTTTAGGGAAAAATAATATCCTAGTACTGATACCTGTCTGTTGTCTGATTTTGAAGGGAAAATGAAATCATCCAGAAACCGTCCCTAGGATTTGAATGCAGCTTAGGCAGTGTTACTGAATCTAATATGTCAGGTCTTAAAAAAAAAAAAAGTACAAAGGCTTTATTTGGCTTTGTTTTGCAATGAAGAAATTTTTCAGAAAGTTATTCCAAAGCAGCAACTGTGAAAAACATGGTGTTTACAGAAATATCACCATGATTACTTTGCTCTGAAATTCTTGTTCCACTAAATTTTTATGAATACAGCATGAGCTTCCAATGGACTGAGATGAGAAGAGACACTTTAAAATGCATTTTGTGCACAAAGGTTTGTGCTGCTCCTGGATCAGTTTAAAAGCAGGAATTTCACTGCCTGTATCTTCAAGCCATATTCAAGGGCACCTTGATTTTAAACTGCAACCAGTGCCTGAGTGTATAGTCACAGGGTTATTTCTGTTCTTTAGGGAGAAAATCAGGCTGCTAGTGCACATGTCCTTCATGGCAGAATATCTGTCTAGAGAGAGGAAAGCAGATGTATGTACAAGTCTAAAAATCCCAAATATAGCCTCTAATAGGTGTGATAATTATTTTCAGGAAGAACTGATAAGATGCAGTTTAAATCCGTGGGGCACATTGTTCCAATGAATGTGTAGTGTATTTTGTTAGGGTACTCACAGGATTCATAGCTGTTCCAAAGAAGTACATCTGTTCTATGACTACAGGCTACAGTAGTTTCTAGGGAAAGTTTCTTGAAACTTTTTTAATATGCTTTAACCTCTTGCACGCTGACTTGATATGTAGAAAAGTTAGTTGCTCTGTTTGGTCCCCACTGGCAAAGGCATGAGGACAGCTTCCAGCTGCTCTGGGTATTCAAGCTGGGATAACACTTCTGGCTTCAGTTCCCGCTCCAGTCTGTCGAGAAACAAGCATACATCACCCAAAAACTCTGTAATTCGTGGTTGCTGGGAAAAAGAAATCTGGGTATAAAGCCTGGATGGGAATCATAGGTCTACATTAGCATCTGATTTAGATGTCAGGGATTGCAGGACACACCATGGCATGCAACAACCATTAAGTGTGGGGTCATATACGTCTATATACATATACGCCTGACAAAAGAATATGCTACAAGAATAGCCCAACAAAAGCCTGTGTCTATGCTGCATGCTTGACACCTTCTGCCCCATAGCTGTGCTCATGCTGACAGGCTCACAGCTTGGGTGTGCTGAGGAAAAGTTTCTTCAACCTCCTCCCATCTCTGTGAGACTGTGTGAGTGCTGCTACCCTCTTCAGTATCAGTCTGGCATTGAGCCAACCTGCTTAATATCATGTGAGGATAGGGGAAGCACATGCCACCAGCTGGGTACAAGTGCTCGTTAGGAGGCAGCACTTGCCAGCTGAAGGATAGATGTTGAAGGTAATCCTGTTCTCCATCTCATGCTTGACCATTCTGGGGGGACTCACAGAGCACATCCTTTCTCACCCAGAGGTCTAGCTACCCTCCAAGGGCTTCCAGACCAAAGCTGAGCCACAATAACCTGAATGTAAGAGTCAGTGCCGGGGGATAGATAGTAAGCTGGACCACAGCCTCAGCACATCCCAACCCTGTGGGTCAGACAGAGGCAGCTCTGAGACAGCTAAAGAGGAAGCTTCTGTCCTGCACTAAGGAGGAAAAAGGAAAAGAGAGAGAGATTAAATAGACGAGAGGGAGGGGGAGAGAGGGAGAGGGAAAGGGAGGGGAAAAAAAGGAACCAAATGAAATGAAAAGGAATGGATTTTGTACTGCATTTCAAGGCAAGTTATCACTGCTGTGACAAAGTGAAACCTCATCACCTCCCTGCTTTAGCTGCTGAATTCTTATGACCAATGCTGCATGACTGTTCTTCCTAGTCCCTGCTCATTTGTGGCTGAAGATGCGAGCTACACAGAATGTAACTGCTTGCTTGATATTTAGGGCAGAGCAGTCAACAATTGTTAGTTCCGTTGACAAATGACCAATAAGTCAGACTGTTACTCGGAAATATCACAGCATCCCATTGCCATTCAGAGTGCTGACTAAGGGAGAGGAGTGCCAAATGAATGAGCAATCCTCACTGTGCCTTGCTTGTGATGGAAATCTCCATTAGGATTGTACACTTCCCATACTTCTGGTTCTTCCTTGTGGCAGTCTTCTTACACAACAGCAAAATGTTAACAGTGGAGAATAAAAGACATGCTAATAAGGGTAATTTTCCTTTCTTTTTCATTGAACACTGTATTTGTTTCATGTTCTTTCTTCCATTGTACATAGTAATTAAGTAACAGAAGAAATGATGCTTGGCTGTTTCTTTCCACAGGGCTCTTCAGTTTTTTCAAGCCACCCTCTGAATATTTGCACTGACTGTACATTTGCTCCCTTCCCTCTACATTCACCAGGTGCCCTCTAGGAACCTGCTGTTGTTGTATACAAAGATGTAGGAGCAGTGGATAGCAGCAGAACAGTTTGTCGGAAAACCATTCTTTTTTTTTATCTCAAGCATCATCTCACTCACTATAAAAAACTTCTGTTCCTCTACTTTTTTATTATTATTTTTCCCCCACATTTCCTGTGTTTACTGTTGCGGGCTTTGATGGATGGGTGAAGTATGATAGCCTGAGACACATTTGACAGTACATAACTTTGGCCTGCATAAATTACTGTCAGGGAATTTTCAGGGAAGTACCGAAGTAAATTTGCAGTGACTAAAAAGTGAGACAAATTATAGTATAATCACTGCCGCTGAACAATTTGATGAGTAAAACAATTAATTGAGTTTATAGTTTAGGTGAGTCCTCATAATTTTTCCTTATAGTTTAACTTCTAAAACTGCTCTGAGACCTTTGGAGAAAGATATTTTAGAAGGGATATTTTCTCACTACCCTGCCAAAAATCATATTTCTTTTCTGTCAACATTGTCTCTTTCCTGTCACAGGTAATTCAGAGATTGCAGTTTATGGTCTTGCCTCACATACCCATATCAGCTTCTGTGTGGAAGCAGCTGGGAGCCATCCCTCCTGTGCCAGTAGCTTCCCCGTCCTCTCCTACTCCACGTCACCAAACCCCAGGCTTTTTGGAAGACATTCTTGAAATACTCCAATTAAGAGAATAAGAAATGAAACAGTTCATGAAGCTCAGGATCCTTATGGGATGCTCCTGAAAATATACTTCAGGCAGTGCCCTATATTTTATACATTCAGTATCAATGGCAGCTTTGACCCAGTGAAGTTAACCTCTTCTGTCTCCTGGAGAGCTCCTGACTGTGAAATATTACCGGTTTTATAGCTAAAATAGACAGAAAATGTGAATGTTTCTATTATTACCTTTATTTCATTTGAGATACTATCCTTTGTGAGGTTGTGTTTTTCCCATTTTGAGTTTCTTTACCCTGTAAAGAAGTCTGGTTTTTGTTTTTATAGCCAAAATTGCAGATTTTCTAGATTTTTGTTTCATGTTTTGTGAAATTGCCTTTCTAAAATCTGTTCTTTTCACTATTGTGGTAAAAGAAATCCAATTTTCCAGCCCTTCTGACTATTACAGAATCCCCAAAAGCATGAATTCTAAAGCTTCAAGTCTTTAGAGGCAAATATATTGCAGCATTTGCTACGTTTAAGACATCATTATTTTTATGATAGACTCATGACAGTGGAAACATAGCTTATGATTTCTGAATGCCTGGCATGGCCTTGCCTATGTCCTTGCTGAAATGCAGTGGCAGACTGAGGTGGGGAGTGCACTTGGAAAAAGAGACAAATAAACAGCCAGTGTGCAGTCGCTTCAATCCTGAGGGTGCTGGCACAGAGGCTAGGCTGCTTTTAAGCTGCCTGTGCACGAGGAACAAGCATCGATCTTCTGTCCAGCCACCCACATCCATCAGGAGGAATAACTGGGAGGATGCTGTCTGCCAGCTATGGGAGCTCTGCAGCAGGTAGCACTCGGTTATACCTGTCTGTGCTCACAGACAGCTGTGAAGAAGAGACAAGAAGGGATTGCCTGGGATTTGAGGGATAGAGAAGAATGAGACAAGCATATTTTGTGTGTTCTTTGTGAAGTGACTCCCTAGCTAACTGCTGCAGCTTGATTGCTTTGGGAGCTGTAGAGTTGCTTTCCCCACTGCCCTCACCAGCCTGCAGCAGCAGATGCAGAGCATCTCCTTCCCACACCCCCAGTGGGCTCCACACGCCTCAGTGACAGCATCGCTGTCACCACAGAGCCAGCTGGGACCGCGTGCCTCCCCAGGCCCTGTAACCCCTCTGACACAGGGGCCTCCTGCCCTGAATGTATGGTGAGAGGAGGGTACAGGAGCAGTGAGATGGTGGGTGTCTGTGCCACCAGTGCCTCCAGCAGAAGGCAGACCTGAGGTCCCTGCTGTCACTGCACAGTACATGCAGGGCAGCAGCCAGAGCTGCCTCCCCAGGCCATCAGGTGCAGTAGCCATGGGTCCACATCCCCCAGCTGCTCCCAGCTCTGTATCGCTTGCCTTCCCACCTTAGTCCTGGCTCAGTGCTTGTCCTTCGTTCTTGGGACAAGACAAAATCGGCTTTACATACACAGCTGCCTGACTCAGGCTTGTTCACCTGGCAGCATCCAAAATGTGGAGCTCCCCAGTCCCCCTGCAACACTGCAGATGGCAGGGAGATGGATAGCAGCCTACAAAGCCTGCACAAGAGCCACAATGAATACTCAAGCACCAACACTAATTCCAGTTGCATGCAGTATTTACCTGCTTGATTTAAGCTATGCTATATTGTCGTGAATGCTAGGTAGACGTATCCTTGGAGGAGTAAAGAAGCTTATTACCTAAAGCAATAGCCAAGGAGGAAAAACAGACTTTTCACTATAAAGAAGGTGCTAAAGATGTAGGAGTAATGCTTTGCTTATACAGTGACTCCCTGTATGACTTCAAGTAATTTTCTTTGCATATATTTTTTTTCCTACATATATATTATAGGGGTATTTCTTTCTCCTCTCCCTTTTTCTATTTGGAGTGAAAACTCTCTGAGACAGATACCTTCTCATTCAGATTCGCACAGTATGCTCCAAGTGCTTGCTACTGTGCCCGTCCTTATCCATACAAAACCCCTCTGTCAGTGTTTGTTCGTTAAATTGTACAGACTTGATTCCATAGATTGTCTGGCAGACTGTGTTGAATTTATGGGACCTTGATGCACCTTAAATTCATACCACACACTGATTCACCAGGCTCACACTCCAGACCCCAGAAACAAGTATGTCCTGGCATTTTATTTTCAAAATGAACAACAACAACAAAAAAACTACAAGGGGTCTGTTTCCCAATACAGGATTAGATTTAACAGCAGTCTTGCAAGAATATGTAAATTCATAACATTTCACCTGACCATGATAGAAAACAGAAAATTAATGTCTTCTTAGATTTTTGTTGCTCTAGGATAAAATCTTCTGAGAACACCTCATTACTTTGCTGTACTTCAAACTGGGCTTAATTTTTATCTCTCTTTTAGAGGGATCCTTAAGCACTCACAGTAGCTGGACCCACGCCCCACCCTCTCTGTCCACTCCCTTCCTCTGGCAGCCCTGAAGAAGCTGTGTGCAGTTGT
Organism: Cygnus atratus; assembly: GCF_013377495.2. Classification (NCBI taxonomy): domain Eukaryota; kingdom Metazoa; phylum Chordata; class Aves; order Anseriformes; family Anatidae; genus Cygnus; species Cygnus atratus. The sequence continues at coordinate 154,666,386 of NC_066362.1, read as the reverse complement.
TCCACAAGGACCCAGTAATTGGAGTACTTAACCCTATCATGAAAGGACAACAGAGTGCAGCTCCACATCAGTGGAGTATAACCCACCCTCTCCTCAGTAGGAAGGCAATGGAAGTCATTAGTATATTGACACAGTAGATTTACTGTACAAGGCTCCCTCTGACTCAGATTGTCTTCCTGATAAGCTCTTTTCCTGCTGAGCCTACCGGTATTCATACTTTCCTTGCCAAAAATGTCCTCTTATAAACCTTTCTGTCTCTAAAGATATTATTGTTTTAATTCTAAATCTTTTGAAATTTTTAGTTTGGACTTAGATGTTTTAACAAACGACATTTGTATGTGCTATAATAACAACTGGTTGCATCATCTCTCGTCTATGAAGCAACTCTGGAAATGAAATTGTGCATCCTACTGAGGCAGCCTGGAAAGAAATTTTGTCCAAAAATACGTATAGATTTCCACATCAGCACAACACATCAGTACAATCAGTGTACACAATGCCTCAAAGCCTCTATGTTAATTTTTAGTTCTTTCCTGACAATATGGATTCACCACTTGCAATAATGCAGATTTGTGTGTTTGGATTAAAATAATCCAGCATGCAAACACACAGGCCATTGAAATCAATCTGTGGTTTCAGCTGAGCTGAATGATGGACAGCCAGAACTACCAGGGGAGGAAAACTTACGGAGCTTTAATTCTGGCTCAAATGCAAGCATAACATTGGAAGAAGCAGTGGTAGCATGAAAACCAATTTGGGGTGTTTTGATAAAACATTATTACAGGTTACAATGGTGGAAAAACGCATCTTGCCAGGTCTAATTTTTTATTCCTTGCAGCTAGGGCTGGTCCTGTCACTCACACCAAGATGACACCGCCCCCAAGCTCACGGGGATTTGCATCACCCTCAGTGGATCGCCCCTTTCCCCTCCCTTTTTTCTTTCCCTTTTTAACATGGAGAGGAGACGGACATCTACTGATGAGCCTGCAAAATTTCACCCCAAGAGGGGTGACAGCAACCCAGCTCCCTGTGAGGATGTGCAGCCCTGCCAGCCCCGCGCTGCCTGAGAAGGTCTCTGAGCATTTCTACTGACCTTGAAACCAGGGTTTAACAAGTCAAGAGAAGGGTTGTACTAACGAATTAATCACTTTGCAGCCTAAGAACACCAGTCATGGAAGAGCAGGTAGTTTTGCACCTAAACTCCATCAAAAAGTAGTTGGGCTCTGAAAAAACAGACAGTGACGAAAGATCCCTGAAGTTCATAGGCATGATTGTGCTGTTCTTGGTATCATACAGAAGACGTCTGATATTTTAGAGTGCTGTACAGTAATTTCAAAATCTTAAAGCAGATTCTTCAGCAAAACTCTCACCTGCATACTCTGGCCTTATGTTTGTTTTTGTTGTTTTTTTTTTGCTTTGTGTCATTTTGGTCACCCTAGCACAGACTTTTCTCCATCTCTCAGTCTCTGGGTAAACAGCTGGACGAGCCTCCTGGGGCTGAGGGAGGGGAAGGTCAGAAGCTCCGAAGCTTCCGCCAGGCTAGCCATCATCTTATTTCTGAATCCTGAGCTTTTTCAACACATCAAGTGTCCACTGAAAGTTTCTTTAGTTTTGAAGGCAACAGAGCTATGTCAAGAAGCAACCACTAGAAAAAAAATGTAGTTAAATGTAAGGCTACTTCAGCTATGAAGTACAATTATCCTTCTTGCTGGGATATGAAAGGATGTATCATAGCTCTTGCTGCCCTTAGAAATCGTATGCTTCTCACAGCTCTTGGGAGGCTTGAACTCCTTGTCTGTTATAACACATGTAGTTCCTGTAAACCCTTGAGATTTAAGAGAAGAAACAGCCACTTTACAACTGGTACTGAATGAATATTTCCAAGACAAATGAAAGCCAGCATAAGCTTGAAATACTCTATCAGTAATTGTTTACATTAGCTATTAACATTTTTGCTTGGAATGATAAAGGACTGCTCAGAAAAATATCAGTGCTTAACTGCTAGGCCTTGCCACAGAAAAGCCTCTGGCATTTTATCTTTAAGATTCCAGCATATTTCTGGTACTGCTTTTATACTTATCTGCAATAAAAAGCTGATTCCTCTGAATGCCTTGGATTTGCTTGAATCAGATTCAGGGACCAGCTTTTTAGCACTGCTCACAGGTATTACAGGAAAGGCAAAAGCTGCTGCAAGTTCCTACAGATTTCCTTGACAGAGCACTGAAGTTTACAGTAGCTCCCACTTTCTAAAAGCAGTGTTTTTACTTATGGGGGAGATATGTGCAGTGAACTTGGCCTGACATACCTACTTAAGGAGGTGGAAGTGCAAAACAAGACAAGAGCAGGGGTCAGTGATGACTTTTCTGGAAAGGAGTAGAAGTTTAGCCCAGGGTGCTCCACCACTTGAAAGATTCCTCCCTCTCTTCTCACCCCAGCCAAAATGAATGCTGAACGTGGGAAGAATTTGGTGTCAGGCTCTGCTTTCCTGTAAGTAATAATGTCAAATACATATATATAGGCTCCTTTTGGTGATGTGAGGCAGCATTAAGCTCTCTCCAGACCTGTGGAGACTGCAGGAGGTAGGCTTTCCAGGTTAGGGTTAAGACAAAAAAGTGGCAATGCTACAAGGCACACACTCACTTTGGTCATATTATTTTTGAGCAAAGGGCCATCAGCTCTGGGAGGTGACGGTCCATGTCTGGGCCATGGCACATGACCCTGGAGCTGGCAAACACACGGTGTTGTGGCACAGACATCACCAGGCCACAAATGACAGAGATTTCTGCAAGCACATATCAGTGTTTGTGCAGACCTGTAAATTGTTTTCCTTAAAACACATGCAATGGGCAACCTGGATTGCTTTAAAACACCTGTTCCAGATCAAAGCTGAATGAAACATCCAAAGCAGCACACGGAGCATTCACATACATCTCACAACCTGTAGGAGACTTGCACTGGTCACTGCAGGCTAGGTGGGATACCCTGAGCATCTTGGAAGGTACTAGAGACTTAAGTGGGGGCAACTGAGTCAGTCCCTGTGTTGGTGTGGATTATACTGTGAACGTAGAGATATAAGCATAGAAGAAGTCAAACAGGAGCTGATTCCACCCCAGCAGTCTGAAGTTATATGCCTGATATTCTGAGAATTCAGAAGGGCCAGTGGTAATTCTTCACTTACTTTTATTAAAGGCTTTAACTTTTTCTTGTCAAAGATGCGAGTAGCCCTTAGAGATAAGGGCAAAAAAAAAAATTCTTTCATTTCACTTTAAAATACTCTGGTGAGAAATGTCTTGCTTTGGAAAGTCGCCTAGCTCATTTGTTTTATTTCACAAATTACCCAAGCGCCCATTTGTGCTTTATAACTGGGATTCAGCGTTAGTTCTTGATTAGAAGAGCTGTCATCTGCTTTTCTAAGCAGAAACATGAATCATGAGCAGGCAGTTATTGGGAGAGCTCTGGATCATTTTAAGCCGCAAAGTCAAATTTATAAAAAAGGAGAAGCAGAAAAACAAAACAGCGTTTGTTGCGCAAGAAGGCCTGGGCGAAATTCTCAGAACTTGTATGTGCTGAGAAAGTATCAATAACCGTAAAATTTCACAGCCCCCTTTTTAGAACCGCAGCCTTAACATTTTGTAGGGAAATAAAGCTTTGGTTAACCTTGGCACTGGCAGACCTCATTAAAATAACAGCCTGTCACTTTCGAGTATAAAATAACAGGGTTGTCAGTTTTATACGCAGCGGAACAATCCACGGCCTCACTCTCTGGAAAATAACGTGCAGGGAGCAGGAGGGTCTGGCAGCAGCAGAAAGCTGAGCAACACTGCCATCTCCAGGTCCTGCCGACCCCACCCGCTTCACTTCTGAAAAATCACTGCCATGAAGTGTAGGGTTCAGCAGCTACTTGAATTTCAATTTGCTTTTGTGAGGTAATGGGGAAATGCATAATGTATGAAAAAAAATAATCTCCGTATAGAGCAAATCCGTTCCACTTCGCTTGCTCCAAGTCAAAGTGGGTCGTCCTCGCTGAGGCACCCAATGGGCATTGAAACTTTGGGCGCTTAATGAGCTGTTCCAGACAAAAATATGCACCTAATCTCCTTGTGCCTAGTCAATGGAGAAATGCAGGTGCCTGAAAAACCCTGTGAGAGAGAGATCCTCTTTAAATTCAGGCACCTAGGTGTGATTGAGGGAGCCTAGTTCCACTGCCTTTATACATAAGTGCCTTATGCCTCCGAGACATCTATAGGAAGCTGGCAGATGTAACGAAGGACATACAGAAGACGTGTCTTTCTTGAGGGACAGCTCTTAAAACTTAGGGGTCTGAGTTAACTGTTTTTAATTAAGCCCAGTTTACAAGGAAAACCGTGTGTCAATTAAGATATCCAGCTGTCCTGTACTTATCTGCTTGTGACAGGTAATTCTTGCACCGTCACACCCGCATGTACGAGAGACATAAACATAACAACCAGTTGCAGACAGTACATAATATGTGTTTTAAGCCTGCTGACTGAGTCCTTTTAAACAAATTGTTGGCCATTAGTCTGAGAATGCTTTCAGATGAAATCCCTAATGGACATAAATACTGATCGATGTATAAAAGTCCTGGACAGTTTTCTGCTGGTACGGCATAACACAAATCAGATCATAATGATCTGCTTGTTCTTGCTACCCTGCCATGTCCATGACAAAAGGTATGTTCTTCACAATCCCACACACAGCTCAGGCTGTCAAGCTGCATATCCATAAATCTGTTATCAAGCTGCCCATCATTATAAAAGCTCCACATCATTGTTCATAAAGGCTGCAAGGGTGCTGGGTGGCTGGCTGGGGATGTTAGACAAGTCTAGGGGAAAACAAGCAGCAGGCAGCGGAAAGCACTCTGGCTGTTCACCTGGAAATAACATAGCATGAAGAAGAGGGATTAGTTAAATGTTGTCTGTGAATTCAAGTCTGTGAAGCCACAGCGCCTCATCAGAAACATCCACTTGAAACATCTGAGAGGCTGCGTTGCCACATGCCAGCCCACAGTGTGCCACACAGAGTGGCACCCTAGTCCATCAGAGAAGCAGTGTCCAGTGAGTAGCAAGAAACATTTGTACTTCTTTCCAAGGCATAAAGGCTTAACCTTCATCGAGATTTTGCATTGAGATGTTTCTGAGCATCCCCAGGGAGAAGGTATCAGCAGAAAGGCAAGCTGCATATCCTGCTTGCATTTCAAAAAGAAAATCTGCCAGAACTTGCAGAATAAACCAAAAAAGCGTGATGTAAAAGAGTTAGTAAGAAGGAAAAAAGAATGCTAATAACCATATGTGCTTAATATCAGCAAGATTCTTGTATTTCATTTATTGCATTGAACCAGGGTCAGTTCTGGACAAAAAATTCCAGAATCTTTGAACACTGTTTTTGCTTCTTGTAAGACTCCTCTGACTATCTGTAAGAGTAGGGATTATGTTGGGGGGGTAATAAACTGGAAGGACTCTGAGATGGACTTCCTGTAGGGGAAGGAGGAAGAAATAACAGAAATTACTTTAAATATATATATATTTGGGGGCATCACCTTTAAAATTTGCTTTTTGGCCCACATTGCTTCTGGACACGTTTTCCCCCTGCCGAGGAAGTATGTCTCCATCAGAAATTAAAACAAAGCAGATTCTATGGGAAATTAGCTGCTGGCTTCACAAGCAACAGTCTTTTTTGGATCTTTCCTGCTTTATGAAAAATTATCATTTCACTTTTAGTTTTGCATGATATTTTAGATGCATTTCTGAATTATCCTGGTGAGTTTTTCAATTTATCCAGATGTCCTGAGCTAAAACAAGGAATTCTAAGGTCTGATACCGCCAAAATGATGGGTTTGCTATGGGCTTGCTTTTTAGCTCACCTCCTTCCTCTGGAGTCCAAGGTGAGTAAAGAAGACAAAAAAGTTGGTCTGCTTTATTTACCTGCTTAAAATTGAGCCTGTGCTGGCAGGATTGGAAGTGAGCTCATAGGTGGTGGTGGTAAGTTCTGCTGAGGAATTGTACAGCTTAAAAGACTGCCCTGATCAGAGAAAAAGTCAGTGGCAGGAGTAAGAAATTAACTGCATTTCTCATTGTAGGGCGTGTAACTATACCATTTTCATGACTCTGGACATGAATTTCTCTTTGGGAATGATACAAATGTGTAACTTTTCTTACCTATAGAGTAACATCTTCCTTCTGATAGCAATTGTAGATAAAAGCCTGGCAATTTTAATATCCATTTCTATGTATCCCCAGGTAAAAAGGAAAAAAAAATGTAACTCTTTGCACAGCTCTTGATATATCTTTTTTTCTTATGAAAGTATTGCAACTCAAAATAAATTTAGTACCTTCAAAGTAACTGAAGAATAATTCAAAATAATGGCAGGGCGGCATCAGGGAGACAGCCAGGAAAAGTCACACTAACTGAGGCCAAGGAGGTCCAGCTGTCTTAATTCAAGTAAATCTCTGCCAGAGAAAGTGGGAAGGAAATATGTAAAACATAAAAATCGCAGACTTCTTGTGTTTAAATGTTTCCACAGAAATCTAAGCTTGAAAGTTAATCTTTAATTCAAAGCATGAGAAATACCAACGAATCATTTACATGGCCACAGATCACTAGGGGATGCAGTAGTCTGACTTCATAAATCACAAGCAAGCGATGTTAACTGAACCCTTAGTGGCTTTTACCTCATTTTCAAGGGACTGTACATCTATTGCCTATTTTTTATATGCTGGCAGTGATCAAAACAATGTACAGTGGGACACATGTAACTGTGGGGACTAATAAGAGACTTTCTGAGGCTATGCTTGAGGAGATCCCAAAACTGAAGGTACTGAAACCCACAGGCAAAAGTTTTACATATCATTGCAGGTGTTGCAGCACCCAATTCTATTCTGCATTTAAAATTACATTAGAAATACTTCAAAGTCATTGCCTCATTGCCCTCCTGGACATCTAGTGTCATCTGGAGAGATCTGCAAATGGTAACCTCTCTCTAAGCTGTAATCATTTTTGCTATTGCTGCCTTTTGTGAGTCACGTAAATGTCTCCCTCTCCCCAGGCTCTAAAATGGGAATGACACCTCACAGGGATACTTGGGAGATTTAATCATCTGTCTTTTACCAAAACCTGTTGGTAAAGTAAGATTTTCTTTACCAGATGTACTTCTACAATGCAAATATATATATATATATATATTGTTAGGAAATTTAATAATGTGTTGTCTATATGCAGTACACATAAAGAGCATACAAACATTATTTAATATCTTTGAAAGTCATTGGGGAGTGGAAGTCCTTGTTTTAATTCTCAGAGCATATTTCTAGAGAGCCTGTGAACAGTGAGAACCTCTCTTAATCTTTTATTGAACTGTCTGAAAATATGAGGTTTGTACTCCAAATTACAGCCCTTACAGGAGCTGGGGAAAATCACTTTCCAATGGGTGTTGACTCACTTGTGGTTCAGAATAGAAGTCTGTAGTCCTAGAATGCCAGATCTAATTTGGTTACAGTAAGAATCTGAATATAGCTCTTAACATCCAAGGTTTGAATAACTTGAAATAACTTCCAGATAGCAGTGAAGTTACTGCTCTGAAAACTAATTACTCACCTCCAATATCAATCAGTTTGCTTTTGTAAATGGTTATCCAAGAGAGGTAATAAATGAGAAAATCTGTCGCCTTGCATCTCTTATTACCCAAGATTATACGGATGGACCTACAAACCCTTCCTACATGCCCTTTTCCCTACACTACCAGCAGTTTCAGTGGGATTTCTCTATCTGATTTACTGGCCTGTGGTGTTTTTACTTGGGTGGGCGGCCGAGCTCCACCTCAGCCGCTCCTTCTCAGTCACTCCTTGCCCCTGCTCCACGTGGGGTCCCTCCCATGGGATGCCGTCCTTCCCGAACTGAGCCTGGGGGGGCTTCCCATCAGGCAGCAGCTCTTCAAGAACTGCTCCCCCACAGCTCCGTACCACGGGGTCCATCCCCCAGGAGCAAACTGCTCCAGCACGGGTCCCCCACGGGTGGGCGGCAGCTCCCCCCAGACCCCTGTTCCAGCGTGGGCTCTCCATGGGCCGCAGCCTCCTCCAGGCCACATCCACCTGCTCCACCGGGGGCTCCTCCACGGGCTGCAGCATGGAAATCTGCTCCATGTGGGACCCATGGGCTGCAGGGGGACAGCCTGCTCCACCAGGGGCCTCTCCACAGGCCGCAGGGGAACTGCTGCTGTGTGCCTGGAGCACCTCCTGCCCTCCTGCTGCACTGACTGCACTGACCTTGGGGGCTGCAGGGCTGTTCCTCACTCCTCTCACTCTCCCAGCTGCTGTGTGTAGCAGCATTTTTTTTTCTGCTTTCTTAAATATGCTCTCACAGAGGTGCAAACAACATCGCTTGTTGGCTCAGCTCTGGTCAGCGCTGGGGCCCTTATCTAACATGGGGCAGCTTCTGGAGTCTTCTCACAGAAGCCACCCCTATGACCCCCTCTGCTACCAAAACCTTGCCACATAAACCCACTACACAGCCTAACAGAAGTTTACATAGCTCTCTGTGAACCCCAGGCAGTTTATCCAAGTGGCATGTGCTGTTCAGCTGTACCACCAGTGACACTGGGGTTTTTATCTTTAGCATGCACAGAAGTGGAAGAGTAGGGGCTGCTCTCTGCCTGCTGCCCAAAACCCCTGGTCCCATGGACCAAATAGATCAGGCAGGGCAGGCATCCCGAGACCATCCCCACTGCTGATGAAGGCCTGCTCACAGTCTGTAAACTGGAATTTTATTCTTGGCTTGTCAGGGCTCTCCTACTGAGACTTTAAAGGCTTACAAATGCTGCTGGTGTCTGTGATATGAAAACACAGCAACTAGGGCTTGGCAGAGGGTATGGAGGAGATTTATAAGATTTCTATCATGGCAAGAAATACTGTCAGCAATTCACGCAGGCAAATACTGTCCTACTTATTTCTTACGGATGAAAATGTGTGTGGTGCTTCTGAAATAACATCCGTGGATGTTTCCATCTCCTGGCATATAAAGTGACATTCTACAGGGTTTAAGCACTGCAAAGCAGTGTGGGCCATTTGCTCAGAGAGCTATCATGTCTTCAGAACAAAAGATAAAAGAGATAAATAGCCAAGTACATTATTGTACCTCAACAACCTAAAAGCCAATCTCAGAACAGAATGGAACAATGGAGGGCTTTTATTTCTCATTTTTTTAAAGAATAAAGCTCAGTGATTTCCTTTGAAAGCTATTCAACAAGCTCCCCTAAATCCTATTACAACTTAATGTGAAATGCATCTGTTTCCATAAGAACAACAGTGGCACCATTCATCCTTTGTAGTCTGTCCTTTGTTGTGTTCTCTATCTATTCTTGTAGATTTTTCCACTCTAGTAAACCAAACGCAAAACAAGAACTGATAACGTTTCAGCCAGAGCATGTATTAAGTTGGTGCTGGAAATTCAGTTTGTTCCTGCTTGCTGCCTGAATCATGCCAAATTAAATTATTGTTCAAGAGGGAGTTTATAACATAAAGGAACTGTTCTGATACTGTCCCAGCATTTCTTGAATGTGAAGTCTGTATCCAGCTACAGATATTTGTCTCTATCTAGTAGCAAAGACGGATATAGTCTCTGCATGCCTATATATGCATAAACCTCTCACTGTTAGCAAAATCCAAATGTACTACAATGTATTCAGCCTCTGTGTCTTAAATCAGTTGAACATCAGCCCAGCACTGCACCATTTTTTTAGAACCTGCACATATAGATCTAAGTATAATATTTATTTAAGGCATGACCGAGCTGGTGGGCAAGACATTTTATGTGATGAACACTATTTAACTGAATTGACATTCAGCAGACAGCGAGGCATATTAATTCTTAGAAAGATATATATTTAGAAAACCTTAGACAAATTGAGAACAGAAAGAGCAAGATGTAACATGCTTTTTATTAATGTCTTGCCTGTGGAAAAAGGTGAATTTGATTATTTGTATTCCGCGAACCCAAAGGCACTGTGCCTTGCTCATAAATCGAGGAGTTTAGGTTTTAGCACCATCAGTCCTTTTAACCTCCACCATCATTTATTATGGAATTAAACAACATATTATTTACAATGATAGCTAATATGGCTGATGTGTTTTAACCAGTTTTCCTTTTCATTGTCTCTTAATCAGGTAACAGACATTAAAGAAAAACTAAAGCTCTCTAAAAAGTTCTGGTCAACATTCCCCTACACAATCTGCAAGAACGAACGAGTGACAGCCGGTTCGTTAAATGAGGAGGACTGCTGGAACGGCCATACCAAGGCAAGGTGAGGTGGACCCTTTCTCATCGGACTAGGTCCAAATCCCCATCAGGCCTGAAGCAATCACAAAATGGAGGGAATTTTACAAAGCTGTTTGTAAGAGCAAAATAGAAATGGGGAGAACAAGTAATTGTTCACACGTAGTTTGCAGCTGAGATTACCTATTGTCAAGGTGCCATTAAAGCTAGAGTGTGAGTAACTGTAAATGTGCACAGAGTGCCAGCATGTGAACAAAGAAAATGTTCACTGGTTCAGCTCCAGAAAGATAATTTATACTGAAATTTCAAAGAGCTCTTTAGCTCCATTTAGTATCCCTGTGTTGGGACTGACAGCTTGTGAAGCAATTGCACTCTTGGGATACCATACTAGGATGAAGCAGAAATTGGAATTTTGGCTCTATTTGCTATTGGCTGGCAAAGCTTAGGGCTATTTGCTGTGGGGAAAAAAAAAAAAAAAAGAGAGAGAGAGAGTCAGAGAGAGAAAGAAAAGAAAGAAAGGAAAGGAAAGGAAGGAAGGAAGAGAGAGAGAGAGAAGAAAGGGGGAAAAAGAAAAGAAAAAGAGAAAAAAATAGCCAGCAGAGAATAAATATAATACTCAAAGTTATCTTGTGCAGAAGGCTTGACCTTATGTTACTTTATCAAAAACACTAGGTTTTTGATAACATCTTTTTGATAAGCCTTTAAAGTCTCAGTAGGAGAGCCCTGACAAGCCAAGAATAAAAAAGGTTTTTGATAACATCTGCCTTTTTTATGTGATGACTCTTCTGTGAGTTTTAATTTCAAGGTTTGCATGTCTCTGGCTTTGGCCAGGCTGGTGCTAGCTGATGAGCAGGTGTCTCCAAGTGTCCTAATGTGAATTCATCAGCAGACAAAGGAGAGGATCTGATTAACCCTGCAGAGAAAGGGAGAGAAGGATTGACTCAAGAAGTATAATAGGGACAGTCTGGTCTTGGGTCTGCAGCAGTAGCCTGTGACTTTGAGGAGACAGGAGGAGTTCAAGGGTTTGAGTGTCCAGTGAGTGCTGTTTCTAGAGAGTAGTAACACCTCTTCCTCTTTATCTTCCTTTTACCCGATGATACAAATGAATATATAATTCAAATTAAATACAAATAAATAAAAATTAAAAAAAATAAAAACAATCCAATAAGAAAAAATAAAAGTGAGATAAACACATAAAATATAAAAACTCAGTGCAAATAACAGAACATAACAAAAACTCACAAACCTGTTAAATATCATTTTGCATGGATGGCTGGGTAGGTGGGTGGATGGACAGATACAAAGACGGGTGGCACCCACGCCACTACCTCGCCAGTTTTATGAGAAACACACTACAGGGGGAGGTCTTGCAGTGAATATATGCCCTTTCACTATGCCTTACTGCATAATGCTCAGAATAATTCATTTTACAGACCAGAGCAGAGAGCTGTATGGGCTGCTGCTAGTCCATTGAACCTACCTTGAGATGCACATGAAAAAATCTGTCCAAAAGCAGGAGCGCTCTTACAGGTCGCTGCTCCATTCCTTTGTCCCAGATCCAGGGAAAGCCCCTGGGGACTCTGCCAAAGACACCTGAGAGGAGCGTCTGGCTGTTACAACATTCATCACAAAGGAACAGCGTGAAGAGAGAAATAAAGATGTGTTTTTACCTTCCTCTATAATATCTGTTCTCATAGGTGTGCTTTGTAAGCTATGACCCCAGGCTGGCATGCTGCAGTGGTTAAACAGAGTTTCCAGGCCTCACAGCTGGGAACCATGTGTCACATCAGGACGCACACATTAATAAGAGATATATGCTGCTCTTTCTACAAAAGAGCAGTCAAACCAACCTGCTAATATCCCTCCTGCTTCCCACAGACAGTGATAGTGTTTGTACCACATCTAGCAAATACTTTTCATCTCTCTTGTGCGCTAAAGGAACTAGCAAGAGCTCCAACTTTGGGGACAGTTTTGTAGGTTCATTTTAAGCTTTTCATCCTCCTTTTGCAGAATTTACCATATGGGAAACCTGGTTGTTTTCATTAGATTAATGTTCCGGAGTTGTTAAGAAAATCTATCCTCTGCTGATAATCTCCTTGATTAATTTAACACAGGCATTCCAGTGGATGCGGAACCATAGCTTCGCAGCATCACCTGAAAGCACAGTCTCAGCAGAACTAACCACAGCTCCTCTATTTGTTTTCTATTTTGCACGCATTCACAAAGGAAATGCATAATCATAATCTTAATAACAGAATTCAATAAATGCTTCAGGTGGAGAGAATAGTAATGAATCAGAGAGATACCGTAGGATGTCATGGCCTGTATATGAAATAATATTGAAAATGTAATTAGCTTGATATGCAAAATCACCTCCTGACTGGTGAACAAAGATATTTACTGCAGCGTAAAGAAAAATCATAAATGTTTCCATAACCATATTGACTACCATCTGATAGCAAACGCTAGTTTGAAAGAACAAGGGTAGCAATATCTGGCCACTGTGCATATATCTACTTTTGTTCATTGTGTAGTCTGTTATAAGCAACCTTGTGCTACAAAAAGAGTTGCATTTTGAGTTCCAGAGAATATGATAGCAGCTCATGAGAAAAAAAAAAGGAAGGGAAGGGAAGGGAAGGGAAGGGAAGGGAAGGGAAGGGAAGGGAAGGGAAGGGAAGGGAAGGGAAGGGAAGGGAAGGGAAGGGAAGGGAAGGGAAGGGAAGGGAAGGGAAGGGAAGGGAAGGGAAGGGAAGGGAAGGGAAGGGAAGGGAAGGGAAGGGAAGGGAAGGGAAGGGAAGGGAAGGAGAAATTTAAACACTTCCTGTTTTCCCTAGATAGTAGTACTACAAATGAGAAGAAAACATGTTGGTGGTTACTGCTGGGAAAGGAGATTTTTGTTGGGTTTTGGTCAGGACTTGTGACTGTATAAAGAATTAGAAACTGAATTGCCAGATACAGGTTATGCTTCATATTTCATTTTACACATCGCCCTCCAATGCTGCTTTTGCAGGAAAAAAAAAAAAAAGTTTCAAACCTGAGATCACACAGAATGAAAGCTCGGCTTCCTCCTGAGAGAGACATTACACCAAGGTCACTTGTGGTTATTGCAGTCCCCAGATATCGCACTGTTGCCATGATTAATTTGCAGTGACACCAGCGGGGGCTAAATGAAGTTTTCCAATTCACAAATAATCATGGAGTAACAGAGTGATCCATTATGGCGTTCTGGAAGGGTGCACTTGGCATGTTGCTGATCCTCTGTGAAGAGAGATTTTAATCAGGTCACATCAGGTAGAAACCAGGTGCTGTGCAAATGGGAAAACATTCATTAGGTGGATGAATCTCTTTTTTGGAAAATCAATTTAAAAAAAAAAAAAGATACTTCAGACAAAGTGCCTTTCAGAGAGATGCCAAGCAGAGATTCCCATCATATCTGTATTCATTAAAAAAAATTGAACATAATTTTACATTTAAATAATCGGTGTCTTCTGCCAGATGCAGAGACAGATTTTTTTAACACATTTAGAACCTAAAACCATCATTAAGACCAAACTTTAGAAATGTAGCTCCTCTCCTACCTGCAAATAAATCCTTAACAACAGCTGATAACCTCTTCACTAATACATGTTTTCCAGAAATTAAGGGAATTTCCCAGGAATTTAGGAACTCAAGCTTTAGGAGGATCTACACCGAATCCCAGATATTATTCCTTGAATAATCCAAGTGATTGTTACTGCAGTGAGAACACTACCCAAATCTGCAACCACTCTGATGGCTGGGAGAAGGGCATCAAATTGCTCCGACCACCCTCAGCCAACTGGGTTTAACCAAGCTACGTGAGAGATGGTACTTATGTCAAGAACACGTAGATAAAAGCTAAAAAAGCTAAAAAGAACTCTTAGAAAAAAAAAAGCATGCTGCAATTTTCAGTGTTAAATACAAAACTAAATGGTATTTCAGCAAAATGAGCAGGGACCAAGTCTCAGCCAGCATGAATTTTTCTCCTCATGCTACATGTAGGTAAGCAGCTACTCCCCTTGCAGAGATCCTGGTGAATCTCAGCTGGGAAGAAGCACTGACCAGAGCAGTGCCTGCCCTGAGCAAGTGACTCCTTGCGGGCCAGCAAGGCTTGCAGAGAGAATGAGCAGAATGTGCTTTACCCAGGTAGGCAAAGATAACCATTTCGTGCCACCAGTGGAAGTGTGAATAAACCACTTCTTGGTAAGTGCAAAAACTGCCTATTCTTAACTGCTGGCTCTAGTTTATTTTTGTGGCTTCTTTAAAATAAAAAAATGGCAGATGAACAATTCCCTCCTTCTGGCTCCTCAAGCTTTGCTCCAACATGGTTAAGAAATTATTAAAATACTGAAAACATCCTTTGAGGGTTACCTCCTGAGCAAACAGATTCAGATGAGGTGATCTAGTTAGCCAAACAAGCTAGTTTTCCACTGCACTTATCGTTCTGGACCAGCTGTGACTGCCTACCCTCATCTCAGCCTGAGTAGGCTTGTGCTGGATTTTGTGCTGTATTGCCTACAGTTCACCTGGAAAAACTCCAGTACTGCCAGGGTGGGATGCTCCAGTTCTACTGCAAGCAGCTGCCGTGGTGGCAAAATATGGAGAACATTGCCCTTAAAGGCAGATGTCTTTTAAAAAACAGAACGTTCCTCCTTTTTTTATTTTTTTTTGTGTGTGTATGTGTGTGTGTTGTGGTTTTGGTTTTGTTTTGGGATTTTAGTTTATTGTTTTGTTTTGTTTTGTTTTTTGATAGCTACAGCTTTTATGTAAATGGTCAGAAAGATTTGTCAGTCATTTTTAGACGTAAAAAGGAAGCAAACACCCTAGAACATTAAACTGATATTAAAGGAGGGGGGAGAGGGAGAGGGTGTGGTTTTAAATAGGCTTTGTGGTGCTTGGCTATGGTGTGCCAAAAAACATTTTTGTTGTCTCTGCTGAGACAAGCAAGAACTGCAGAAAGGCTAAGAAGAACACAAAGCATTAATATTTTAGAAAACAATGTAAATTACACTAAACTCCTGACATAGCTGAACAAGGAGCAAACAGCAGAAAACAAACAGCATTGTTCAGCTTCTCTATAGTCAGAGGACTAAGAATGCTGGGTTTGAGGGTTTTTTATTTGTTCTTTTGCTAGGAGAATGCAAAGAATAGACACAGATTCAGGTTGGCATGATTTTGGTTTGTATTTTTTTTTTTCATTTATAATGGGCATACAGCTCTTGTAATGGCCAGGCACACAAAAAGATCATTAATGAGAGCAGAAGCAGCAACAAAACTTTAAATTCACAGGGGTGTCTCCACTTACAGAACTGCAGCAAAAGCAGCTGTGTGCAACAACTTTGCCCAGCCAGCAACAAATCTTCTGTCAAAAAGTGGTCCCAAGGCAAGACTTCCAATTCAGTGCAACTTAACCCTACCTCGCACACATCAAAATGCTTCTGTCAGAACATGTGCTGGGATGCTTCTCAGAGGCTGCCACTCAAGAAACACCGGGGGCTGCATGTTTCCATATCTGTAGCAGTCCTTTAAAGAAGGAAAAACAATTCAAAGATATTTACATTCAATATAAGCTTTTCTGATTTATTTTTTTTTTGCCCCTGAGGAAGTAGGTAAACTAGTTCAGTAATGAAGGCAGAATTCAGCTTCACATTCAGACATGTAAATTCACACATTTAAATACAGATGCCTGTGGGTGAGCTTACAGACAATAAGGAGTCAAATGTGTTGCCCAAGCTAGAGTACACAGATATGACACGGGACACTACCTGCCAGAGATTGGGCAAGACCTGCTAGAGCATTTGAAAAAATCACCCATGTTAAGGTGCCTGAACAGAAACCCAATATCCAGTCAGTGTTGCAACTGCCTAAACACTCTTAGCTACTGCTATGTGAGATGCTGTCATGAAGATATCTTCATGAAGCTGGCAAATAAGACACTGGACCTATGAGATATTCAAACCCTACTGGAGTGATAGCAGGACACCAAAAGGGACACCTTTTAGATAAAGTGACACTCAGCACTCAACACACAACACACTTGCTTAAAGAAAGGCACCTAATATCATGTTAGATGCTCCAGACATCCAAGACCTCCCCATCAAGCCTATAGATATGATGCAGGACCTATGGGAAAGCCTCACCTTTCAGGGCTGGTAACCAGAGAAGAGGAGGAATAACCAAGAGCAACTGAAATTGTACCAGATGTCTATGTTTGTGCAACTAAACCCCAGCAGATGAAATCTAATGAACTAGTCATCTGGCCAAAGACATGTAGGACCCCAACACCTCTCCCCACACCACTGGTGAATATGCCTCTGGCTAATGTTGGCTGGATTGTTAGTCAGGCATTGGAACAGGTTGCCCAGGGAAGTGGTGGCATCTCTGTCCCTGGAGGTGTTCAAGGAACAGTTGGACCTGGTGCTTAGGGACATGGTTTAGTGGGTGACATTGGTGGTAGGGGGATGGTTGGACCAGATAATCTTGGAGATCTTTTCCAACCTTAATGATTCTGTGATTCTGTGATTCTATGATTCTATTTTTTATGACCTCATGATGACCAGATCTGGCGAGAGTGGTACTCTGCTCATATTCACACACGTGTATGTAGACATAAGTTTTGATACCTACAGAAACCTAAAGATGAGTTCTCAGCCTAACCCTTTTTTTTTTTTCTGTCGTTAATGCCAAGAGGTTCATTTGCCTGTGATTTTAAGTATCCACCTAACTTTTGGGTGATGAGATGGTAATGGATTTCTTGCGATCCACATTCAGTATGACTAACTTGCCCATCTAGGTTAAGGTGCACCACACCATTCTCATGAGAGGTGAACCAACCTGGAGAGCACATCTTGGAGGCTAGCTGAACTTGTTGGCTCCCATCTTTCCCCACCACATACCATACCAGAAATCTAGGGACATCTGTGCCAAAATTAGATGTCTGCATTATTCATGCTGGCTCACAGTTTCATGTTCTTAATGTGAAAACTTCTCTGAGCCATGCTGATATGATTTTTAAATGCCTGAGTTTTGATGAATTTGCTTAAAGCTTGATGAATTGATCTGTGTGATGCTCCCTATAGAAATGTGTTAACACTCATCTTACCTAAAAACAGATTTAGGTAGTAAAGTGTAGATTTGCATGCCTTATTTGATAATCAGACGTGGAATAGTCAAGCCCAGTTTATGTTGAAACAAAGCTTTCCATCACATCTTATATTTTCCCTTTTTAGAAACGTTTTCTCTTACAGATCTACTGTAATGCAGCTGTTGGTTCTGCATCCCCAACACTTCATATAAAACCATCCATATTTTCAAATAAGTTTTAAAATGTCTCCTTTTTATATCATTTGTTGCAGTTTTTCCTTTGAAAGCGATTGTAGTTCCTCCATGCCAGGAATGTTTTGGGGATCATCAGATCCTGATGCAGATACTGGCAGGGGGTGACAGATTGAAATCACTTTCTATAACTGAAAGAACTGGCACATTTAAAGTTAGATAATCTTCAGAAGGACATCTGACCCACACTGATCACAGAATATGAACCTCAATAAAAAGCAAACACCAGAGCACTCTCTAACCACATTAAGTCTCCAAACTAGCTCATATTCTCTCCATATAGAAAGCTTACTTAAGAAGTCACTACATTCTTCTTTTATTATTGACAATAAGACAAGAGGAAATCAAACATAAATCAGTCAAAGAAAGCCTGTGAACTGCAGTTCACAGCTAGCCATAGCTTCTCATGGATGGTTTGCTATAAAGAGCAGCTAACTCTTCATAAAAAAGGAAAGCAATCCACACAAATGCTCAGAGATTTAAGATCACTTTTATCTGCTAATAGCTATGGCCTTTGTTATGGGCAAGATACTGGGCAAGATCAACATCTTCTCCAAACCAGTAGGGCAATGCTTATACTCTTACTTTTTTTAATCAACTGCACCTTGAAGTCACTGATTTACTTCAAGGCTGAGTAATTTGTCTACAGCAGCCATTTCATTTGTAGAGACGTGTGACAGATGGAGGTGCTGTTCCTTTGCAGCTCAGAGCTTTCCTGCATGCCAAGGTCTCCATCTTGCTGCCTCCAAGCAGCTCTGCAAAATTATTTCCAATTTCTATCTTTGGTGATTTGATTCATAACATTGCAGTCTGCAGTCCTTTGTACTAGGGGAGGTAGCTCTGTATTCTCAATGTAGTTTAGACTGTACCACAAGAGTCTGGATGGGATCCCTATAGCACTGTTATTTCTTGTTATGGTACCAGTGAAACATCAAGAAATGCAGTTTGAGGCTGGGTGTTTTTGGCAGTCATGTTTCGTTCTTCTGTGTTCACACTCCCCTGGGATTATTCTCATGTAGGCTTTCAGAGGCCACTGATGACAAATGAGTCTCATCTTGTGAAGCAAGCACCTATTATGATGAGACTGAACCCTTCCCTGGCTCAGCAAAGCAGTCATCATTCTGTGAATCTCCAGAAGCAATACAAAACTGATTTTTGCTTAACCATGACTTCAGTAGAAAGTCCTTTCTTCTTCCATACTTTCAATTTTTTTTTAAGGAATATATTTATTTCCCAGACCCGTACAAACAGAACACTGGCACCAGAGCCAAATTTGAATACAGATAGCGAATTAGGTTGGCACCAGTAAGAGAGAAGTAAAATACTTTTAAAACTACATTTGGTACCAGACATCATGAAAGTTTGCCATTAGTAGACTAGATTGTTCTATGCACGCACATGAGGAGTTCTACAGACATCAGTAGGATAGCCTGTTTTGTAGGCTAATTACAAAATGCATCATAACCTGATAATGAACATGAGCAAAGGGTAGATCTGCCCCAAATCCCTTGCAACCTAAATATGAGACAAAGAAAGTAGATTAAAAAAGACAGATAAGAGAGAACAGGGAAGCAGTGATACAGTATTTTCTCAGGATACAATGCCAGCACAGAGAATAATGTCAGCCTTTTATCAGCCCAGCAGCTGTAAAAGGCACAGATAATTTTTAACAGCAATTCAAAGTCAGAAATAAGGTAGCTTTGCAGATGCCTATAAGGAGTACCTATGAGTACAGAGAGCAGCAAGGGACAAAGTGTGCATAGTTAACAAAAGATGATGGAGATTTTTACTGTAGAATGATTGGAGGAATAGGCTGATTTTCTAGGAGAGAGATCTGCAAAAACACTCTTGATCCCTGTGAGCCGCACAAGACTGCATTTGCCAAGGTCATAGAAGGGAATGCTGCAGTAATCAAGAAAAGATAAGCTAGGAGCCTGAATAAAAATTTCAGAT
This sequence comes from Cygnus atratus, assembly GCF_013377495.2. Taxonomy (NCBI): domain Eukaryota; kingdom Metazoa; phylum Chordata; class Aves; order Anseriformes; family Anatidae; genus Cygnus; species Cygnus atratus. The sequence goes on along the minus strand of NC_066362.1, from coordinate 154,646,796 downwards.
GTGTGGATGGATAGGAAATGCCATACCTTAAATATGTTATGCACAAAATATGTGGGAGTTGCAACCATAGCCCATTTGTAAGGAATAAGGACTGAATGAAAGAGAATACTGGAGTCTGGTAAATTCATACCACCATTTATAGGTCTGGATGTCAGATGTGCTGGAGTTCACTGTGGTCAAAAAAAAAGAATGTGATGAAGGACTGGAGAAGAAAATGAATTAAGTACCTCCTTTAATCAAGGAGGGTATAAGGCCTCAAGATTGGCTTCTGAACTATCTCAAAACAAATACACTATATATAACAAAGGAGTTCATAATTTTTAAGCACCAAGAAATAAAAACAGAAGAATGCATGGCTGGATGCTTAACTTAGTGCACAACTGTTCATATCAGTGCAGGATGTGCAGTGACTTACTGCTGGATGGTGAATCTCTTCCATAGATTACAGTCAGTGCACGTGCTGGGGAGTATGTGAATAGTTATGAGGTTGGAGAGCTTAAATCCTTTCTGCTTTCCACACAGCCAGGATACTTAAAAGAGCCTTTAGAGTCTGTAAAATTAAAAACATATTTTTAACATGGTTTCAGTGGAGCTGTTAAAGAACTGCGTAATCATTATTGGTGTCAAATTGCTTTGTAGAGCATTTACTGTTCAGTCTATTTCTGCAATGTACTGCATTCAAACTAATCATTCACCCTACCATACAGATACTTGCCTGAAATTATGAATGATGGCTTGACCAACCAAATCAACAATCCAGAAGTAGATGTGGACATCACAAGGCCAGACACCTTCATTCGACAACAAATCATGGCTTTACGTGTCATGACTAACAAACTGAAGAATGCGTATAATGGAAATGATGTCAACTTCCAGGATACAAGTAAGAAACCATTAGCTGTCATTAAATAAGCATATTTTTGAAATGCATTAATAAATCATTTCCATTTAAATGGTTTTCCTTTGTGTTTGTGCTCTCTGCTTCTGACAACATAAAAAAAGTCTTACTCTGTTCCACAAAATCCCAATTGCATATTTGTTCCTTTTGCTTCTCTTGTTTATCATCATATCAAGTGCATCAAAACACTGAGGGTTTTCCATTATGCTGTATTTCCATTAATTTCCATTAGGGGAGTCCACTCCTTTTTCAGAAGGGCATTTCAACACCTAATTAAATAACAGCAGCTTTCATTCAGATGCTTTATTGAATGAAAGTTACTACCCCAAATGCTTTCCCATGATGTTCAACCCCACCAGGGCACCAGGTGGGACAGGAACAAAGAAAGGGACAACAGCTTTAACCCAGGGCCCTCACCCTGTTTTTCTCATTCCTTTGCACCAGGTGATGAGACCAGCGGCTCCGGCAGTGGAAGCGGCTGTACGGACGACATCTGTCCCACCGAGTTCGATTTCATCACAACCGAAGCACCGCCTGTTGACTCCGACAGAAGGGAGGTGGAGGCTTCAGCCACGCAGCCTGGCCGGTCACTGCAGATGTTGCTTATCGTCTTCATCAGCCTCGTACTGCAGAGACAATGGAGATAATCCTGGATCTGGTCGGAGAAACTGTGTTTTAGCTACAGAAACAGCCAACTTCCTTCTTTTCTTACACTCTTGGACGATGGACCATGCCACAAACACTTGCAGTTTTCTATGAGAAGAGAGCAGTACTGCAACCTGCTTCCCTTTTTGTTTTCCCAAAGAGTACCAGGTGCCAGACTGAACTGCTTCCTGTTTTTTGCAGATATCTCTGAAGACAATGTCCAATCTTGAGAGAATTCTTTCTCAGATCTTTATTACAGAAGACTTTTTGAGCTTCATTTCCTTTTATGCTGCAGAAGTAAAAGGATCTTACAGTGATTTTTTTTTCCCTGATGAGAAAAAAAAAAAAAAAAGGTGTGGGAGGGAAACCAAGAAAACAGTTTTTCTGAATTGGGCCTAACTCAAGTCTGCTGCATTTCAACTGAAAATCAACACAACAAAACAAAACAAAAACAAGAAAGAAAAAAAAATGCAACTGTTCTTCACTGACAGCCAGGTTTCTTTTAAGAACTTCTGTGGGATGATTCACGTCATCAGAATGATCATTGCTATAGGGAGGCAGTCTGGATTTTTTTCTGACACAAAAGTTTGTCTCAGCGGTGAATGTCTTGCACTCCATCTGCCAACCACATCAGATTGGTATGAAGGTATAGAAAGTTGAAAAATAAGTTTATCTTTTAGTATGACAGTAACTCCACTAGCTTCAGAATATCATGTTACAATTTCTTAGGATTTAAATCTTAACACCCAGAAAAAAAAAAAAAAGAAAAAAAAAAAGAAAGAAAAAAAGAGAGTAGTAGCACGATTTTGCCTAGCTTCTTTTAGTATTTATCCATGTTATACAATTGGCACAGATTTCCACATAGCTCACCATCAGCCGTGGTGGTAATGCTAAACAACTTTCCTGATAAATCTCCCCTCAAGGGTTTGGACAGAAAATAATCTCTTGTGATAAAATCTCTTTCCTTTTGTCACTGTTCTGACATCGATTAGGACTTTCTGCTACTATGTTTATTATCCTACCAAGATGGCAATTCTCTAATGGACTAACAACAGCGACTGGATCAATAGTGTGTTTCACATCTAACTACATATTTCATATCAGTTAATTTCAGTATCACAAGGATTTCTTCTACAACTTTCAGAACAAACAAGTATATAGTACTGACATGGAGATTTCTTTCACTTTTTTAGTCTTAGTATGATCATCTATTTTTATATATATAAATATATATATAAATCACAGATTTTAACTTCTTAATTACAAGCTCAGGGTTGACACTTCTTTCTAAAGAAAAAAAATGTTTGGTCAACCAGCTCTTCTTTTTTTGTGCTACTCTGAAAAGCAACCCTTTAATGACTGGTCAGCATGAAAATCAAAGAAGAGAATTTTTTACATATCCAGTTGTCCATTTCTTAACAGGTTTGCAGGGTGGGGGAGAAAACCTCTCTCATCCTTGTGTATTTGTGTGAGCATGGGAGTTTGTGTGATAGGCCTAGAGAAGGACACGGATGTCATTTGTGAAGGCAATTTTACTTGCAGATTCTTCAAGGATACATTGCTTTAATAATCATTGCTTGGATGGCTGTGGTCCTGGATAGAGTTTCTGTGATTTGCATCTGGTTGTAAGACCTGAGATGGAAGCTATTTAGATCCTGGACAAATGAGTGTCAACAAGTAGACATCAAAGACTTCCCTCCTCCATCAGCCACAGACAAAGGGCTTCTGTGACAATTCTGTGTGGTGCTGAAATGATTTACCAGAAACTCATTTCCTGATTCTTATGGTGACTCTGGAAATGGTATAGACAACTTATGAAAACATTGCAAAGTCATCCAACCACATAACAATTTAACAACAGAGCAGGTAGATCATATCCATTGCAATCTCTTTTTCTTGTCAAATTATAATTAGCTATCGATTTAGGCACAAAATTAAAGTAGAAAACACACAGCACATTAGGATAAAGGATACTTAAGCATTTTTACAAAAAGTATTTACAAACTATCTACACAGTATGTCTAAAAAAAAGTATATATTTTTTTCATTTGTTTACTTTGCAGTATAATGATCTATTCTTCTTGGTCCAACCTAGTGTGCAGGAGTCACTGGCTAGATGTTCAGACCATGCATGTCCTACACCAGCCTTAGCAGTGTTTCCTGCAGCTCCGATGGCTCACTCTAGAGAGGACCTCATGATTCAGCACTTAATACCTTCAGAAAGTTAAGCAGTGTTTAAGCCAATTCTCACAGGCTTTTTTGATGACCACGGTGCAGCAGGTACTGAGCAGAGGATCTTCTCTTTGAGTTTTGATTCTTTGTGTTGTTTTTTGTTTGTTTGTTTTGTTTTTTGTGAACTTGCATATACATCCTCCTACAAGGAGAGTCCTGTAAAATAAAACTCTCCCCGGTCCATCTCTTTCTACCTGTATACACATCCTTTTTGTGCTATTCCTCCTCAGTAACCTTGTTTCAGAACAAGCTGAGTTTCATTTTTATTACCCCATTGTGTATTTATTCCACGGCAACTGATACTATTTCCATCAGCTTATTCTGGGCCTGGAAGTTTATTGACAGGTAATGAAATCCAGCCCCTGAGGCAGGTCCTCCACTGTAGCTGCTTCACACTGGTGGACTCCAAGGGTCTTTGTGTTAGCCTTGGCCTGGGGTTAGCTGATCTGATGACTGTGGGTTTGATGATCTGGTGTGTGAACTGGGTGTTCAGTGTGCCCTCAGCTATTTGTAGACCTCCATGGATCATGGGCAAGGAGTAAGAGGGATTGCTAGGAACTAGGGGCTTGCTGATGGCTGTTCTCGGAGGGGGGTAAATGTCCTAGCAAGGAGGTTGCAGGAGGGGCCCCACTCTGCTTGGGCTGAATCTTACAAACTGATGGTAAATAAACCCAACTGGTCTCTGCTGAAATGTGATTGTCTCGTGGGAGTTCTGTCAGAAATTTATGTCTTTCATATTATTCTTTTGTTTATTTTTCTACTATGCATGGCAGTATCTTGTCAGGAGATGGAGATCCCTTTGCATGAAGTATTAGGCATACATTTCTTTAATAGTCCCAGAAGGTTGAATATTCTCTTTACAAATTGTATTTCTCTGAGATTAAGAGAGCTATTAAATCTACAGAGCAAATGAAATTGGGGAGGAAGGAAAGAAAAGAAAGAACAGTCATGTTCATAAATGTGAGAATCTACATAATTTCCAGCACTTCTATTTGCGCCTCCTTTACATCCAATAACTCTTCTTTTAAAGTAATTTTTTCATGTGCCACAATTCAAATATTTCTCTTCTGCTAACAGCTGGTAAAGGAATAATAAAGAAGACAATTGCCTGTTCAAGAAAAAAGGACACCATTTCTAAGGAAAAATCCTTTTACTGTATAAACCCTTTATGCTGTGCAACCCTGTTCTTGCCTTTATATGTTCTTTAAAGAGGAGGTTCTTTAAAAATCAGATGCAATGAATCACATAGCCAGTGCTAAAGAGCCCTGCAAGGTTTTCCACTTTATTATTAATTAAATTGATTTTGCATTGGCCCAGATTTTTAGTGTTTAGTGTACTGCAGGTTTTTTCTACTGATGACTTTGTGCACACTCCTGTAAGTGCAGAGCAGACTACCTGAGGTCTGGCTACATCTTAGGCATTTCAGAAAAGACAATCAGAAATAATTGAAAAGAGAGGATAGAAAATTCCCACTAAAGAGTAAGAACAGAAGAACCTGTGCCCCAGGGTTCTGTTAAGGGCTAATCTATCCCAGTTCCCTAAAAGCATCACAGACCTCTGTCCACAGAAAGCTCACAAAATCTGATTCTCAGTCATACAAATCAGCCCAGTTCTGTGTGATTTTAGCAAGGATCATTACAGCTGCACATTCCCACAGCCGTGTGAACCTGTTTGAGTTGCTTCTGTGCAAAATGGCTATGAGCAAGAGCTGTTCTTGGGAGGCGGGCTGCATGTACATGGTCTCAGCAGGTAGCAGTTGCCTTCATTTTGCTAACTGACCCTGAATCATTATCAATGTAACTATACTTATTCAATGAGACTTTTTTTATTACTTCAACATAAAAAGAAATAAATTACAGCACTAATGCGAGTTGTGTTATTCATTTTTAATTCACTCCCAAAGATAATCCATTAAAACTGAATACAGGAAATTGTAGAATGATTCTGATGGAAAAATCAGGTTTCTACAGTTTCATTATGGAAACAAATTTCTGGACAGACTTCAGATATTAAGAACAAATTCACATTTCTCAAACCACAAAGCTAGTATTTACTGTATTAACCCACAAATTTTCAAACCTGCTAGATGAGAATGAATAGAATTAACACCAGTAAAACATAGCATCGCAAAAGCCCTACTTTCAAAGGGAATTGAAAGGCTAAGACTTAGCTGTAGGGTTGAGAATACGTTGTCAAAATGCAATAGAACAGCAATGCATACTTTCAAGAAAATTGGAGCAGGTGATGCACCAAATAGCACAGTGTTTCCATTCCAGCTACTCACATGGTCTGTGATTATCATATTAACATGTGTAATTATGAATCTTTTTTGAAAAAATTACTGATAGAGACTATAGTGTCATGATAATAGTGTACGTGAAAGATAAGCAGTATGTTATTAACCCTTTTCTCATCCAATGAAAAGCATAGGAGACCTAATGGAGAACCAAGAACTTTAATATTGACTTTTAAAATAAACTTCTAGCATCAGGCAAGAGAGATGGTCTCAAATTAATTTAGTCAGACCATTTTCTATCAGTCTATTGTATTTAAACTTGCTGACCAATATAACTAAACAATCACTTGAGCATTATTAGTCAGTGTAATATGAAGCATTCACTGCAAGTACTTACTACTTTTTCTGATGAAATTCCTGCATAGTTTACAGCTCTGATTGTGCATCGCATGCAACCGCTGCATTGCACTTGTGTGAAATCCCATCCCATCCCTTACTGAAGTAAATGAGAGCTTTGTCATTGGCTTCAGTGAAAGAAGGATTTGGACTATAAACAGGCAGAGTAAAGTAAGTCCTTTTTTCTGGAAGCTGTTTATATTTGATGTCTTTCTGACTCTCAGAAAAACAGCAACATTGTCCATTAAAAGGTGACATTAGCATCCTCATGTCTGTTTCCAGACTTTACTTCAAAGCAGTTGCAGTCTTCATGCCCAGCTTCCCCACAGCTGAGGTCTCTGGACTTCCCAGAAGTTGAAGAAAGTCACATAGGTTTGTCCTTAGCTTGAACCATTAAACAAACCATTGATTTTTATATAGAAAATAGGACAGTGTTTCAACCAGCTCTCCTTTCAACTTATTTTTAATTATGTAGCATTGATACTTAACAGCACAATGTGGTTGAAAGGCTTCTGTCTCATGGCACACTGGAATTATTTTTTTCTGCTTATTTATCCTCCTTTATGCTGGCACCAGGATATCTGTGAGTTTTCATGCTTTAATCACTTTAATCATCCAGGGGTGTAGTTTGTTTATCAAGTTAAGAACAGATGCATTACCAAAAGAAGTTGTCCTTTTTCTTGCAAAGGATGAGGAAAATAAAAGAATCTATTCATCATTAGAAAAAGAAATGGTACGGAATGTCAACTATTTATCTTAGATATAGTGGAGTACCTTCTGTCAGTACCTCTAAAGACCTTTTAATGCCAAATTTCCAGGGAAGGTAAATGTACTTCCTCTGAAAAAGAAAAGAAAAAAAAAAGTACAATTTTATGAAAAAAAAATGTATAAGGCTTTTAGTTCCTAGTGGCAGGCAAGATGGGAAGAAATGTACCTTCTTCAAAGTGAGAGGCTAGTCATTTAGACAGTTATGCTGCTCTCCCTCCTGGAGCTGCTTCTAACCCTGCCCAGGACTCTGTTGAGCTCCCAGTCAGATCATCTGAGGCAAGGACCCTCCTGGGAGAGCCATTTCTCCCCACCAGCAGGGACTGCATTCTTCCAAAACGTTTAGAGGGACAACTGAGGAGTGAGTGAGAGGAGCAATGACTTCACAGTGACACCGGGCAGATACATGACTGTAAGAGCTTAACTATTGTTAAGTCACACGAGGAATGTCTAGGGCTCCTCACTGGTGTCCAGCTCTTACCTTTACCTACTGTCTGTGAATTTTCTGTGTAATCCAGTTAAAACCATCTACTTGTGTACATAGCAAAGACACAATGTAACAAGTCAGTGATGTTTCTCTACTCTTCTGCAAGGTATTTCTTCCTCTCTCTCGTCTTCATTTCTAGGTGCTTTGCCAAATTATCTTCCAGTGTGTGAGGAAGAATTTACTACCTAAAACAGACTTCTATGTCTTTCCTAACTTTTTCTATAAAAGTATAAATTATTTAGTAACACCAGTCCTTTGCATTCTCACAAAAATAACTTGATTCCATTACACATCCAGTGAGTTTTCTTCTCAAGACTAAAGAGGTCCCTCATGTGGACTTAGGAGAAAACCCAATCATTGAACCAAGGTTTAGCGGGGGTCTCCCAAATTCCACTAAATACTCCAAACACCAGATTATAGGTGACCTGTGGTGTTTCTCCCCTCTCTGCCCTCAAAGTATCCTGGACCTGAAAAATTTTTCAAAATTAATGTTTCATCAAAGCTAGTGCACTCAAGAAAAAAAATCCTTTTTAGCAAACGAGTGTTTTCTGATGATAAAATATTTCTAAGCTTTCTGTGGCTCTCCCTCCTCCTGCATGCCACACATCCTTGTCTGTCTTTGAGTCACCAGGGTCCCCATGACTGTTTTCTTCTCCAGACTGAACTCTTTTCAGTCATTTTAGTTCACTGGATTTTCTATCTCCCTTCCCCAGAGCGCTGTGCCTTTGGTAACACTTCAAGCTTTTTTTTTTTTCTTCCTTTTTTCTTTTATTTTCAGACAACAGATGTAGCAACAAAGAGATTTGGTCCACTTCTCTTTATGATTTGTTTGTTTGTTTGTTTGTTTTCCAGGCTTTAGCAGAACCTACCTTTACCTTTTATTATCCATTCCAAACATATACTACCAGGAGCATGTTCTTCACCACCTGAGATAAATCTTTTTTTCAATCTAATGCAGCATTACAGTTTATAGATTACATTTTGACTTATTCAGTTGTGGCAAAATTTTGTTTCTTCCCTGTAACTATAGCATGTAATTTGTATTTCATTACTGTCTGCTGTGCTGATGAGCCAGCAAAGCCAATGGAAAGGAATTTGTAGATTTTCTGTAGCAAGATTAACTGAACAGGTAACGCTGTCAGGAAACATTTCATATTCATTCTGTAACTGATTGTTTTGAGGTTTGGTGATGGATTTATTTTTTTCCTTTCATTTTATTTAACATTTACAATTTCATTTGATTTACTTTCTTATTGGCTATGTGTATATTATATTATATGCATGTAACATAATTATAGATGAACTGTTACAGTCTTTAGATAACACAGACAAAATTTAAGTAGTCGGTCTATCTTTGTCTGCTTGTATGAACTGTGGAGTGATGAACACTCTTAAAAATCTACCCAAAGAGAAATTGGAGGAGTTCAGATTTCAGCTTTATGCTATTGGTTGAGCTTGAGACTGCAAGAATATTGAATATTTTGCAAATCATTTCTGAATATGTGTATGTACATGGTGGGAGGTGGGGAAGGGGGCACTTGCATCTCCAAAATATTCTGAAGCTTCTTTCCAACTTTTACCTAATCTGAAAGCACATTTACAAATGAATAATTTGCATTCAGATGTTCAGAGATCTCAAACTACATAAAATGATGGACATCTATATACAGACTCCTCTCTGGTTACTTTGCTTTGTTGGTAAGCAATATCGTTTAATTTCCACTAGCAATTTTGTTACGTTTAGTAAATTCAAAGAAAGCATGTAATTGAAACAGGTCAGATGTCTTGATTTGGGTTTCAATTGACATTTATAGTTGCCTGTTAAACTTTTACGACTCCAGATGTATGAACATTGCTTGAAAGCATGCAAATTGTTAGCTCCAGTTTTGATGCTGTATTTCTAGATTAGTATTTAAAATAGGTAAATGTGAGTTGATGGAGGGGATGTTTGAAGGCAAGTCAAGTTTAGAATAAAATTGGTTTTACACAGAAATAGGGCTGAGTTGAGAAAGTCTCATTAAACATTAAACCTGCTTTTCTACAGATCCAATTTTAACATTTCAGCCTAATCTGACACCAAAATAAATAAATAAATAAATAAGACTACAGATTCTGTTTATAGATCATACCTGAAACTAAATGATACATCTTCAGCTTTAGGAGAGTTCTAATCAAAACAAAAGTCAAAGAAAAATCCCAAGTTCTCTCATTTCCAAATACTACTTATAATGATACATTATTTAGCAGCATATAACAGTGTGTGTGTATATAGCAGTGTAGCAAGGCAGAGTTTGAACTTTTAAGGAAAAGGTTCTTTATGGCTTTATAACTTCAGAGAAGTAATGTACCATGGACAGGATCAGAAAAATATATACAATTGTTTTGATATATTTGTGAGATAGATTTCACAGAGCCCAATATTTTTTGTGTAAAATGCCTTAAGTCACTTTCTGTAGGGCTAATGCAATTGAATTTTTTTCTGTATATAGCCTTTTATAATAATTACTTCGGATGCAACACTAGACTTTTCTTTCCACTACAATCATATACAGCCTTATGATTACTAAGTATGATACACAGACTAGGAAAGCTCCGCATTATTAGCTGTAAATGCACTTTCAATCCATTTCAAGACTTAGAGCTTGGAAGCAAGAAGAGGTGACAGTGCCAAGAGCACCAAGACCTTCCTGATGGGCAATGCTTATGTCCTCTCAGGCTTTAAATCCTTTCCCGCTCACTCCTTTTCCTTTCCTGTCCTCAGGAAAACCAGCTGTGTCTTAAGGCCTAGGGTCATCCCACCTAGCACTAGGCACTTCAGGGATCACTGCACTTGGCAGGGTTGTCTTTCTAGGTCTCTGCAGTTAGTCAGAAGAGATGGGCACCTCCAAAGCTGGGTTGGAGCTTCTCTCTCTTCCCTACACAGGCAGCCTGGGATGACAAGTTCTGTCATTTAGGCACCTCACTTAAGTGCCTGTAGGTAGATGCTGCTGGTGAGAATGAGGAGATCCAGGACTCTCTCAGACTCTCCCCTGTCCTTCCCCTTGTTGGCACAACGGTGCCTCTTCTTCATGCCAATGATGGAGTGGGGAGCCTGGACAGGAGTCCCAGGTAGGACATCACAGTATAATGACTCCGTTTCTGGGCCAAACCAATCCTGATGTAACTAGATGTACACTCAACGTACATTCACTGTGCTGAATTCTGCCTAATGCTGTTATGTTTATAATATTCCTTATAAGACTTTTCAACCTGTTCCTAGCTACAAACAGGCATTGTGGCTGCCTTCACTGTCCATATACACAAGGGGATGGAGCTCAAACACGTCTTTCCTGAAAACCCAGATGCCTTTCCAAGGCTGGTAAAAGCAGTGCAGGGGCTCAAGTCATCTCAGAGAGTTAGTGAGGAGTGAGGTGCACATCTCTGAAGGGCTGAGACCAGATTACTGTAGTGCCTCAAGAGCGAGAGCAGAGATAAAAATACCTTTCAGGTTTAATCATTAACGTACTTATTTTTTGTCAGTCTCAGCCCTTACTGCATCAATGAAAAGAAAGTACACATTTTTTGAAGAGGTCAGTAGAGCAGGCAAGGTTAATATACACAGGATAATGCTAACAAACCACTAATACACTTCTTGCAAAATAGCTGATTGTTATGTGGCAGAAAATAACTTTTTAAAAGCTGAAAATAATTAAGTGCATCTTCCTCTGTAAGTCCTGCCATCTCCTGGGACTCCATAAAGAGGAAATCCTTTTTCTTTCCCCAGACTACCTTTTTGGGGCTGGTACTTGAAATGTGGCAGAAACCAAAAGTCCGAGTTGTAAGGCACCCATTCAATGTCTGATTCTCTATGTCTTCTGCTCTTCCACTTTGTTTTCATTTTTATATTTCGGAGAATGGCATACTCACATATTATATGTGGGCGTGCATATTGCTCCCTATATACATATTTATTTACACATATACACACATATATATATCTATATGAATGCAGCTACAAGCCAGTAATTTGCAAGTTCATATGCTATAAAAGGGCATTGGAAGGACTCCATTTACCATAATACTTGACACAGACCTAAAGAGGAGAGTACCAGGCAGGGACTTCTGCTTTCGAGATTATTATAACTTGTGTCTCTATAAATGTCGCTGCAATTTTCTGAAATAACTGTAGAAAGTGTGAGTCCACAGATGTTATTTGGCAACATCTGCTGGTACTAGTATGGAAAACATGAGGGAGAGGGGGAGGGAGGGGGAAGGACAGAGAGAACTATTGAGATAAAAACAGCAACCGAAATGGTATCTCATTCACAGTATTTTGGGGTTTTACTGTTTTGAATGTCATTATTTCTTGCTTTTGCTTTGAACACAGAAAAACTTGTAAAAGTTCATTCAGCTTTTCAGAACCCCTGCCTCGTTCCTTTCAGGCTACAATAATCAGTAAATGATGACTTTTCTATATTTATGAAAATACATCCTTCAAACATGAATTGGGTAAAATATTGATTATCAGAACTGCCACCCTATTTGATTGTGTTTTTTATTAAGATGAAATTCATAACTGACAGAGATCAGCTCTCGCTCCTAATGGTATCATCTGACACACACACCCCTTGACTGAGTTACAGATTTGTAATCATACTGCCACTGTCCATCATCCAAGAACGACATGACACCACAATACCCAATGGATTATTCTCGTAGCCACTGGATATTTTTCATCACATCTTTCCTTTCCACACACTTTCCTCCACAAAATTTTGATTAGTAGAAATGCATTCAGATTTCCCTGTGGATAAAAAGAAGGGAAATGTCTGACATTTTCAAGACAACTTCAGATGGTACTGTTCAGCCCATTGCTTTTCCATTTCCCCTGGAGTCTTTACTAAGTCCAGTGCACAACAGTTAATGTGGTTTTCACAAAGCAATGATCAGTAATGTAAATACCATTTCTTCCCTCAAGACTTATAATGAATTCTGTGTTTCTTATGCTTGTTTCTTTCACAATTTGTCATGTCAAGGATGTTAAAGATGATATTTGGAAATCACAGAACAGTTAAACTGTAAACTGCTGTGTTTCTGTCCATTAGTAAGAAAAGTTAGACTGCAGGGATATTTTGTTGGAAGGGTTGTATTAACAGTCATTTACATATATATATATTTGTAGCGCTATGCCTGCTTCCTTCATGTACCTTAAATTACTACCAGATAATGAATGACCCTCTATTAAACTCATTTTTTGTAATGCATCTTCCTAAAGTATAGGCATTAGAAGACCTTGTTGCTCAACCAAGGTAATTTTGCCTGGTGCAATATTGTGTTCCTAGACAAAGGCATTTGAAAAAGGCCATACATTTTATTTTCTAAATCAATACTTCCTTTTGCTGCCTACTGAAAAATCCTTTTTTAGTGCTTACAACACATTTGAGAGTTAGGATAAGATTGTAATATTCAGTAACAGACTGAGACAATAGCTAGCATTCTTAAAGATTAACTTTATTTGCCCTGTCTTTTGCCTGCAAATGTTATCTACCTAATGCTTTTCAGACAAGGTGTACCTTGTTAGTTTTTCTCCTTCATAGTATACATATATTAATGAGTATGTATTTTCATTGACAACAGTGTAAGGCAAGTTATTTCTCTCATAGCGTTATTCTACTGTTTATTCATGTGCATATTTTAAATTTCCAATGGCTTGTTGGAAAGTCTAATTGATTGTCACTGATTACTAGCCAAAGCTTTGCTTTTGTTAAGACACCATTACATAAAATTCTGATCACTACATGAAAGTTTAATTCTGATTAGTATTTCTTAAGGATATTCTTTTCAAATTCACAGCAAACTCTTTACCAGTGTATCTCCACAAAAGCAGTGTTAAAAATGTTAGAAAACATAGTTTTTCCAGTTGTCTTTATTATGAGAAATAGACTTTCTTTGGTTAAACAAGAAAATACATTGACCTTTATATTCATCTTACCTTAATTGGACTGATAAAGCATTAAAATATAGAATCTATGATTAATTAATTCTCCATGCAGAGAGCACAATATCTCAGCTGAAAAAGATTGGATTGCTTATCAGGAAAGTCTTATTGATACAACACACAAAGTCATATGCAGCCCACCTATTACAGGTACTCAGCTGCAACAATTACTGTGCCATGCAATGTCAAGAAAGAAATGAGGAAGTCAAACCATCTGCCTCTCAATGCCATGAGATTTTGTCTGTCTATGCTGTCAACAGAGAGAAATGGGGAAACCCATACTCTCCACCTGCTGTAGGTGCATATATTTTTTCTCCTACTTCTCTCTGTTGACAGTACCAAGGTCTGGCATCATGGTATAGTAAGCTGTGTGAATGATTCATGATTATTTTCAGTTTAGAAACCATTACAGACATGTACAATGCTCAAGCAGGTGGTTTGCACGCAGCCCATTAATCCAAGTATTAAGGATAGCTGACCAGAAGCAGTCATTTTTGGTGAGGGAACTATTCCCATGGTTTTTGGATAAGGACTCTGTAATGTAACTTCCTTCAACCTAAGGTTAAAGGTGTCACAGCAATGACACAGCAATGAAACAATGTAATTTCTGCTGTGTGAGGACTATGCAATGGAGGATCAGAAATGCCTTCCCTAGCCTCTCTGGTCCTCCTTCCAATGAACCTAGTGAAAGTTTGCTATTGGCTCCAGTTCGAGGAGAAGCATATCTAACAAGTTTGATACTAACCATTTAAACTTACGTTTATATCTTTGGTGTCTCTCTCTTAAAAAACACCTGATGACACACATTTTATTCTTTCATAATTACAACAACAATGAAGCATGGGGCAATCTTTTACACTGTTGCTTAATATTTAGTACTGTATGTATAAATACTTGACACCTCAGTGAAGACTTTGACATGCCTTATTCATTCTAGTTATTTTTATGGTATTGGTTTTGTTAGATTGCTTTACCATATAAAGAATAAAACTATAACTGCTCTGACTTAAAATTGTCCAATTCATTTTTACACAAGATGTGTTAAACATATCTATCCATCCTCATCAGTTCTTTGCATTCTCATCGCCATTCACTCATACCATGAAGGCAATGTATATTGGTGGTTTGAAAACAGGGATTTGATATTCTCTGATGGACTACAATAAATGTCTGACATAAGTACATGGCTCATGGCTTGTGGTTTCTTGGCTGTAAAATGAAATGCACGCTCTGAAGGCCAGCAGTGTTAATCCCATGATTGCCAGCTACTGGAGAATAATGAGGTAAGATGAATCTTTAAAATAATTTATGAGGAGTTTGTTCTACAGCATTCTTTTTCCAGTTACATTCTATGTGCAAGCAATATACCTCTAAAATCTGTCAGAGAAATGAAGAACATTGAGGAAGTATCAAAAGTCATGACATCTAAGGATGACATTTCAAGCAGTAGTTATTTACTCACTCTCTTGCAAAAGACAAGAGCTTTCTCTGACTATATATAAGAGTTTTAAAAATGTTAATTTTTGTTTTCACTTAGTTCTGAGTCAATAAGATTGCAATCTAATTCAATGGTAGCACTTTATTGCAACTGTTGAACCATAATAAACACTTCTTTTTTTCATAACTGTAAAAACATTTAAAGCAAATCAATCTTAAAGAAATGTGGGATTTACCAAACAGAAGGGGTTTGTTTCTCCATTTTAATTCATTTGACTCATTCTAATTCTTGCAGTGGAGTCTAAGGTTTCATACAAAGTCTTTAAACTGTTGATACAGCCTCCTTAAAATTCTTCTGTTGATTCGGATATAAGTTCAAGGGCATTGTTCAGCTGTCTATATATTGCTGTCTAGTGTCATTTGAAATGGTTTGGTTTAGCAAAGACATCTGCCCAGATCCAGCAGATGTAACAGAGTACCTGCAGAGGCTCTGTATCCTTCTGGATTGGCAGCTGAACGTCCAAGCTGGATGGTCTCAAAAACCTCTAATTAAGTTAAAGGCCCAAGTTTAAGCAACAGAATCAATTTTCTAAATTTGGGTGAGCTGAATACCACCCTTACCTGGTACACACCTAGATTTAGGTGAACTGAAGCTCACCCCAAGGAAGGCTTTTTGTAGTCTAAATAGAGGTAACAGTGCCATTCTGGATGCTGCGGGGTGTGTTTCATTTGCCCAAAGGATCTGTTGCGCATCCTGTGTCTACATCTTCTACTCCCACACACTACATCTTGGATTTTTTAGGGTATCTCAAATGGCACCAAATACTCCTGTGGAGCTCATTGAGTCATGTTTTCCATTGCATGTAAGATACCTGCATGTAGCTGGCAGCTATGCAGAGCAGCAGGAAACTCGCACCTTTCTGGGTGAGGGGCTGGAGCCAAAGCATAGCATCATTAAGTGTCTCTAATGGCAATATATTACCCACCTCTGCATACCCACTGTAGGTGTCTAAGATAGATGAAGTCCTTCACCTTCAGGAGATGTCTGTCACTGAGCTGAGAGAGATATTCTCATTTTAAAACAGTACTAGTGAAAAAATCATTCCAGCAGGGTTGGGGGTGCACTCACTTTGTTAGAGGGGACTGCTGTGTTTCCCATTCTAGACAAAAAAAAAAATAAAAAAGTAACACTTTTCCAGTTTTCAGTCCCTAAAAATTATTTCCAGGCTCTAATAATATTGCAGTATTTTTTACTTTCTTAATCTAAGGCAAACTTTGCTGTGCATGCTTCATGATATAAAAGGAGGAAAAAAAATTGCTTTTCTGAGGACAGCTTTATGTAAGCATCAGTTTGAAATCCCACTGCTTCCCTGAAAAGCCATTACCTGCAATGGTGTATAGTCTCTTCTGGGAAGCTTGGAAAATCTGATAATTAATAACTCCTTTTAATTATTATTCTTTTCTCAGGCACCTACCACATGGTTCTGTTAATTAGTGGTGCCTTGCTTTAAATCCTGGTGGAACAGAATGAAAATGTGAATTGTTAGAGTTTTGATTCAGTAAAGTGTCCAAAATCTAGCTGCCTGTTCAAACACCACTGAAACCCTTTAGTCTAGAAATACTGTGACAAGCGACCTTTTTTCTGTCAGGTTTCTGATATTTGTTTCATGTCTGTACAAAACATTGCAAGTATATTATGATATTTTTGTTTCATCAACATGCAAATAAAATTCAAGGAGAATGAAATGTGAGAAAGCATTATAAAAAACTGAAAGTATAACTAGCTAACTGTTTGAAAACAACAGATGCTTTCATTTGAATGGCAACTAAAGGTTCTGGTTTGTTCTACTTGTTAGAGATGATATTTGAAAAACAGCTTTTAGCACTGAAATAATATTGATATACTAAATCCCGAGGCTTTGCTGAATTTATTAACGTGTATTGTTTTAATACACTATTGAACATAATATCATATTTATACAACTCGGCACAGCATATCCATTCACTTGAATGTATGGGTAGTACAGATGGACTTCTGAAATCAAGGAAAATATTAGTAAATTCAATCAACTGTTCTCACTAATCCAGGAAAAACTCTGGCCTAAAATGTTTTCTGATGCATTGCTAAGCTCAGACAGACCAGAATGCTATCAAAAAACAGATGCCAAGCAAATATAAAGTATGTGTAGGTGTCAAGGATTGACAATATGATGTAAATGCAGGGAAAGAAAAAAAAAACTCCCCTCAAATCTGGATTTGCATGAAGAATGATATTTTCTTATAAACGGAGAAACCATAGCCCATTTTGGTACAGCGACAGGTGACTGGTGGCATTCAGCTCTGAGTTCAGCTGTACCTGACCCAGCCTGACCCGTGAGAGTGTGTGTGGGGCTGGGCAGCCCACACTGCTGCGTGCTCCGGGGTCAGGCCAAGGAGAGATGGTTAAAATATGAGGGGCTTGGAGAAAGGAATAGCTAACTGACACTGTCCAGGCTTAATATTTGTAGTTACCACAAATAAATTATTTGGTAAGATGGTGAGTGTGGGAAAGAAGGGAGAGGAAAAAGAACAGCAATACAAATGACCTTCAAGTGGAACAGATAAAGATGCCAAGTATGGACTCCTATTCTGGTTTTTGGGTTGTTTGGTTGTTTTTTGTTTTGTTTTGTTTTGTTTTGTTTCATATGAAGTTTCTATTTCCTGGCTTTTTTGTGGTTAATGGCTTTCTTCAATTATGTGTTTATCTAATTTTGGCACAGGAATTAATTAATACAAATTAAGCAATAGAATTCTTACAGATAAAGAAACACCTCACAAACTCATCATTAGATGTTAAAAACTTTCATCTTTTAACTGTAGTCATGACTATTCTTAAAACATCTGAGAGTACATTCAACACAAATGTTTAACATGTGGAATAATTATTTGTGCTATACATTTTATAGTGCTGTTTAGAAATACAGCTAGGATTAAGTCTCATTCTACCTTCTCCTGCTGTTCTAAATATTAGTAAAAAAGCTAGAGGAGTGTGAAATAGATATATTTGTAAAGCAAGGTGGAAAAGACAAGGCAAGCAATGCAGGAGAGGGGAGGGAGACTGGAAGAAGCCTCCAGGGGGACCAACAGAGAGATTGTGGGGCACCTCCCAGCAGAAAACACAGTGGTACACACTTCACAGCAGTGAAAACATGCTAGAAATTTGTGAAGGTTTTTTTTTTTTTTTTCCTTTTTCCAGCTGTTGTGAAGTTTGGAAAACTTTGTTTCCCAATTGAATAATTCTTGCCTTATGTGTAGTTACGGTATCCTGAAATGTTGAAATGTTCTGGGAGGCTTCTCCATAAAACAAATTACAACAAACCTTAACCATGCCACAGCCACAACTCAAAACTAAGGAGTTTCTATTCTAGTGAAAGCTGCTCTACTGCATACTCCATGAAGCGTGGAAGGAAAGAAGTTTGACATTCCCTGGCTGCAAAGTGAATTTGTTGCAATTTGTCAAGCAGAGGCAATGTTCCAAGCATTTTCTTGTTCAATAGGTTCCTGTTCCCATTCATTTTGCTCTGTAAAACCTGTCCTTAACTTTGCTTCCAAATGAAATAACTTGTGGAATATTCAAGAAATGTAGAAGGAGCAATTTTTTGTAGTGCTACTAGCAATGCGGTTTCCAG
The DNA here is from genome assembly GCF_013377495.2 of Cygnus atratus. Taxonomy (NCBI): domain Eukaryota; kingdom Metazoa; phylum Chordata; class Aves; order Anseriformes; family Anatidae; genus Cygnus; species Cygnus atratus. Next base: position 154,628,055 of record NC_066362.1, on the reverse strand, counting down.
ACAGCAGCTATACTGATATTGAATGACTGAGAGCAGCTAAGGCAAAAATGAGCATGAGACAGGCTGGTGTGATGAGCTGACACAAATTCATCCATCTGAATAACATAATTAAGTATACATCAGAGAAACATGACTAGGCAATCCCCAGGCCAAGCTAAAAAATGTAGGTACAGGCAAGACTGAAATGAAAGGTGCTGCTTTTTTTCCTCCCTTTTCAGTTCTGAGTAGAAATAAGACTTTTATCTTTCTGTTCTTCTGTCCTAACACAGTCACCAGAGTATACTTCTTTCTTACCAGCAGACAGACACAGTACAAATGAACACTGAGCTCTGTCATCACTTTCTCCATGTATCATGTCTCTGATCAGAATTTTTTAGCTGCGATGTTGCTTTCAAAACTAACAAATTCTACATTATTTTAAAAAATGTTTTTTTTTCAAGATCATGAGACTTTCTCTGAGATTATGGGTGGAAAGTATCGGAGGGCAAAGAAAAGGAAGTAGGAAAGAATATATCTGGACTGGATCAAAGAATGATTTTTCCTTCTGTTAGAAATCCGGCTTTTTCTTTTCTCAGGAAGGATTGTGCTTCACCTTCACAAGTGGCATTTTTCAAAGCTCTGAGCTGAATTCTAAATCCGTAGGGTTTGGCACACTGAGTGGGTGTGCACATCTGCAGAAGAAGAAGGCTTTCTATATATCTCATTGAAGCTCCCGTTCCCAGGCATGGAGAGGAGATGCAGCCGCTTTGGGATGTGACACGAATCCGAACAGTCATCGAGCTGCTCTAAATGAAGCCATTTGTTCGCCTCTCTGCCGGACAGCTATGCCAAGGGGACCAGCGAGAGCAGAGCATGCCAAGCAAGAGCGCACCTGCTAACCACAAAGCCAGCTGCTGACATAGATCCTAAGGACTGCGAGTAAATTCGATGTGCATCTGCACGGGCTGAGCACACCGGCTCCCCTCGCGATGCTCTCGCTGCACACAGCCAGCAGGAGCCGACGCAGAAAGAAGCAGCTCTCTGGCAGGGTCTCCCTGCCCTGAGCAGCTGCCAGCCACAGGATGGTAGGACTCGGCACCCCGAAAGAAAGTGGAAAGATTTGTTAATAAAAGCATCGCTTGGGTTTGAAATTCTGCGGTTAAAATGAAAAAGAAACCAGCCAGGGAAGGTTTAATAAGCACTTCAGGCTCTATCTGAAATTGGTGGCAGCCAGCCCAAAAGAAGCCAGTCATCAGCCTTTTTCCTGACAATAAATGTTTTATGTGCTTAGTAGCTTTTCAGCTAGCTCAGGCAGAGGAGGCAACTGTGAAACTGTTACAGATATCTGAGCAATAACGCCTCCACAAGAAAAATCAAGCCGCTGAAAGACATTTTCACAGAGAAGGAAAAAAAAAAAAAAAAAAAAAAAAAACTGAAACCTCAGGAGTCTTTCTTATGAGGCAGAAATGAAAAGATTTGCTAAGGGACTCGATGAACACTCAGAGATGGCAGGGAAACAGAACTGGAAGCAGCCTGGGACACAGCAATGAAATCACCAAGTGAAGGAAGGCACAATGGGGGACTCTGTAGCCACATCACCGAACATTTAAGCAGTTCCACAGGGAAAAGAATGAGCACACAAGGTAGCTACCCTGATGATACTCTCTTGAAAGCAAACCCTAATTAATAAGATAGCAAGTAATCTTCCTGCAGAGACTGGTACCCAAAATTGGAGTCGTCCCTCGCACCACCTCTGTCATGTTCAAAAATCTGAGGTTTTTTATCATCTCAGTACAGGAGACAAAGGGTTAGTACACTGTAACCTAGAGAAGGTGCTCCTGAGGCATAGCATTAGCGTCATTTGCAGTGGATGGCTCTTTCAAGCAGAACTTTCCTAGACATAGTACAACTGGGGGGCAGAAGGGGTTGTGTTTCATGAATTGGAAGAGCATTCTGTAAGCTTGTCTCACCCTGCCAGGCACCAGTGCACCTCGTGCAAGTCACTGCATCCCAAACAGACAGCTGGGCTCTCCGTGACATGACCGCAGAAAATCAGGAACTGCAGGAGACCCACCACAGCCAGAACCACAGCGCTGAAAAATGAGCTTTTTAATCTAGCCCGAGGGCAGAGATAAGAGTTGGAAAGTCTTCATCTGAGATGGAGGTAAAATGCCTGTCTCCTTAATTTGGGCACTCAGAAGTGCTGCTAGGGGCAATGGTTGGTCTCAGCCCATGTCTTCATTCCATCCTGCCTGTTGAGGTTGCTCCAGGGTTCATGGGCTTGTCAACAGGCCAGAGACACAAGGTAGAGAAATGAGAAGAGGCAAACTGGAGGGGACCATCTGCATTAGAAGATACCTGACCACTTATTCCCTCTCTATTGAATAGCTTTGTACATTCAGGGTGAGCTATTCTTCAAACTGACTGCCACATCCATGTCTCTCATTCTCATCACGACATTCATTAGCTTAGTTGCTGCAAATCCCATCTGTCCTTACGGAAGAGTGACATCAGGGCCCCTTGAGGGGGGAACACAGGGTGGTGGTAACGTTGCCATAAGCACAGACAAGATCAGTGAAAAAGATCAGGGCAGGAGAAGTCAATCAGACCTGCAGACACTGCAGCTGGGTGCATACCTAGAGTCTGATAAAGTGGTAGGCTGCAGGTCACATTTTCTTCTCATGTTTCTTCCATGGAGGTCCCTTTGCTAGTATCAGAGTGTGATTTTGGATCTATACGTTACAATATCTCATACAGTGGCTTGACTTGAAACACAGTGTAGAGGTAGCTTTTGATGCCCATGGTCTTTCAGAGAAAAGGTGGGTGGTCCCCATAAGAAGAGATGGCTGGAGTCTGTAAAGATGGACAGCACTGGTACCATTTCTTCTGGCCACCCACATCTTGAAAAGCCGAGTTTTAGCAAAGAACTCTGGATAACGAATATCTTACAGACACAGAGCTGTATCTGTGCTGCAGGAGCACTGACGTAGAGCAGGATCATACATGCAGCCCTGCTCATAACCTGGCTTTTACCCGTAGCTTCATGGAGGACACTTAACTGTCTTCATGCACTGCATAAAGAGCCAAAGGGAATACTTTAGGAAATTAAGCTTCCTTCCTGGTGGCCATCAGCCTACAGGCCTGGTTCTGTAAGCATGTATCTTCACTACAAAATTTAGCCGATCACCTTTGAGTCTGCTTCTCTTCTTCCTCTTTGCTTCCCATCACAAGCACAGACACACAACATCTCTCCCAAAAGCAAAGTAGTGTAAAATAAGCAGTTAATAGAAGCAGAAGGTCAGTAAAGGCATTGCAACTTCCAGTTTCACAGCAATAGCCATGAGATGTGTCTGGTTTACATCGCTTTTTTCCTAAATCGGGGGCAGAATCAGAACAGACTCCTCTTCAAGCATTCAGCTAAACAGCCAGCAATGAGATTTGATTTAATTCAGAAAACAAGATCTTGCTAATTCCTTCAGAGAATTTTCATGATAATCTTTTGCACATAAGTACAGGCCATGACTGACAGAGATAATGTGGCCACCACCAGCTTGCTATGGAGTTAAAAAATTAAGCACCTGACCCACTGGATGATTCAGAGAGAGGCATTAGCTGCCCGCAGATCCTGTACAGTCAACTGAGAGAGCAATTAGCTACTGACTAGAGAGAATTAAACTCCTCAGAAGGATAATCCACTCAAAAGCCATACATGCAGAGCTGGAAGCTGTATAGGTCTAGCTAATAAAATGGCTGAGAATGGGATGGATTTGAGCACTTCTCGCTCTCTGGAGCTTAAACATCTCATTTGCAGCTGCAAGCTACACATGCTCCTTTGTGATTCAGAGCCATTTGTCAGAAGTAAGCACCAATTCAGCAGGAATTACTTGGGGGCGACAAGGGGGAGAGTGATGACTACACCCACCTCAGCTTGAAGTCATCCAGGAGTGCACCTCCCCTCTGTCAGCAGTCTCGTGACCACAGAGGTGGATGCACTGCTCCTTCATCCTTCCTTGCTGCGCTGGGCTGTGCGACTGCTTGGTTATGGATGTAAGATGGAAAAGAGGTGGGCTGTGGGCACCAGCGAACCCAGTCCAGAAGGACACTGTCCTCCTTGTCCCCATTTCAGTGTCCACACTGAGCCTCCAGAGCTGCTGGTGGTGCAAAGGCAGGGCAGCAAGAACCACCTCAGCACCCCAACCCCATGAGCTTTGCACAGATTTGTGGGGCCAAAATCCCAGGGTGTCCTGGGCTCTGTGGATACTGGAGGTGGTGTGTTTTCAGGATTGTTTCCCTCAGCTGAGGAGTCTATGAGAGTCTTCATCTCCTGTTATGCAACAGAAGGATCTCTTTTCATCCCATTCTGGTAGTAATAGCTTCAGTACAATTTATGCAACAACAGATTTCAGGTATTTATTAACATTTGTATTTAAAAAAAAAAAAAAAAAAAAAGTGCTTTCTGTATTTTGGGACAGATGAAACATTAAAAAATGTAAAACCAACCTTTTAAATCGAACTTGTTACAGCATTTCCTCAATTCTTTTTGTATGTGCCTATGCTTAACTTTACTTCTTTTTAAATAGTTCTTCCTTCACCAAGGACACGACTTTCCTTGTTGCTAGATCAAGACTGCACTTTTAAAAGAAGAAAAAAAAAAAAAAAAAACCTTTCTAGTGTCACCAGGTAATTTCCAAGTAAGCCGCGAGAGGGCACGTTGTGCTCTCGGTACAGCTTGCCTAAGCCAGATTTTGAGAGGCAACTGTAAAACTGGGCACGGTTTTAAAGTCCTAATTATTAAAGTAATGCCAAGCAAATGCTTTCAAAGCAAACAGTTGTATCCCACCTGGGACATAAGTCCAGGACTTGGAGAGTTCTTCATCTTTATTGGCTCTGCTGCTCATCAGTTTGCTGCCACGGGCGCTGTCAGCTCTGCATGCCTTGCCCTCTCCCAAAGAGAAGTCTAACAACAAATAAGAGCAGCGGCACCTCACAGTCCCCAGACCATGCCTCCCAGTCACTGACAGCGTATTCAACAAGGGGCCCAAGGGACCTGCTATGCCACACACTGGAAGAGTGATGCTGAAGCACGCTGGGACCCCTCTGAGGCCCTGTGGAGCAGCAGAACTGGCAGCAGATCAGTTAATGCGACAAGAGCTATCTGAGCACATGGTGAGCAAACCATGACTTTTATTTGCCCCAAAAGTCAATACCTTAAAAGTAAGTTTTGTGAGTTACATGTACTTAATGCTATGTGAAGACCTACTGATATCTTCTTCCTAAACTGCATGGCTAATATTGAGCAGGCCTTGGAGAAATATAGAAATCTTTACTAACTGGAATTTTTATTCAAGGGTACAAAAGAAAAGTAAAAAAAAAAAATTCTCTAAGACTCAAGATGGCAGACTCTACACAAAATGCAAAATCAGAGCATTCAATTAATGCAACATTGTGCACCAAGCCTGACACAATGTGTTCAGGACTTCATTTCCTGTGTAGAAAACATAGGACAGCCACTGAAATGTCATCCAAGCCCCTGTTTAAATAAGTAAATATATAGGAAATGTATAAAGCAATATTTAAAACAGAGGTGTAGGGTGTGCCGTATCCAAAACTAATCCCCTATCTGCAGTCCTTGGTATTGAAAGCTCTCACAATTTTGTTGACTTGAGTCCTGGGTCCCAGACTTTGGAAAGTATTTAGTATTCACTGATTCATGAAACAATGCAGCAAAGCCAAAATAGAGAAGGCAAGCACCATTTTCAACTTCTGTTACAGGTTCCGAACACAGGCGTAAAACTTTTAATCAAATTTTAGGAGAATTTGAGTTTGGAGGTTTATGTGCTGCTAAAATCATATTGATCAGAAATAATATATGGAATTGTATAAAATAATATGATCATAGTTCTGGAGCAAACTTTAACCATGGTGTTCCCATAGTATTTTGCCAAAATGAGTAAAACATTTTGAACCTCAAGCAAAGACTACATTATTCAGAGTATTTATTGACAACTGTAAAATAATATGTTATTCAAATATATATGTAGAGTTAATAATTTTCAGCATATCCCAGGGCTTCTAAATGAAATCAAAAACACACTGAGATGAAAAAAATATCTTGCTTATTCAAGTTGTTTTTCTTCTATTTTGATTCTTAGCTGTCTTGATCTAAATCTATAGAGGATGACTTCTGAATGTCACACTACAGATAATGTCTGGTAATGAGAAAACTCTGGACTGTCTTGGGCCTTGCACATATGCACCCAGAGACTTTGTATATCACAACTCACAAGATAACTGGAAAACTAAAGGAGAATAATGTAGTCAGCTGCCAAAGGTGTGTGTGATAAAGTTAGCTAAACTCAGCTAAGATCTGTATAAATCAATCAAGGTCATTTCCTACAAGAATAAGCAAGGAAATGAAGCAAGGGCACTAGGCCTCTTCCATGTACTTTTTGGGGCTGAAGCTCACATTCATCAGTGGTTCAAAACCTTTTCTCTGCCTTCGGTGCTGGAAAAATACAAGCAGCAGAATGAGCATGGCCAAAGCTATAAATGCTCCTCCAATTGTAGATCCAATCTTGACAGCCCATGCTTGGGTTTCTTCAAGTGAACCTGGAAATATGAAAAGTCTGAAGTGAGGACAGCCCAAAACTTAATTTCTCAGTTTGCTTGAAACAAAGCAAATATCTCACAGCCTAGTCATTATCACTAGTTGTGTGGCTAAGAGACCCAGTGTCCACAGGGGATGCACTGTGTAACCAACACAAAACCAGAGCCAGAGACGTTTCCTGCCAGAGAAGTCTACAGCTGAATTTTAGCTCCAACCTTTCAAACAAATAAAAGTGTAGAGAATGGGAAAGATGCACAGTTGGAAGACTTCACAGTGAGCTAGTAATTTATTTATGTGGGAGTGGAGAAGCAACAGAATCACAAGATGCCTTTGTTCCTCTCTGGGTAAGCCATGCCCAGGGGACAGCAGCATTTCCAAAGCAGGAGAACAGACAGTGGTTCAGGGGGAGGAAAACTGAAACTCCATAAAGGGGAAAGTTTCCCCTTTTTCAGGGAAATTCTGGAGACACCCCTGAGAAAAGGACTACCAAGGCAGCTAGCATGTCTCCACAAGCCAGGATTTCCCTGCATGAATGCAGCTTAAAGACAATGGTTTCAATCTGTTGCAGTCTGTAGACCTTTAAACAGTTTCCACAGATTAAAACCACAGATACACGGTAAATACTTAGAAGAAAATTCTGGCCACATAGGTCAGATAAACACCTACTGCTTCTTAAGGGAATAGCAAGATGGAGAAGAAATTGCTCAGATTTAATCTTTGGTAAAGCAGCTGTTCTTACACTTTTGCCTTCTATAAATATTTGCAGCTTGTGTTTCAAATTTTGGATTTTGTGCATAAATACTTAGGTTTGAGCAGGAGGGAGGTGAAGAGGTTGTCTTTATCAGATTTGTGTCAAAGGTAATTTCAAATGAGCAAACTCTTAGGCATATCACACTTAAAGGCATGGAAAATCTTTAAAATCAGGGTTTTATAATACAAAGCACCCAGATACATCTCTCTAGGATAACCAGAGATTATCAGAGTGCATCTCTAATGGGTTTCATGGGACAGTATAATTCAGGGCTCTGTGAAAAACAAGTATTTTCTAGTGACTAGCGTTAGCCATGCAAGCTCTCTGGCAGAGTGCCTGACCTCTGACAGGTTAAAGGATTGTAACAGGCATCAGCAGTCCTGGGGAGAGGAGCCAAAATCAAAGCCTCCTTAGCACCAAAGGAGCGTTGCTGTCAATGCCAGAGCAGTTCAATCTCATGGATTTTGCTGCAGAACAGAAGCAAACTAATAATATACATTCTTCTAGTTACCACAGCATATCTGGTGGGTTGAAACTACCTAAGCTACACCATAGGATTGCCAAGGACCAGGTGAATAGACCCATGCTTTTGTGAGCAGTGCATTATTTTCCAAATATCTGTATCACTGAAAACTTGAGCTATCTCATCTCTTGGTCTCTGAGACATACCTGGCAGGTCAATGGCATAGGTGTAGCCAAGCTGCTCCGCAGTTTGGAAGAGTTGGTCATTTGTCACAGAAGGGAAAAAAGGGACCATATTGTACAGTCTGTTGTGACCAATAGGGGCCAGCTCCTCAGGCCAGGAGTTGTCAGGGGGGTTAAACCGCTTCATCCACTCGTCAAAGATGGCATCAGTGAAGGAGTGAAGAACCTGCAAATTCAAGCATAGGCACACATGTTTATTAAGCTCTTTCTGAACTCAACAGGTTTTAAAGCAGTTCCCCAGTTCAGAGCATGTCCTGAGAAAACCACACAAGTGATCAGAAGTGTAGAAGGTGCAGAGACACTCATGACCTGAGAGTTAGCAGATATGACCTAAGGCTGCAGCCTCCCCTTCACAAGCCCAACAGTTGTGTCACCTGAGGTCACAATGGGGTTCACGTTGTCACTCGGAGTCCTGGGGATGCTGAAATTCTGCCTGCCACTTCCCAGGCTGGGGACCAGCCGGCACAGCTCCTGAAGGACCCGCCAGCTCGCACATTCCCCCACCAGAGAGACAGCAGCAGCCTGGGGGTAAATACACTCTCACCTACAGTGGCAGTAGCTTTTAAAAGAGAGAGAGGAGGGTAATCTAATCCAGGTGGGATTTACAGAATGGGAAACCAGAAAAATTTACGAGAGTGGAGTAAATTAATCTTCTTCATGAGACGTTTTGCTGTATACTTTCTTGTTGCTGTAGTGTGTAGTGAGCTCTTCCTCTGGACAGTTTGGTATCAGCTGGCAGTGAGTAGGCAGGTCCTCTCTCTCACATGAGGGCCCACTAAGTTTATTCAGGTAAACGTACCTCTCAAACCTATTTTATTCTCTCTCATCTTAACATGAACAGGAAATAACAGGAAACTTGATTCCTTCATCCTCATTTTATAGTATATCACCAGCTCCACATCTCCAGGTACCCACAAATTGATCAAGTCCTGCCCAGTGAGCTGATCAGTCTATAAAACACTAATACAGACAGTTGTCTTCAAGTTGAGTTCAGACAACTAGTAGAGTTGGCTGGGGCTGTTCAAATTAATTTCTGGTGTACTTACATTTTTCATGTGCTATCCTGAAAGAAAATTAGAAACTATCTTATTGAAAATAATCCTTCATATAAAATTATAGAATAGTGAAACAAAGATTTGACTATATAAGTAGGAATTCATGTAGGAATTCAAGAATTATGAAGGAAATAAACTAGAGAACCACTACATAAGTATTTGGGATAATTTCTCCAACAAAAGACTTCAAACTTAAAATAAAGGTAAGAAAGAAATGAATTGTATTAGAATTTCTCTATATAATCACCTTTGTTTAATCTAACAAAGAGGAAAAGAAATTGACATGAATTTACTAGATAAGGAAGACGTGTAGCAGTCAGCTGCTGGCTTTTTATTTGCACATAGCTGTTCATGCTGCTCACTGCACTGCAGTACTGTACTAACACAGCAGTGAAATCACGTTAGTTTTACTCCCCAAGAGACCCTGAAATTAGATGTGCTTCATGTTAGATAGTGAAGTTTGAAACAAAGAAATAAACTCAGTCTACTGCTCTAAAATAATTAACCCAATTTTCAGGTTTTTCTTGTTGCTGTAAGATTTCTGGTAAAAGACATTAAATTTAGATACCACCTAATGAAAGAATTCAGGGCAATGTGACTTAGAATAGCAGCTCTTCTCCCTAGAAACTTATATGTTTCACAAATCACCCTGAGATTTCTTCCATCTTTATTTGACCATCACACAGGTGTGGCAGAGTTCAAGAACTGAGTTCTCCTTTTATATTTTAAAAGACTCGTTTTCATGGGATTCATTTTACTTCCATTTCTGCTAATCTCCGGTGAGATAGCTGCCTTGGAGCCATAGCCACTGACTACGGCTTGGGGGAAAAGGCCATACCACAAAGATGGGATCGTTGGCAGCTGCATGAGGGAGAACACTGGTCCCATTCAGGAAAGAGTGAGCCAAATTATGGAGGCTCAGCATCGGTGAGTTCAGGGCTCCCTCTGGTTTATTGAATCCTTCCAGTGCATTCCTATGGACAGGTGAAAGGTGCAATAAGTAACCATATTTTGCTGATGAACGCACAAATGAAAAATACCCATGACCCAGCTGGCTCTAGGACAAACCTGAAGCTGAAACTGGAATTGCGGAAAAATGGGGGGCTGTCGAACTCCTGCAGGGAAAGGCACCTCCTGACATCTTCCATGGTGGGCAGCTGCTCGCCTGAGTCCCTCTGCGGCCTCCGCCGCAGTGGCCCCTCATCACTCCCGTTGCACAGTGTCACCAGGCGGTTGTAATCATCCAAGCTGAGCGTGAAATAGAAAGAGGCACAGGTTAGGAAAAGGGGATGAAGCCAGGCTTGTCAGCTTTTTTTCATGTAGCATAAAAGACGAACAGGTTGACCAGTCAGGTTGTGAGGTATCCTTGGAGATCTTCAAAAGCCACCTCAACAAGGTCCTGGGCAACCTTCTATGGGTGACCCTGCTGGAGCAGGGTTTGGACCAGATGAGCTCCACAGGTTCCTGCCAACCTCAACTATTCTGTGATGCTGTGATTCTGGGGCCCCAGCTTCAGGTTTAAGAGAGCAAGGCTTAGGGACAGACAACCTATGGGGTGGCCCATTTCACCTCCCATGGTGAAGCTGAAGTTATTGCTGAACAGCTAGTCCTGAACAAGGACAATTTTTTAACTCTTAATAAAAAGGAAAAATGCAGGAAAGTCCCACTGTGGGGTGTGGTAGAGAAAATTAATGTATGACAGAAAACAGATTTTAAGATTCCATCCTTCACCCCTTTTAGAAGAAAAGCAACTGCAATGCATTGCATCCTCTTTTTCAGGGCCTGGAGGATAGACTGCTGTTGCAGGGGCTGCCTACTAGTTAGTGAGGGGAAAGTCTCTAGTATCAGGGACAGAAAGAGGGACAGAGGAGGAGAAAAAATGTAACACTCGGAAAAAAAAAATCTGTGTTATTTAACACAAAATGAAATGGCATTTTCATAAACTCCTCCTCTCTTTAACTTTGGCAAGGCAAATTTGAGTCATTCCAGTTTTAAAGAAAAAAAAAAAAAAAGAAAAAAAAACATTTACCTTAGAGAAAAGGTAGGGACCAGGGTTAAAGTCAAATAGTGCCTTTAAAGCTAGAATTTCAAGTAGCACTTTAGGTACCCAGAGAAAGAGACTTTCCTGAAAAGCCTTGAGCTCCCAGTACCTTCATCTGGCTGGCTGCACGCTGCCCCAGATCTGACCGGAGCTGATACGAGCATTATAACTGGCAGCATCCTATGCCATAGTGCCCCAGTCCTGGACATGAATACATCATCAAAGCCCTGCACTTAAGCAAATCAATATATGCCTACTAACAGCTGGCAGCAAGAATGTCATTATCTTTATGTTCTTTCCTGTGTGAAGTCTCGGCCACTTCAAGGTCAGTCATAGAATCAAAATCACAGAATGGCTTAGGTTGGAAGGGACCTTAAAAATTACCGCATTCCAATCCCCCTGCCATGGGCAGGGACACCTCCCACCAGACCAGGCTGCCCAAAGCCCCATCCAGCCTGGCCTTGAACACCTCCAGGGATGGGGCATCCACAGCTTCTCTGGGCAGCCTGTGCCAGGGCCTCACTACCCTCATAGTGAAGAATTTCTTCCTTATAGCTAATCTAAACCTACCCTTTTTTTAGTTTAAAACTGTTACACCTGTCCTATCACTACACTCCTGGACACAGAGTCCCTCCCCAGCTCTCCTGTAGGCCCTCTTTTGGTATTGGAAGGCCACCATAAGGTCTCCCTGGAGTCTTCTCTTCTCCAGGCTGAACAACCCCAACTCCCTCAACCTGTCTTCACAGGAGAGGTGCTCCAGCCCTCTGAGCATCCTTGTGGCCCTCCTCTGGACCTGTTCTAATAATTCCATGTCCTTCTTGTGCTGGGGGCCCCAGAGCTGAATGCAGCACTCCAGGTGGGACATCATAAGAGCAGAGTAGAGGGGGAGAATCACCTCCTTTGACCTGCTGGCCCTGTTTCTTTTGATACAGCCCAGGATATGACTGGCTTTCTGGGCTGCAAGTGCACATTGCCAGCTCATATTCCGTTTTTCATTAACCAACATCCCCAAGTCCTTCTCTGCAGGGCTGCTCTCTATCCACTCGTCATCCAGCCTGCATTCATGTTTGGGATTACCCCAGCTCAAGTGGTTCCCTATACAGACCACATTGCCAAAAAAAGATGTTAAATAGTACCTGTCCCAGTACAGACCCCTGAGGAACACCACTCATCACTGGTCTCCACCTGGACATCGAGCCATTGACTGCAACTCTTTGAATGCAACCATCCAGACAATTCCTAACCTACGGAGTGGTCCATACATCAAATCCATGTCTCTCTATTTTATACAGGACAGTGTCAAATGCTTTGCACGAGCCCAGGTAGATGATGTTAGTTGCTCTTTCCTTCTGCTGTAATCCCATCGCAGAAGGCCAACAAATTTGTCAGGTACAATTTGCCTTTAGTCAAGCCATGGTGGCTGTCACTAATCACCTCTGTTTTCCATGTGCTTTAGCAAAGTTTTGAGGAGTCCCAACATTTCCAGGAGTCCTATAGTTTCCATAGTCCCAAAGCCACTCTAAATATATCAGAGTAAAGATCTCACCCAATGCAAGGAAACAGATATTTCAGCCCACCTCTTATTTTCTATAATGCCAAAACAAGACTTGGTCAGTACACAGGCTTGCCCTAGGTATTCCAGTACCTGTTACAAACTATTTGCCACCGGGAGAATCTGGAATTCAGGCTGATTAGCCCCAGGTCATCTGGCCGCGATGCTCCAAAGAGCTGGTCCGTGCACACATCACACACATTTCTACCCGTGGCAAAGTCCCAGTAGGGCAGTGCGAAGGAGTCATTGCCCATCAGTCGCTGAAATGGACAGAAACACATTAGTGGAGAAACACCTTCAAAAGAAAGAGAAAGAAAGTGATTCCTGTGAGTCATGTCACCGAGCACCCTGTATTCTGCTTTGCACTTGAAGGCAACTACACATGCTTCATAGTGCTGCTCCAACTGCTTTCAAAAGATTGGGGCGTTGAGTGAGTCCTAGCAAAGACATTATGACTGGTTAATCTACTGTTAGATTGCCCTTTTTTTTGGCCATGTTAGCTCTAGTACCAACTCAGAGACTGAGCAGGAGAGCAGAAGCAGAGATTAATCAAGCCTTAAACAACTAAGAGGCTTTCTGAGTGATGCAAGTGGGTAATGGGTAAAATTGTGTGTGTGGTTTGCTTTTATTAGAGCAAGGCTAGCCCTGGGGAAGAATCTGAATTTGTACTAATAGAGGAATACAGTGTACTTGCTTGTATTTGCTTGTTAGATACAATTTCATGCAAGAAAGATCCTGCAATTATTTAGACACCAACCATGTTCATTAGAGATCTGCAAGGCTGACATATATCAACACTGCTGATGTAGAAATACTGCAAATGGAAACAAGTCAGTGCTTGGGCAACTGACTGCCGGGTACATTAATGTATATTTCTTTAAAATATCTACACCTAAATATAGGAAAATATAAAATCTATAACATGGCATAGTTAAAGAGGGTAATGTTTGGTGTTGCTTTCCTGCTTGGTGTCTGCTTTCCAGCAGACATTATTAACAGGTTTTACATGTAAGTGTTTCTTTGATTTTATTAATGAATGGTGCTAATTCTTATCTTCTGCTCTCTGTTGTAAAGAAAAATCTCTAATATAACCTTCACATCATTGTTCACAGTAAGAAACTGTGAACTGTATCAAAAACAATAATTTCCCTTTAGATAAAAAGGATCAGTGAGCAAACACTCTTTAAAGTTTGTGTAAGAATCAGTCCTAGGAAATAACTTATCCTAGGCTGAAGCAACAAAGATGTGCAGCAAAAGAGAGAAGCTGTATGAGGAAAGGAAGAGGCCGTTTAGCTAACCTGCAGGTCTCTCTCCAGCAACAGCAAATGGTACCTATGCCAAGTTACAAAGGCAGGTCCTTGATGGGAGAAATCAATAGCTGTGAAGGGATGGCCTGGCCCTACAAAGGGAAGATAAAATAAGCACTTCAGCACCAAATGAAGCCAGAAATAAAGACAACAACCTTCTTCTGTTGCCCGTAGCTGAGTTAAATAAAAACCTGCAGCTCTGCATCTTTGCAAAGAGCACACAGATCAGAAGCTGCAACACTTACAGGGGACAAGTAAAACTCCTCTGTGGATACTGACTTCAGTGCTTCCCAAAACTTCACACTCCCCAAAAAGTTGGAGATAGTGCAAATTTCTTCTTCACATTTTTACAGATCTTTTTAAGAAACAGTCTTACTGCCGAAAATCTTAGCTACTTGCTAACATGTACCACTTTGTCTCATTCTCTTGTTCAGCAGCAGGACTTACACAGTGTACCTGTCAAGAGAACCTCAACACTTCCCATAACCTGCCAACAGCAATTCAATATGTCCTTTGCCACTTTTCTTCAAATCCTGATTGTTATTTCTCTTCAGGCTTCTGCTAGTTCCCACTGCAGAAGCTAGCGAGGGAAACAGCTAAAGCAATGAGGGGTTTCTGCAGTGATTCACAAGGAGGTGAAGCAGGAATCTGGGAAGGGAAATTTGGTGGTGTTTTTTGCTACAGTCCTGACCACTGTTTCCCTTACTGTACTTGAGAAGCTCGGCAAAAGAGCTACCCCCACAATTTCAACAATCCTTAGTGAAAATGGGGTATATTTTTTTCCAGAAGTGTAATGACAAAATAGTTCCTTCTTTGTTTAGCTGACTGATTGCACCTCCTTTTCCTTTTTTACAGATAAAATCTTATCTTAGCAAAAACATACTACTTGATGCAACAGAGCTGAACCCTCAGTGAAAGAAAACACAAAGCTGCCTGTAATGTCTTAATGCATGCCTTGTACATAAATACTATTTTCCAAGCAGATCATAAAGGCTAGTCACATTTTTAGAATTAAGTCTCATGCTAGATTTCAGGAGAAATTCAGACTTTTTCATTCTAGAAATCCAATAAATTTGGGGGTTTCTCCCGAGGTTCACAAATAAACCTAATCTTATTTCCTTACAGGACTACATAATTTTGTCCAACAGGCTAAAATAACTGTAATCATAAAGAAAGAAAAAAAAAAGTGGCAGACCAAAAAACTGCTTCCACAAGAACAGGTCCTCAGGCATCAGTTGTTTGATCTGACAGCACAGGTTCCCACCCTGATGTTTCTCAGAATTCAGAAAGCTTCACAGTGTCTGAGTGACAGTATTGGAGGCGAGCAACTTTCTCAGAAGAGTTTTTGATTGACATCTGTCTGACACAGCATATGTTTCTGAATATGATAATCCAGCAGGTTTTTAAAGTATACATTTTTAAGCTGAAAAAATCTTCATAAAGAACACACAATGGAAATGTCTTTAGATGGGTACTCAGTTCAGAAAGATTGAAAAGATTTTCTAATTAGTCCCCTATTTTCTACTCAAAATTAACCTGCTTTTTTCCTTGCTCAATGCATCACAGACATAGAAATTCAAATTTATGGATCTCTACAAAGACAGATTAGTTATCACTGATGGTTTCATTTTTAACAAGAACTATTTCAGACACATCAATTTTGCAATAAAGGTTTCAGCAAAATACCGCATAGAAAATCTGCTTCAAATCCTACCTGCATTTCCTTGATGTAACCAACCTGATATACTCCCATCCTAATTTTGATATCCGATCATCTGACAACCTTTCCCACATTTGTCTTTAAAACAGCATTTGGAGAAGAGCAATTCAGTGGGAGAAGCTACACCATACACATGAGAAATAAGACACTGAAAGCCTAGGGGCCTCAAACCACATTTGGATTTGCTTATTGCTTCAGCAAGCTTTAACCTACATGTGGGTTTATCTATCTTTGCAGCAGCAGTGAAAGTTGCTTCTTCCCTTTTCCACATGACTTCCATACTATTGCCTGAAGGACCTTTGCTTGTGGTAGGCCAGAGACTGCTTCATTCAGTCCTGTAAAATGGGACAGTGTCCGAAGGGGAAACAAGAAAACCAACTGTGGGGTACAAGATACCCTCTAGCAAGAAGGTAAATGTGGATAAATTTCACAGGCTGTCTCACTCAGACGGAGACACTTGAATGCTAAATTCCACAGCCTGTATGTAGCTCTGCTGGGTAGCAAAGCCATACTGCTGCCTCTTCCTGTGGGACTGGGGCTTTCTGAAATGGGGCTGGCATAAATACTTCAGTCTAGAAGAGCCACAAGGACTAGGAATCCTGATTTAGGAAAAAGTGTGGAGATAGATGCCTAAACATCTAACCTGATTAGTTTTTGAAAGCTCTCTGTGGTTGTTCAGACAAATCCCACCCTTAGTGACTTGCTGAAGGCCATAGAAAGCAGTAGCACTCCAGTCCCCAAAGTCTGGATGGTCTCTGCCTTCACCACTGCAGAGCCTCTTTCCCACTGCTGGTGCTTATACTCTAGACTGGGAATGTCTTTTTGAAGGGGATCACTGACTGACCATGCTTTGGTTCACCCAAGAGAGTAACATGTGAGCCTGTAAACTGCCTGCCTGTCAGACAGAAGAGGCATCAAAGTGCAGCTGGTGTGCACTCTGATGCCTGGGGGACCAGGGCAGAAGCAGGTCAGAAGCAGGTCTGAACTGCCCTCAACTACAGAGATGTCCACCAGATCCTCAGCATCAAATATTTTACTGCACAGACCTCTTACTGGGCTTCACCGCTTGCTAAAGTATCCCAGCTGTATTAAACATACTTACCCTTGTTCAGCGATACTTTTTATCCTCTCCTTTACCTGCAAAGCCCTTGGGTACGAAAAGCACTAACCTAGTAGTGTGTCTCTGACTGAGTAGTAATGAAGCCAGACAAAGTAGTTATAAATGCTACAATTGGCAATTTGCGGTTCCTCTCCAGTGGGACCAAGCAGACTCATCCGGTGCTGAGTTGCAATTACATAGTCTGGGTGAATGGTAGTCTTTGCAAGGTCTAGAGCATCGAAGAACTGCTCCCTCTCCTCTGCTGTCAAGGAATGGATGTTCTTCCTGACAACTGGCGGCTTCCTGACATTGCAGTCAGGGCCAGTCCAGCCAAATTTGCAGTCACCACAGTTGTAGCCAGCAAAGTTTCCTGAAGAAAGAGGGAGAAAGCAGTCATGAAAATACGAAACATTGAAATGCAGAAGAATTATGAATCATCTTTCTTTTTCCCCAGACATTTCAATTCCTGGAAGGGACAGCAGCTGAGCAGACTGGCAGCTCTGCCAACTGGTTAACTAGAAGGATGGCTCACTTCCCAGAGCCACTGCAGGGCCAAGAATCACACTCAGCTGGTTGGGGAGGCAAAGCACTGGATAATGGGCTTGATGCCCCAAGGCGCTAAGAGCTCCATGAAGCCTTCAGGCATGTGAGTCTCACTGAACAGAGAGTTAAGCACTTCAGGTTAAGCAGGTGATTAAATGCTTTGCTTGATTGGCCCTCAAGTACTCCCAGACTTCCAGGATCAAACCCAAAAAACAGTCAGCTCACATGGATATTTAAACACAGAGAAAGATCCTCAAACAAAACAAAACAAATGGGAATAAATAAATAAATAAATAAATAAAAATAAACAGTTCTTTTAAGGACAAAGCCCAGGGAACACCAATGTCCATTCACAGTGTATCTGGCAACCAGCACAGCCCAGGACAAGCACCAGAGGTGCTGCCAGTCACACTTTAAGCATTATTAAATAGTGCTGAAATTAGAGCCTGAGAAATAGTGCAACACTGTCATTCCTCTCTGGCACCATTCCTTAGGCAAGTAATCGGGTCCACTCCAGGCTATTAAGTCAGATCCCCTGACGTGGTGGAAGAGCCCGGGGGGACAGAGCTCGCTTTAAGCACAGCACAGGCACCATGGCCTCCTGCCTGCTGTGGCAGGGCGCCAGAAGCAGCAGAAAGGCCCTGCTGCAGCTCCCAGACCTTTGCTGGGGGTGAGGGGCATGACCACTCTGTCAGCACATGTCTGTGAAGTTTGCAAAGCAGCAGTGTGGGACAATGGGCATTGCTGCCTGGGGGAAGGAGGGCATGGAGAGACAAGCAGGGCTCCTCTGGGATCTCCCCTCCGTTCTCCAGAACATGCACTGAGACCTTGAGACCCCACGTACACAAAAAAAACACTCCACAAAGACCATACTAACCCTCTTTCAAGATGCCATAAAACCTCACTGCTCGCCACACATCTGTGCTGCCAGACCAAGGATGAGCTTGGGGTTAATACAGAAATGGGGAATTGGCTTGTGAAGAGCTCCTGGACTAGCAGATATCCCTAGGCCGTAGGCATGAGTCTGTGAGCAAAACAACAGTTAACACTAAAGATTCCAGATTGTCAGGGGCTATAGGGCTTATTATGAATTTCAAAGACCCCCAAGGTTACGAGGGGGGCTCTGTAGCTTAGGGCCTGCTCTTACCCAGGCCTGTTACCTGTCAGGCTGTGTAGCTAATGGCTAGCTCTAGGGTGAGGGATGCTGAGCTGTAAACGTAAGTGACAGACATTAAGAGGTTTTGAGGACGCTTAACTACAGGTTCAGAGAGTTTGTGGCTACTTCAGAGGCAATGAGATCAATAAGTTATCATGAAGCTTAGGACCAGCTTAAGGACCACAAGAGTGAAGACTTCAACCAGGTTTTGGATTCTGCGAAGCCTGATGGCATACCATGAGGAGAGTTTCCAAGTGTATGGCTTACCTTCCTTCCCCATGTTTTCTTTAAACACTTCTATAAAAGATGCACTAAAATTTCAGTACACATCTATATGCCAATCTCAGAAAGAGGCAGAAAAAAAATATTAACAATAATTATTTTTAGCTTCTCAGTGAACTCAAACTATGTCATTGTCTGATCAACATCATGATCTGTACTAGCAACCACATGACTGACTGCAGTGGTTTTTTCACAATAATCTTCTGTAGTGTTTTTTTATTTATTTTTTTTTAAGTGTTGCAACAGATCTGTATCCCATTACTACAACCTTATCCTTTAGAACTCTAAATAGCATTTAGTCCATGTCTTCTAAATCAGTATTCTTCTAAACCAAAGTTAACTATCCAACTGCAATACTTCTTTTTTCTTTTTTCTTGTTTTTTTTAATTAGCCACAAGTGTCCATTTTCAGGGTCTATTAAATCAGTGCATCCAACATTTTGCCTAATTCAACACATACAGCTTGTATGCGATAAGTACAACACATACAAATGACCAAATTCCCTTTCACATACTACAGCACTCTGTTAGGAACTGTCATTAGGCCGTTTCAGTTTAAGAATTAATATTAGGTTCACTGAAATGAATTGCAGAATGCACATAATGGATTTAAAACTGAAATTAGACAGGAACTGAACATTCTTTGTTACCTCCTGGCTACATTCAAGCCATAACCACAGCTTTTTTCTAGAGATATTTTTGTTGCTAACAACACATTGCATAAAACATACAGTGAGCAGCGTCCTGACAACAGCCTTACAATTGTCTTCTTGATTATGGCTTTTTGTAAAAAAATGGAAGTAAAGCTGGATCTTTCTGTTTTACTACTCTTATTCTGCTGCATTTGTCTCTGCTTAAGGAAAGACATTATTGTCTGTTAAAGCCTAAAAATTGAAAGGAAATGCTTTATCTGCTTGTTTCTTTTCCACAGAAAAATTAAATGAATGAAAAACTATGAAAATAATCTGGCCCCATATTAACTAACCAATAACCAATGTTGGTTTGTGTTTGGGATTTTCATTTTTTCAGAAATGTTCAGCACCCAGACCTAGGTGGAGATGACTTTCAGACTTTTTTCCTCAATGAACAGCTACAGCATATGGCCAAATATTCCTTTATCTTTATCAAGTTTCTAGCAAAATTCAAATGGAGCACTTATTGCAAGAAATCTAGTATCCCCATATGGAAAATACAGGCTCCACTTCCTCCCAGCTCCTCCAGGCTTCCTACCATACTGCCACAAGCTATGTGGCACGTTTAAACGGTGCTATCTAAGCAAATGTAAAAAGCTACATGGAAGTTGCAGTTTCCATAGCTATTGCTTATGCTACATATGAACAATAAATTAAATAGTGACAAGATAGCACTGGAACCCAGTTTTTTATATTGTTAAAACTTTAGACAGAGCCTTGGCACGGACTGTCCAGGAACCATTTCAGATAGGTGGTCCGTACACAAAGTTCATTCAATAAGATGCTTTAATAGTACAGATGTGCACTGTTCCACGTCCCTTTGAATGAGGGTATTTAATTTACTGTGATATGTACCGTAACCGTAGATGCCTAATGAAAAACACACATCACACCATTTAAAACTCTGGTGTGCAGACAGGCAACCAGTGCAAAACAGTTTTATACATATATACATATATATAAATTGTATATATAAATATATATGCTTATATAAATATACACACACCAATAGACACAGACTCACAATCACAACCAATGTAAATACATCAAATCTAATTCAAATCTCATGCCGTCACTAACTTTTAGCATTATCCTACAAATGCCTTTGCATGAAGCATCAAGCTGACCACTGCAGAAGCAAACCCAGGAAACCTTTCTTAAAATCATCTTTAAGGCTGCTACCCTAATGTTTTGTCACTGGTATGTTCAGAGAACAAAGACTTCAAGGAGAAAGAAGACTATAACAAGGAAAATATGAGAGAGAGGGAGAGAGAGAGAGAGAGTAGAAGCAGAAAGGGAGAAACAAAGATTTAAAGAGCTGAGGAGAGCGGACAGCTCAGCAGAAGGAAGGCAGCAAGAGACTACCCGACATTACAGCTGTGTAACCTAGGACACAGACCAGCAGATATCAAATGATAGTATTTACCTTTATTTGGACAAACTAATTAATCTCTGCCCACACTGCTCCCCACTTTACTCAAAGGTTTTAATGCCCTAACTACGCAGACTGCATAAATATTATTATATGCCCACATGCTTTGGTGCTCTTCTGACTCAGGGTCTGTGCCTAAATGCGATGCCTGACTTTAGTTTTGGAGGTATGTAAGAACCTTTAAAATGGAAAAAGAAAATATATATATATATATATAAATTTTTTTTTGTAAAATGTCTGGAAAAGTACTTCCACACAAGCATTTGAAATCTAGTCAAAGCAAGAGATAAAATTTGATTTATAGCCTAATGTCTGTTGCTATTGTTTCAGACAAGCCTCAATAACACCATCTATCCATTTAAGTCATCTGCCACCACCTCTCTGCTTTCAGTTCATAACAGCATTGCAAAACTTAACCTCTTGGACTGAAATCTTCTGCTATGTGTCTTTCTCAGATTGATTTGGGCTTTTCTGATAGCAAGGGCCAAGGTACATTTCAGACAAAATAGGTCAGCTATTTCTAAGAATCAGACTGAAGGAAAGTAGGCTGTTCTTAACATGTTGGACACTTCAAACAACTTTATATTTCCAACAAGAAATCCCAGGCTGCATTTGAAATCTGTCTAGAGGGTGCCATCAGTTCTGGAGACATGCTTTTTTGTGTGGGGGCAATATTGGTGGTAGGGACACAACTGGACCAGATCATCTTGGAGGTCTCTTCCAACCTTAATGATTCTGTGATTCTATGACTCCTGACACCACGCCCTGCCAGCCCTGCAAAGAGCCAGGGCTGAGGTTGGGCTCCTGCTCATTTTAACCCCCTTAAACAAGGGCCGCTCTTGAAAAGCGGACCTGCCTCCTTACTCTGCCCAGACCCCACCTTCCTATTCCTCTCCTGGTGGACCAGGAGAGTCCAGACCTCTCCTTCCTATTCCTCCCCCTGTACTGGGGAACTGGTCTCAGCAAAACCTGATCATTTGGGCTGGGTTAGCTTTCAAGTGCATCAGCTCCCTGATTCATTTTGCTTCCCAGCACATGAAGTCAAAGGCCCGCATAAAGTCACAGGTGGGAACAAGAGGATGGATATAGGAAGGAAAAAGACAGGGTGGCCTCTTTGGCAGTCATATAGTGGAGTTACATAGTGAAATGTCTAAAACTCTGTGGAAAAAGGGTGATGAGGAACTACAGGAATGACTCTAGGGACAGAGAGGAAAGCCCAAAAGACTGCATGAGAGAAAATGTGGGGTTTTTTTACAAGAGAAAATGCTCTTGCGCTGAAACCCCTGTACAGGTCTATCAGGGCTTGGCCATAAACATGACAGTATTTTTTGGAAGGTGATAATACTTAAAGCCTTCTAAGAATCATAGAATCATTTAGGTTAGAAAAGACCTTCGAGATCATCAAGTCCAACCATCAACCTAACACTACCAAGTCCACCACTGACCCATGTCCCTTAGTGCCACATCTACACATCTTTTAAATACCTCCAGGGACAGGGAATCCACCACGTCCCTGGGCAGCCTGTTCCAATGCTTGACTGCCTTCTCTGTGAAGAAATTCTTCCCCATATCCAAGCCAAACCTCCCCTGGTGCAACCTGAGGCCATTGCCTCACATCCTACCACTTGTCACCTGAGAAAAGAGACCGATACCCTCCTCGCTGCAGCCTCCTTTCAGGTAGCTGTAGAGAACAAGGAGGTCTCACCTCAACCTCATTTTCTGCAGACTAAACCACCCCCGTTTCCCTCAGCCACTCCTCCTATGTCTTGGGTACTAGTCCCTTTGCCTGCTTCTTGATGCCTTATGCCATCTGGGATGTTTCTGGCCTTCAGAAGATGGCTAGAAGAAACGTTCATCCCCATCCCCTCACCTCCTGGCCCCACTCACCTGTGCACCAACAGCTCTGGTTGAAGAACTTGAGGGGCCACCATTCCCGGTCATCCACATTTCGAAGAGTGTATGGGCCACTCCAGGGCTGAGTGTCCACCTGCACCCCCTGGCAGCGTCCTCTGCCCTGCAGCGACCCACACACGTTGCCTGGCTCCAGCCCCAAGGCCGGGCAACAGCGCTTCGACTGAATGGCCTCCACCGTCATGCAGACACGGGGGAACTGTGCCTCTGCCCCGCGGGGACAACAGCAGCTCAGGCAGCTCAGCCCAGCCCAAAAAAGCCACCTCAGGGCACCCATTGCTTCTGGGTGCAGCCTGGACCCGAGTGAGCGGAGCACAGAGCTCTCCCCTGTGGGACAACCTGGCCTGGCAGCAGTTCCCCTGGGATAATCCCTCTCGCTGCTGAGGATGCTGGTGTCGGGTGTTCGTTTAATCCTGGTCTCTAATTGCCTTGAATGTGGTTCAAAAGACAGGAGCTTTGGCTCTGCAGTGCCTGCCCAACAGCCACGGCTTTGAGCGGGGCTTATATCGAGGTTGGGAGAAGCCCTCATTAGAGGGATTAACACAGCACAAATCCTCGTGTTTTGCACATGACATCAAGGGTAGAAAAGATGCCAGCGTGAGAGCAAGTCCTGAGGGCTCTGGCGGCTTGTCGAGAGGGTGAATGCCTCGGATTTATTTCTCCAGGACTTGTCGGTCTTTCACGCACTTTGAGAAATTGATGGTCTTGTTTTAGCTGAGGTGGCTGGAGAAACAGATTTATTCTTTTAATCACAACCCTGTAAACAGATGATAAAAAGAAGGGGAAAAACCTTCTTTTTTTAGTTCATTCACTGCTAGATAACACTTTCCATGAAAGCAGTATCTGTAGAAAATGAACTGGAAGTACAGAGAATATAGGTACATCATTAACAAAAATTAATAAAACTGGTAGTAACAGCCTGGGATGGAGACTCCATCTGCTGACTACAGAATTCCAGTGCTTGCACCGTAAATATTTTAGTGGCAAGTGGAGAAGGATTCATTTCTTAGTAGCGTTTTTGCATTTAAAATAAATTATTTAATTGTTTTTAAAGGGTGAGTGGTACTTGTCTGTCCTCTAATCCTTTCTCCGTCATTACACCAGAGATTGTTATGGGGTTGATCTGGCTGCTAGACTTTCAGAACGGTCACAGCTGAGCATTTATTATCCACCTGGCAGGAGACAGTCTGTAAGATCAATACACGTACGAGACATGCAGACAAGTGGTTTTGTTCAGAACATAGACAAAAATGGCTTTAAAAAGCTGCTAGCTAGCAAGCGGCAGTTCTTGCCCACGATGCAACTCCTGTGCTACAGGAAGAAAATGAATAAATCAAAACAAAGTAGTGATAAGTCATGAGAGGAGTCTGAAACAATATCTATTAGTTCAGCTCCATCGTGCTGAATAAAAACTTGCATCTCCCACTGCTTCACTGAAAGCTTTCTCTATAACCCCCACACACACCTCTATTGATTAGCCATCTTCGTAAGTATGTATAATGAAAACAGCTGTGTTTGCAGCCATGATTGTGTCTCTACTATTCAATACTTCCATGGATGTTCAAGCAGACCATTCTGGCACAAGCAGCCTATTACCCATGCAGCACACTTATTGCCTTTGTGCAGCTAAG